>NC_135048.1:18087542-18399849 GCF_051014685.1 Ptiloglossa arizonensis | reverse complement strand
CGGATCGAGATGAACCATTGGCGAGAGTGAATTCCGCCACGGCCGCGAAAAATCCAAAAAGGATCGAACGCTGGCTGACTTTCATTTCATAGGGAACCATGGAAGACGAGCATCGTGATGTCGGTGGGAGGTAGGTGGAGGTGGAGGAGGTGGAGTAGGAGGAGGAGAGGAGCGGAGAAGGAGGGGGGGAAGAGGACGCGCGGCACAATCAGCAGGAACGACGCCGGGCGGAACGAAGGGATGAGCCGGCGTTCATAAATCTCGGCAGATTACTAAATCCCCGGTTTGATGAAACCAGGCTACGTACATACGTGTGCCGGCTACAGCGACGAAACGCGTTCGTGTGTGTAGCGATGCAGCCGCGGGTGTGTTGGTATCGCGCTAGCTCATCGGGAGCCGGGCGCTGATAACATTATCATAAAACGGCAATATCGCGCGGATATTGGTCTGATGGAGCGCCGCTGTACCGGCAGCCGGCGGCTATCGAACCGAGCGAAGAAGTGATCTAGTGCGCACGGCTTACAACTTTTTCATATGCAAACGACGAATCGAGACGCTCCGCGACGGGGAACGGCCGACGACCGATTGGAGGGGATCCACGGGAGTGTTGGGGGAGTGTTCATCGGAGAGACACATTTTGACGTTACTTTCGAACGATCCCCGCGAACATTGCGGCGAAATAACCTATCGCGGCTCTTACGGGCTAAATTAACCATTTTCGACGTTTTTACACCGATGGGATCGTCTCTACGATAGTGTATAAAATTATCGATCGGGAAATTTATACAATAGGTGGCTTTCGACGTTTTTACACCGATGGGAATCGTCGATGAGAAACACATTTACATTCTTCGGGTAGGAAAACTTCGTTACTCGTGACCTATACTTGCTATTTATATTTGTAACTTACAACTGTAATTTATGTTTATTATTCGTACCCGTAACTTATAAATAACGATTTCAACGTTTTAATCTACACTCCGTGTGTAAAATTATCGATCGGGAAATTTATACATTTTCGCGTTTTGGAAAAGTAACAGATGTTTGGAGAATTCGACAATTTTTGTGAAAACCTACCAGACTTGCTTTTGGTAATATTTTTAGGGAAAATGGGAAAGAGAAACTCGATAGATTGATTTTTGAACGAATAACGAAACTGCTTAGTTTATTTACGGGAGGAGGGTTTAAGAAACTTTTCTTCCAGAGGTATCGATAATTAAAAGTAGCTTCCATTTTCGTACTTTAATCGCTACCTTGGATAAGTTGGAAAACTTGGGTAAGGTTTGAAAAATTTATTATCCGATTAGAATATACATACTTGCGGATCGATTCGATGAAACCGGATAGTTGAGATCGTTTATTATCATTTCGAAGGAAATTTAATTTCGATGAATTTCACGATCGATAATATTACACGAAGGAAGCAAACATTGCTCGAATTAAGCAACCCTGGTGCTGTCTGCTCGTTATCGAATCAAATTAAGAAGAGACCCAGAATGCCAATCTGCTTTTGCAACTTGTTCACATGCAAATTCCACTTCGAATTGCTCGCGAACTCGAGAGTCGTGTCTTTAATCGAGTTCTAAAGAGCTTCTTTCGAAACTTTAAATGAATACCTTATTTATTACGGGGCAAGTTGGCTGCGTACCTCTCGTTGATGAAACTAATCATTTTTTATTTGCCTCTCCGGTTTGTTAATTAAGTAATAAAACGGTGAACGCTTTTTTTAATGAATTTAGTTCGCAAATTCCTGCGTGTAACTTCCGTGTATCGAATCGTACCGTAAGAAAGTATCGTTTTCAAAACACCGTTGAATTTGTAAAATAAAATTACAATTTAAATTCCACTCTGCACAAATTTTACAAATAATCCATTGATCGTGACTCTGAATATTAATAAAATTAATACAGACCAGTGTCACGTGTATGGTAATTGTTCGAAATATTCGGTTGACCGATTGGATACTTTTTATTTATATATAGTTAAAAGTAGGCACTACGT
This sequence comes from Ptiloglossa arizonensis, assembly GCF_051014685.1. NCBI lineage: Eukaryota > Metazoa > Arthropoda > Insecta > Hymenoptera > Colletidae > Ptiloglossa > Ptiloglossa arizonensis. The sequence goes on along the minus strand of NC_135048.1, from coordinate 18,397,848 downwards.
TAAATAGAATTACTACAAATGGCGGTCTGTGGACGGACACGGTTTTCTAACCGAACCTAGTGGTAACGAACGTGTTAAAATTTCGGCAAAGCGAAGTTGGAGAGCTAAAATCGACGGGTTGTTAAAAGTCCAAATTGAATTGAATCCAAAGTAAACCGGTGGAGAATTTCCAAATAAGCTCGGTGCTACAAGATTAACTATTTATTCGAACGATATAAAAAAAATTACGAGAAATAGAGAAATGGTTACCAAACGACCAAGTGATAACGCTGGAAGAGATTAGAATTATTACCAAATCACGAATCGATCGTAATACCCGAAAACTCTCTTATTTACCAATACCATAATCCCCGATTCGAAATCAGGATTGCCATTCCGCGTTCGCTTGAAAGCGGGGTAGAGGTTTCTATCCCCAGCCGATAATTGCGTTTACCGTTTAAATTCATAATGAGACTCGCGTTTCATCGAGACGAGTTTACCGATCGTTACAAGAAGAAAAATATACAAATTTTAATTTTCCTTAGTAAATGAAACTACATCGATCTTGTCTCGTCGATCGCGAGAAGACGATTGCTTGTATCTGTGTTTCATCAAGACGAGTTTACCGATTGTTACAAAAAGAAAAATATACAAATTTTAATTTTCCTTAGTAAATGAAACTACATCGATCGATCTTGTCTGGTCGATCGCGAGAAGACGATGCTTTTGATAATATTTTTGGGGAAAAAAAACTCGATAGATAGTTTTTCGAACGAAATTGCGTACCGCGAGTCTTATGGGGAAGATTAACAATTTCAACGTTTTTATAACAATGGGAATAATCTACACTCCGTGTGTAAAATTATCAATCTATTTATATATTTTCGCATTTTGGAAATGTAACAGATGTTCGAAAAAATCGAAAATTTCAGTGAGAACCTACTAGACTTGCTTTTGATAATATTGTTGGGAAAAAAGAAAAACTCGATAGATAGTTTTTCGAACGAAATTGCGTACCGCGAGTCTTATGGGGAAAATTAACAATTTCAACGTTTCTACAGCAATGGGAATAATCTACACTCCGTGTGTAAAATTATCGATCTATTTATATATTTTCACATTTTGGAAAAATAACAGATGTTTGAAGAGATCAAAAATTTCGATGAACGAAGTTGTATCCGATGCAAAAAGCAGTTGCTTGAAAGCGGGGAACCACATTTCACTTCTCTCGAACAAACCACATATATAAATATTTTCCTCCCGCGTGAATATCCGTCAAAAGTATCACAATCGCAACAGTATTACCAAAACGAGTCCCAATTAATAAACAACAGACAGTACTTGAACGACGAAGACTAAAACGAGGCTGTAGAATCGTATCCTCGCGACCATGAAATCGTCGTCTCGCACCCAGTGATCTCTAATATAGCAGAAGGCCTAGATGATGAGACTTCGCCCCGCCTCGACTCAGTTCAGCTCAGGTATCAGATTATGAATATTCATGGCGGTGTGTCTGCGCGGTGCTTCATTACACCTTCCACCCCCGGGCGGCTGCCTCCGTTCTCCGTTTCACCCGTTCTTCGTCGCCCGGCCTCCTCATCCCGAGTAGCGTCAATCAATATGCAACGGCACATCGAGCTTTGCTTATCTTCTGCGAGCCGAGCCAGCCACGTTCTCGCGGATGTGCACAAAGACGGGGCCCCGACGACACGAGGGTTGTTAATTGCGAGGGTGTTTAGAGAAAAGTGGAGTTTCGTGAAAGGGTCCCGGTGGAATTGCTCTTTTCACGAGCTTCGGTGACTTTTCTTCCTTTTTTTTCACAGATTTAAGAATCGGCGGTGTGATTCGGCAGAGAGTTTCCAAAATACTGTTCGAAATATAGGTTATGAATTTTTTCCATCGAAAGAAATGATAGAAACGAAATTTTTTAATTCTACAGACCCGCGCACACGGGGTCATCGAATTACGTTCGATGTCGCGTAATTCTTCCAGCTGGGTTAGGTTTCTTCTTCTTGGACCGATTAATTTTTATTTTCATTACGAACGACACGATTCAGAGGTGAAAATGTTAGGTTTTTTTATGTATTTCTTTTTAAGGGTTCTAGAAATCATTTTTAATTTTGTTACTCGTAACGGTATGATTATTTTACTTGTTATTTAATTGGAATTGAGAGAATGAAAGAGTGAAAGGGAAACTTTAATTATATCGATGAAACGTAACGTTGGGAAGGAATAGCAGAAATTTCTGTTTGGTGATCGTTGAGAACGTTGGGTTATATTATTAGGTTGTTCGGAAAGTCATTTCGTTTTCCAAAATGGAGAGTATATAATCGATTACAAAAACATGATTACAAAAAAAAAAAACTATATGACTTTCCGAACAATCCAATAATTCAGATCGGTAATTTCTATCGAATAAATAACGCATCAATTGTTGCTTGTCTTTTATTTAGATAATCTTTATCTAAAGAGTGTTTGTAATTTAAAGAAAAGAAGCTATCCGCCAAGAACAGGATCCGATCAAACGTTTTTCTAAAATAAACACGTCACTAAAGAGTTTAACATTTATAAATAGAACTAACGTTAAATTCCTGCGAGGAGCTAACAATAATAAAATTCGATAAAAATTATCCACTCGAGAAATCTTTATACACACAAATTACAACAGAAGAAACCCTTTTCCACAACCAAAAACATCAACCAAACTCGTCAAATTCTTACACAAATATTTCCCTCAAAAAAAAATATCTTGCATCTGATTCACTGAAAAAGAATTCAAAAATATTCGTAAATCGTGAAAAATTTCTACACACATAAATTACAAAAGAAGAAACTCTTTCCCACAACCAAAAACATCAACTAAATTCATGAAATTCTTACCCAAATATTTCCCTCAATAAAAAAAATATCTTACATCCGATTCGCTGAAAAAGAATTCAAAAATATTAGTAAATCCTGAAAAATTTCTACACACATAAATTCCAAAAGAAGAAACCCTTTTCCACAACCAAAAACATCCTCCAAACTCGTGAAATTCTTACACAAATATTTTCCTCAAAAACGAAAATATCTTGCATCCGATTCGCTGAAAAAGAATTCAAAAATATGAGTAAATCCTGAAAAATGTCTACACACATAAATTCCAAAAGAAGAAACCCTTTTCCACAACCAAAAATATTCTCCAAACTAGTAAAATTCTCACATCATTGTTTCCCTCAAAAAAAAAAAATATCTTGCATCCGATTCGCTGAAAAAGAATTCAAAAATATTCGTAAATCCTGAAAAATTTCTAAACGTGCAAATTACAAAAGAAGAAACCCTTTTCCACAACCAAAAACATCGTCCAAACTCCTTAAATTCTTCCACAAATATTTCCCTCAAAAAAAGAAAAAAAAACGAAAATATCTTGCATCCGATTCGCTGAAAAAGAATTCAAAATTGTTCGTAAACCGCGAGAAATTTCTATAGACATAAATTACAAAAGAAGAAACCCTTTTCCACAACCAAAAATATTCTCCAAACTAGTAAAATTCTCACATCATTATTTCCCTCAAAAACGAAAATATCTTGCATCCGATTCCCTGAAAGGGAATCCAAAACAGTTCGTAAACCGCGAGAGTATCTTTAATCCCGCGTGGAAGCAGCACCTGTACCCCGTAAACGATCGCCCTTTCACCGTACCGAGCAGCACCCCGATACAAAAGGGTACCACCGCGATGGTCGGTTTCGTGCAACGCTCCCGACCCTCGGACATATGCGCCTCTTTCGTTCCCCCACCCTTCTCAATGGAACGCTCGAGCGAGGTAAGCATAAAAACGATGACCCGATTAGCGGCTGCGCGTATCGGCTGAGATTACACCGCGTCCCGACGCTGTCGTGTATTAGTCACATGACCGGCCAGATTTGACGTTCTGGCGCCCCGCCGTCGATGGAATTAATAAAGCGCGGCCGAGCAATCTGCTCCCGTGCCGGAACGCTCGCTGGCAATATAACAAAGTGGACGGGGGCGCCCCCCGTCGCGTCGGATCCTGCATGATTCGATTAGCCTCAGATTGACCCCACGCTTCTTCTCTTCGTCTTGCACGTACCACCACCGCCCGGTTTTCCTTCGCCGGTTTCCTTCTATCCCCCGTCCTTTTAACCTGTCTCTGGATTTCGTGCCCCCTCCGGTTCGCTCGCTTACAAGTCTCGCTTTTTACGCGACTCGCAGCCCTCGCAGCGGCCGGTTCGCTCCATTAGACTTACGCTGGCCACTTTATGTCGGGAAATTTGCAATCTTTTCATTTAATATATCGAAGCCAACGCGACCGGGGGCCGGGGGCATGCGATTTGAATACATTAAGCGGACACCCGGGTACTTGTCGGCCCCTGTCTCGCGCGCGTGCATCGCTCGGGAAACGTGACGACGTATACTCGAACGAGGAGGGCCGAGACACGATCCCTCGATGGGTGGGTTTCTTTTTTTCTCTCCGAGTACGCTCGGGGAACATCCGTGAGCCACCTCAGACCCGATTTCGGATGAAAGATTTTTCTTTCTTTCCTTTTTTTCTTTTTTTCTTGGCCGGCCGTGTAGATTAAGATCGCATTAATTTCTTGGTCAGCCATGGGGACTTTTAGGCGTATCATTCGATCGTTAATCTTTTTTCCTTCGTTTCTTGAACGAATTGAAGTCGGTGGTAAATTTCTTATTATTTTTGGGCGTTACGGGGTCGTATTTTGTATTTGTTGGGAAGTAATGTTTCCGATAGGTTTGAGTAATCTGTCGAAGTTGGTGAAATTGGAGAAACGAGGTGTATGTATTTTTTCTCAGTTACGAAAACCTTTTGAAGCTTCGATCGAGTAGTTCTTGAAAACTGATAATATCTCGTGCAAACTTTATACGATTTCCAACGGAGAATCATGAACGTAGATCTAGCCATTACTTTATTAGTAAGTTTATTAGTACTTTATTAGTACTTTATTCATTAATTACTTTATTAGTACTTAAGCATCGTTAATTTCGCTTGTAAAATATTCTAGACTAGTATAGTATCATAGATCTCTGTATCACGTTACTTCGTGATTTATTATCGTTATAGTTCACCTATCTTTCAATAGTTCAATGATTTATACTTTTGCATTCTTATTCCCTAGAAATTTGACTTTCCAAGGAAACGAAAGCTCATCTTCTTTCTTCAAATTTGATTATGTATCCACATTAGAAGAGCTCACGTTTCAAAACCAACAGAATCGACGAAACTGTCCCTACAGTCATTTTTCTTTAATTCTTTCAATATTAAATGCCATCGTCTCAACTTAACCAGTTTTACAATTTTCCAATTCCTCGAGTTCTCGATCGTTCGTCGAATTTTCCCAGTTTCTTTCGTCGATCGAAGAAAATATTCAACGAAAAATTTCGATGCACCACAGTGTCCCGAAGCGAGTCGATGAAACGCGCGAGAACAAGCACGGAAGATTCATCAAACGAGCAGGAGTCTCGCACGATGAAAAGGACTGTCGCTGAATCTGCTTATACGACGTGGCAGCGAAACCATGGGACCCCATCTCGGCATTCTAATGGTAATAGGCATGCAGTGAATATTACTGCCAGCATTTGGTACGGTAGATACGGATATAGAGGGATGCTAGTAAAATGAATGGAAGAGTCAGGGGTTAATTTGCGACAACACGTATAAATGTAGTTAATACTGGCTGCCAGGGGAGTAGATATCGGCCAAGGGTGTGTTACCCCCTCCTCCCTCCAGAAATATTGCCACCAACAACCCTCTGCAATCGAAACTGCACATCTGTCTCGATGCTCATATTAGAAAATACCTCTCGCGAAGCTGTAAATTTTTGCACGTTCTCTGAAGTTGTTTCGCTGGTTTGTAAATAGAAGCAATAAATTATCAATTTATTTAACAAGCGTAAGTATAATTCGAAACTCGAACACGTAATGGAAAAATACACGAAGACGATTTAGAGAAGAGTAGCGGTGCATCGAGTTATTTAACATGTCGTAAGTATTACAGTACGAAGACTCCGTTAGTTATTAAAAAAAAAAGAAGTGTGTATGTATATTAAATATGAAAATTCTGTACACTGTCCGAATATTTTCGCAACTGTGTATCGTTTCGTTCAGAAATCGTTGTGCAAGAAAAAAATTACCGTAATGTAACTATTATTATCTATTATAACTATTACAATTTGTATCATAATTGTATTATATTAGATAGAAATGAATACGGTAGTATTTTTATAATAATTATAATCTTTATATTTACTAAATGGTTGTAAATTAAATACGGTAATATTTTTATAATAATTACAATCTCTGTATTTACTAAATGGTTGTAAATTAAATACGTTAGTATTTTTATAATAATTATAATCTCTGTATTTACTAAATGGTTGTAAATTAAATACGTTAGTATTCTTATAATAATTATAATCTCTGTATTTACTAAATGGTTGTAAATTAAATACGGTAATATTTTGATAATAATTATAATCTCTGTATTCACTAAATGGTTATAAATTAAAAATATAAGTCAATATTTTTATAATAATTACAATCTCTGTATTTACTAAATGATTGTAAATTGAATACGGTAATATTTTTATAGTAATTATAGTCTCTGTATTTACTAAATGGTTGTAAATTAAATACGGTTATATTTTTATAATAATTACAATCTCTGTATTCGCTAAATGGTTGTAAATTAAATATAAGTCAATATTTTTAATAAAAATAGTAAAAATAGTTGTTTTCACTGTTGCGAACCCGAATAAAATAAACAATACCTTTAGTTTATTTTCCGTGAGATCGAAGTGCCGGGTTCGATTCCTAGACTAGAGGTCGAGCTAGACAGGTAAAGTTAGAAGATGATCTTCGTTATGGGCACCGTCCGGTTATATCGAGTTAGGGACGACTCGGACAAGGTTGAATGTGGCTGTTAAGTATAATTCGATTAGACGTTAACCTTGCAAGGCTGGGGAAAGATCCGGACACCGGGGACGAACGAAGAAACTCCATGAACTTTCATTATGTTACCTCACCCGCTCGGTTGTCTGACATTAGTGTTAGCAGTAACGATTTCCTCCGCTAAATTAAAGAAGTTAAATATACGTAAGATGACCGGAGAGCAATCTCACCGAGCGGACCGGATTATATCACGAGTTGTGATTCGTGTCCGACCCGGTTGACGAGTATCTACAGCTTGATTCGCTTTTATCCGTGGCACGATACTAATGAAAAACTCGTGTCAATTTTTCAAACACGATCGAACCTCCGTTGTCCAAATATTCAACCACTCGAGCGTTATACTCTTGTAATTTCGGTTGTCCGAAGAAATTTGTCGGAAATGGGTGGCTCTTTCGTAGCCACGTGGCAAAAATTTAGCGAAAGAAACAATAGGCTGTGTGACGCGTATCGAGTGAAAATTTATTAAATATATCGACTTATATTTAATTTACAACCATTTAGTGAGTATAGAGATTGTAATTATTATAAAAATATTATTAGAAAGTGTTCCTTTCTATCTAATACAGTACGGTTACGATACAAATTATAATGGTTATAATAGATAATAATATTGGGTTGTTCGGAAAGTGATTTCGTTTTTTTTTTGGTGAAAATGAAACACGATTTTTTTAGAGCGTATAAACATTATATTCGATTATATATTCTCCATTTTGGAAAACGAAATCACTTTCCGAACAATTCAATATTATTATCTATTATAACTATTACAATTTGTATCATAATCGTATTATATTAGATAGAAAGGAATACGGTAATATTTTTATAATAATTACAATCTCTATACTCACTAAATAGTTGTAAATTAAATACAAGTCGATATCTTTGATAAATTTTCACGCGATACACGACACACAGCCAATTGTTTCTTTTTTCACTAAATTTCAGCCACATGACTACGAAATAGCTACCCACTTGTGATATTTTTTACAGCACTTATTCGTAAAATTGGAGGGATAGTAGTCGGCCATCCGAGAAGGCAGAAAACTCCATAAGACTGTCAAATAATCCGATGCTCGGTTTATGCCAATTGTTTCTTTTTTCACTACAATTTCAGCCACGAAATAGCTACCCGCTTGTGATATTTTTTATGGCACATATTCGTGAAATTGGAGGGATAGTAGTCGGCCATCCGAGAAGGCAGAAAACTCCATAAGCCTGGCAAATAATCCAATACTCGATTTATGTCAATTGTTTCTTTTTTCACTAAAATTTTATCCACGAAATAGCTACCCACTTGTAATATTTTTTACGACACTTATTCGTAAAATTGTAGGGATCCTAGAAGGCAGAAAACTCCATAAGCCTGGCAAATAATTTGATGCTCGATTTATGCCAATTGTTTCTTTTTTCGCTAAAATTGTATCCACGTTGCTACGAAACAACTACCCGCTTGTAATATTTTTTACGACACTTATTCGTAAAATTGAAGGGATGGTGGTCGGCCATCCGAGAAGGCAGAAAACTCCATAAGCCTGGCAAATAATCCGATGCTCGGTTTAACGACTGCTAAGTTCCGTAATGGCTGTCCGGAGGAGTGCAGGAAGGACCATGAGGGCATCGGTGAAAAATGGAGACGTTGGCCCGGGAAGAAACACTGGTCGGTTCGCATCATATATCGCCCGAAAGGAGGAAAACTACTCGAAAGGAGGGTCAAAGACGTCCGTTCCGTGCTGCAAGATGGCTGTCGTGGAAAAGAGGGAGTTGGGGGGAGAGAGAGGCGCGCAGGCAGAGCGTCACCGAAGGCGCAAGATTTGTTGCCATAAAGAAAATTGCTCGGTGCTAATGAAGAAACATTACCTCGACGATATTGCGCCCTCTTTTACCACGCCTGCTTGTATTTATGGATGAGGAGATAAAGAGGATCGATCGATTCGAACGTTGTCTCGGAAGAATGAAGTTTACACAAAAGGTGGGCGAAGGTCTGATGACTGGCCGACGGGGCGGGTTGAAAATATACAGCAGCAAAAACCAAGCAGAGAATTGCCCATTCGGATGGCTTTATCGTTCAATAAAGTATCCAATACGTGGAAAGTACGCTACATAAATTAAACCTTCCGTAAAAATAGCCCTTCGACCTTGATATTTCGTCCATTGTGCTTGGGTCACCTTGGAAACACGAATTTTCAGACAATTGTTTCGTGCGATCTACTCGCGCGGCTGTTCCGCTCGAGACGATTCGTGAATCGATTTTTCGATCGGTATAATTTTTTAACGATGCTCTGAAAAATTTACCTACAAAGTTTCACTACAATATTTGCAAAACTATCGACGATACGATGGATTGAAGGTTTTGAAGGTATAATGTTTGTAGAGGTTTGACACTTAGTCACAATATCGCTGTTGTTAAAACAATGTCGATACAATGATACGGTGTTCTAATTTTTGGACTATCTACTTTCAACAATTTCCAATTTTGCTCCTTTGGGACTTTTTGGTCCTTTATTTATTCACAATATCGCTGTTGTTAAAACAATGTCGATACAATGATACGGTGTTCCAATGTTTCGACTATCTACTTCCAAAAATGTCCAATTGTGCTTTCCAAACACCTGTTTGAAATTTACTTGTCGCGTTTCTTAATTGTTCGATGTTTCAGCCATGTTGTTTCTCCTCGCTCGCATAATCGACAAGAAAAATTCCGCGAAACATACCTCCGGAAGAATTAGAGCGATTACGCGACGACCGCGTAGTCTACATATCAAATGTGTCCTAATTCGTGGCAGTTGAACTAACTTTGACCAACTAGTGTCCAAGCGGAAAACTACATAAATGATGCAATATGGTTTATTTTGTTTCGACTGCGAAAATATAATATTAAAGTTTCGTTAATTCGAGAAACCAAGTTCCTGTCAATGGTAGCGAACAAAACCATAAGATTTCTACAAATCAGCGTAACTGTAGCTTCAGTTGGACCAGGTCATCGGTAAAGATGTTACATATTAAGTTATTCGGAAAGTCATTTCGTTTTTCTTAGTGAAAATAAAACACGATCTTTTTAGACTGTACAAACATTTTATTAAATTATATATTCTCCATTTTGGAGAACCAATAATTTCAAGAGTAGTTTTCTTCCTCGTGCTCGTATCTACCTTTTCGATCACCTTCCCAAAAAATGCCCCATGATACGCAAACTTATCAAAAGCTGACCTACCAAAAGTTATCTTTCCATAACTCGCTATCAAAACTCGTCAACCACGTATCGACGAGTTTCGAGCCGCGTGAAAGCCGAAATCTGGTTTCAATTTTTCCCCGTGAGATTCCAAAATCCCAAACAAACCCATAACCCAAGTATACTTCCGTTTCGATCGGCCGATTAACCTCCCGGTAATTAATTCCGTAGAGTCTGACGCATTAGCGCAAAAAAGCAGGCCTCTTAACAAAGAAAAACTCGTTAATCATCGGGCCCCTGTACCGTGGCTCTCCCACGGGTGGAATCTATCGTGCTTTCACTACCAGCAGATCGATCGACCGGGCCAGAAACTCTGATAACGAGATACATTCAGTAACACACTGATGATTTGTGAAACTGTCCGGTCAGCAAGTATGTCAGAATGTGTACGGGGTCCGCGCAAGCGCAACTCCTTTTTCCGACCCCATGTATTGACGCAGTGGTCACCCTCACTGACCAGCACCCCTCTGTTCCGTTCGAGCGTCCACGGAGAAGGCTGTATGTCTTACGGAATGCCTATGATGCCTTCCAGCAGCCCTTCCAGATCCTCCACACCCTACCCCGGAGCAACCCCCTCCAACCGGACCCGTCTTCTGCGACAGCCACACGCTCGTGACAAGTGCGAGGCGGTCATCCAATAACCCGCACCGGCCACTGCCCACCACCACCCTACACCACCCCCCTCGTGGACCAAACCCCGCAACGGACCTGCCAAGTTATTGAGGACTCAGAGGAATTAGGAAACGGAGAGTGGCCTCCTCTTCTTCTTTTCTTTTCCCCGGTTTTCTCTTGCCGTCTGCTCCGCGCGTCTCGACCACCCTCAACCACCCGCCGATACTCCCCCATTCTCGATCGGTCCCTCTCAGAGGGTTATGACCGGCGACCACGAAATACCCGGAATTTCGCGTAGTCGTTCTTCTGAAATTCGATCGGAGACATGGACGACCTTTTTAACCGGTAATGAAGGCCTCCGCGCGGAAAGGAACAAAAAGGGGGCACGGGGTTGGAGGAAGCAACTCTGGACGAAAGGGATGATATGGAATGTCCTTATTGCGACCAGAGATGCTCTTTGAACTCTCGTGGAATTGTTTAATCGGTGGATAATCTTGTACGGTTTTCTTCTTTTTTTTCTTTTTTTGTACGTTTCTTTTTTCGGAACTTCGTTCCACTCGCAGGGAACGAGTGTACGGGGTGTCTCGAAAATCGTGCCAGAGGAAACGAGGCGATTCTTCGTGAAAAAAAGATACCTCCGGGGCTAGGAGAATTATATGGAATGTCGTTATTGCGACCAAAGGCTCTTTGAGCCACCGAGGAATTGTTTAATCGAGAGCTTCGGCGTCTTTTGAAAATTTGTTTCGGTTCTGGAGATTTGATACACGGAATGTCACGATGAGCGGCGTACGAACGAGAAAAGGGTTCTCGGTGAGAAATCGAATAAAAAGTGCGGGATGAAATTTTTCTCTATGATTTTCCGTTAGCGAGAGACAACGTGTTCAAATAACCTTGAATATCTAGAAGGTGTACGAAACAAATCGACGATACACTCGAAAATGCACGTGCACTTTATATATGTTACTTTATATATGTGAGTAGCTTTTTATATAATTTCTTCAATAAAATTCACCTTTGAATTGTATTATTTTTATTTACGAAAATATACAGATTCAATACGACTCGTAACTAAATCCATGAGATTGAAATTTTGAATTAATCTAGTGCATGATTTTCTGTTAGTGAGAGACAACGTGTTCGAATAACATTGAATATCTAGATGGTGTGCACTCGAAGATGCAAGTGCACTTTATATATGCAACAACGCGAGTAGCTTCTTATATAATTTCTTCAATAAAATTCACCTTGGAATTGTATTATTTTTATTTACGAAAATATACAGATTGAATACGGCTTGTAACTAAATCCATGAGATTGAAATTTAGAATTAATCTAGTGCATCCATAATCGGCAGATTTCCAAAATTGTTCGTTTCGATACCGAAAAATTGCGCGAGGATGTTTTCTTCTTTGCGCGTTTGAAAAATCATCCCCCCAAGCCCTGTTCACTGAGACACTCTGTGTAAAAGCAAATCTAATTACTATAGAGGAACAACATGAAACGGAAACTGACAAAGCAAAAGGTGAAGAAGAAAGTGGAATGAAACGGAAAGATGTGTGTTTCGTCTAGTAGTGAACACATTAGAAAAATTACCTACTACGGTCATGAAAAGCTGCACATTCTCAGATAATTAAGAAAGTAGACGACGAAATGGACCTTTTGTGTATACCATTTACTATGAGATTAATTTGATAATAATAGACGGTAGTAAAATGAGAGCTCTTGACTTTTACTTTCTATTTAATCAATTTTCAAGATTCTCTACTATCCAGTTTCTTAGTATACCACAACGTATCGTATAGTTGTCAAATTTTATTAATCAACTCTCTATTACCGATAACGATCTTCGAACTCGTGTTTTCATACTCTTCTTTCTTTAGAATATTCCTATATATACTTTCATATATTACCAAGGGTTAAAATTTCACCAATTTTGTTTCGCTCGTGCCAAATAGAAAATAAACAATTTACGATCGAAACGTTTACAAGAAAATAACAGCTCGTGCTCGTTGAAGCTACTCATTTTATTATTGTGTTTTCGAATACGACGTTCGCATAACAAGTTTCTCTCGCCTATATATACTTTCATATATTACCAAGGGTTAAAATTTCACCAATTTTGTTTCGCTCGTGCCAAATAGAAAATAAACAATTTACGATCGAAACGTTTACAAGAAAATAACAGCTCGTGCTCGTTGAAGCTACTCATTTTATTATTGTGTTTTCGAATACGACGTTCGCATAACAAGTTTCTCTCGCCTATATATACTTTCATATATTACCAAGGGTTAAAATTTCACCAATTTTGTTTCGCTCGTGCCAAATAGAAAATAAACAATTTACGATCGAAACGTTTACAAGAAAATAACAGCTCGTGCTCGTTGAAGCTACTCATTTTATTATTGTGTTTTCGAATACGACGTTCGCATAACAAATTTCTCTCGCCTATATATACTTTCATATATTACCAAGGGTTAAAATTTCACCAATTTTGTTTCGCTCGTGCCAAATAGAAAATAAACAATTTACGATCGTAACGTTTACAAGAAAATAAGAGCTCGTGCTCGTTGAAGTTACTCATTTTATTATTGTGTTTTCGAATACGACGTGCGACACACGCTGTTTGTGTTGGTCGTTACAAATCACGGAGCCCCTATCTCGTAGCAAACTTGTATCACAGTATTGGAGTCGATTTTGGAACATCTGGAATTCAGTGAGCGATCACGAATGTTTCTCAGGGTGTTCGACAAAGTTGACGGAGGGTATCCCATTACTCTGTCCTTACACGTAACTCATTTGTCAGCGATTCCTTCTTAATCTTTCTCTATTCGACCTTACAACCGCTCCTCTGCAAGTCCTGACCCATAAACTTAGAAACTAATCTAATTTACGGCGAGCAAAAAGGCTGGCCAGCATTCACGATCAGCCTTGCACCTTCGAGCGAGTCATTTGTCCCGAGATTCCGAACAGAAAACAAGCATCCCTTGTTTGTTACGTGAGAATGAACCGTGCAAAGCCTCGGACGGTGTTTCCACGGTTAATTAATTCGTTTTCTTCGATATCGAGACCGAAGTACGTAACAAACTCGGTGAATCGTAGATTAACAAAGATGTCTACCTGGAATGAAGTTCTCCAGACGCAAGCTGCAGAAACAATTGCTTGCGGAACACATTGTAGCCCGAAGTAACTAAAATCGTATTTATCGCGGAACATTGTATAAAAAATGTATACGGTGTGTAACGATATCGTGATTCTTAGATATTAGATTGTCGTAGGTAGTGAGAAGATCGATAAAATAACATCGATTCGATGAATCATAGATTAACAAAGATGTCTACCAAAATGAAGTTCTCCAGACGCAAGCTGCAGAAACAATTGCTTGAGAAACACATTGTAGCTCAAAGTAACTAAAATCGTATTTATTGCGGAACATTGTATAAAAAGTATACGATGTGTAACGATATTGTAATTCTTAGATATTAATTTGTCGTACGTAGTGAGAAGATCGATAAAATACCATCGATTTCTCGTAAACTTATTTTTTTCAACGTAGACTAACGATTAATAATCAGCTCGTGAAATACACATAATGGTTCACGTGTTACGTAAGACAAAAAAAGAAATCTGTAAGGTATAATCACCTAATTGTGATTTAGTAGCAAATAAAATAAGTAGCCATGTGAGACTATTCTATAATTTGGAATCATTTTTATTTGAAAAAATCTCACGAAACTATTGATAACATTCTCGTAGACATGTAAGAAAAAATGTAGAAATTTAATATTTTACTGCTCGATAAAATTTGATCGCTAAATTTTGTTTAGAAAAGAAATCAATCTTGGGTCTCGAGAAGTATGGTACCGTGAATGTTTTTTCTTCTTCTCTTTGTATCTATATGTATTTTTGTACTTTAATTCTCTGCTCCACTAAAATTCTACTTCTCTTTGTGCGCCAAAGGTTTCTTCCCGTGCAAATAAATAATCTATTCACTATTAAAGGGAATGTGAACACTGTCGAGTAATTTTGTCCGGGTAGCTAACCTTACGAAGCCTGACTAAAACGTCTGACCCAATACTTACGTTAGTGTATTTCCTTGAGAAGCTGGTCGCCTAATAGGCAGATACGGTTCGCACTCTCTGTCTCTCTCCCACTCTCTTTGAAGAGAAAAAAAGAGTCGAGACAGTAGATTTATCCCTCAACGACCCTAGCCAGTGAATATTCTAAACACCGAAAATAGTAACTAAAATACAGAGAACAAAAATTCAGTTAAACTTTCTCCTCCTTCTCAAGGAAATATCTAATATCGTAAAAAAGAAACACGAAAATTTCGCTTTATAATTCGAATTTTTATTCAACTAGTACACAGATTAAAAGTATTATATCTTTTATTCAAAATACATATATATCTGTGAGCTCCGTTTGATATCGTTTGCTCAAACATCGTTCGCAATTTCCATCGAAACGAAATCATCTCGTTTGGTCGAAGTTTTAAAATTAAATACCAACTTTCGATCTTGAGGCCCCTGGGCATACACGGGGCCCACGACACGCTCGTGTACGATAATCCGCCAACGATCGAACCGTGAAAATTTTCATTGGTTGCGGCAGCGCCCGAAACGACAGTGCCCGAAATTGAATCGCAATAACGAAAAAAAGGGGGGAATCATTTAAATGCAAAATACAACTTCGTAGCTATCGCTGTCGAAAATATCGAAAAACCGTCATCGTGACGAAATGGTTAAAAACGGCCGTTTGCCGTTACAATGAAACGAGTATTTTGTTGGAACTGCCGGCCAGTTCCTCTGTGTTGCGATCAGATTGAAGCACGGTTGTGTTTATGTGAGAGCGTACAAACGTAACCACCGCTATTGCTTTTTCCTTTGTTAATTACGCCGCGGCGTTCAGAATACGCTGTTCCGTTAAACCGATTATCGTGGAAATGTTATTGTCGGTTCGGTTGTAATAAGCTTGCATTGTACTACCATAAACGATCGATGTCGACTTGTATGAAAGTTCGCTAACGGATACCCTCTGCGAATAAACGGGATCATTTTTCACATTTTTCGGAGAAGGTTCCTCGAACAATCACACGTTCGTTTCTAAGCTGCTTGTAAAATTTGACAAATTTTCTCGATTGTGGTCTCGAAAAATTGGTCTCGAATGTGTTATTGTTCGAGTGCACTCTAGAAAAAATCGTGTTTCATTTTCACCCAAAGAAACGAAATGACTTTTTCCGAACAACCTAATGGAATCGACGAACAAAAACATTGAGTAAATAAAAAAGGAAGAATCCAACGAAAGAAGAATTCCAAAACCATAGTTATGTCTATTCTAATTTTCTTTTGGAAATATTATTGATAGATTTACTACTTTGCACACTTAACAGGGGACATCTGGATCAGGTACTTCCTGTTTTACTTTATATTCTAAATATCTAATTTACCAATTTAATGATAAATGTTAGACAACAAGGACCTATAATTTCAAATATCTAATTTACACGTTTGATAACGTTTCTTATAGAATATTTCTATAATTTATTCGGAAATAGAAGTTGTTTTAGATTCGTGATTCAAGGATCGATTTCATAATTTATAATTGGGAGACATTCGTTGAAAACGGAAGAACAATTGAAATCTTTCGCGTGTCTCTGTACAAGTCTAATCTCTGATTCTCCCATTCGAAAGTTCCATTGTCCGGCTGGAACTCAATGGAAAAACACAACCTTCGACATCCGGCGTCCCTTCTCCAGTGCAGTTAACCCTTTCGTGACTATGGCTGGGTTACTGGAGACCCGAGAGTCGAATATCTACTTTGTAGCGGTAACGCAAAAATCGGTGTTCAACGAACGACAAAGAGAACCGTTTTCTATCGATCGCCTTATGAACAATTAATTCTCGACAGAGAATCTAATCGAAAATTAATTCCCACGAAAGTTTAACTTTTCCGTTATTTTTCACGAATTCTGTCGCGCGAACCGTGAATTTTGCAACGCGTGTAAATTTACGACACAAAGGCGCTCAATTCGAAAAGCAAGAAACAATATTCTAACAAACACGTTATGGACGCTATAGCAACCACAGGCAGGAAGGCAATAAAATTAGTAAACAACACGAACAATCGATAACATTCCAAATGTTACACTTGCGTGGACAGCGACGACTAAATTAAACAAACATACCGCCAAATTGTTAAATACGTGTCTGTAAAATTCAAATCGCACGCAAAATTACAAGTTTGCACGGAGAACGTAACAATGTGAAGAAAATATAAATTATTTATACCTTGCGAGTATTTTCCTATCTCCCGTTTGTATATAATAATCATTCGTTCGAAGGAGAGTTTAAAAATACGATATAAAATAAATCTACCAAGTATAACACGAAACCTATTTCGAACTACGAAGACTGTAAAATATTTATCAATCGACCGCAAAGTGAATGAAATATTATAACAATCACCAGTAGGTGATTTTTAATTTAGTGATTTTTAGATTTTTAGAATATGTTTGATTTACAGAGTAACTATAACACGAAACCTACTTCGAACTACGAAGACTGTAAAATATTTACCAATCGACCGCAAACTGAATTAAATATTATAACAATATAGTTATAATTTTTAGTTTAGTGATTTTTAGATTTTTAGAGTATGTTTGATTTACAGAGTACGTAATATTTCTCCTTCTTTCCTCGCCTTTAACTCTACGATGCAACAATAGCTCGAAACAAAAATAATTCCTTATTTTCCTCCCATCTGTATTCAAAACTCAAACTCAAACTCAAACTCAAACTCAAACTCAAACTCAAACTCAAACTCAAACTCAAACTCAAAGAAGAGTATCGGTTCTCAAGATTGAAAAATCTCTCAAACGTAACCAAAATCTCCAAAACTCCCCCCTCCGTGTAAACTCAATAACGATACCAACGTGAATCAACGATACACGGTATCCAGCTATACGAGCCCCATGCGTAGTGAAATTTTACAATTGAATCTCGCCCCGGTATCATCGACCGATTTCTCCACACCTCTACGCATCCATATCGCCGTGTTGTTTCCGTACCGGTGACGTTGTTTCCCGAGAGCCCGAAACCGAGCCAGCCCCAGCACGTCGTTTGTCCCTAAAAGAACGCGAGTTACGTCGAACGACACCCTCCCCCGTTCCCCGCGTCCTCGACAAAAGAACTCTCGGAAGACTGTGATCGTTCCTGGTCGGCGCGCGGACTAACGGGTATCCGGGCCGGGGTGTTCGCTTCGAGAGAGTATCCGCGGATGTGTGAGCACGTTCACAAGGAGAAACGACGGAGATGAGGCGCGTTTATATGAGCACGCACACACGCAAGCAGGTCCGGCGGTCGGTCCAGTGGCCGTAGCTGCGGCCGGCAGCTGCGGGGGTGACGATCGGGGCTTCACCCCGTAGAGGGTGGCGAGGCGTTGATCAATACGTGAAGATAGAATCCGATGCTACCCATCCAGCCCCGCCGCCCCTCTTCGAGCCTGAACCGTTGCCCGGTCCGGCTGAGGGTATCGCGGCTCAATCGACTGATTTGTCACCCACGCATCATTTTCTTCGTCGCAGGAGGGGCGACCGTACGGGACTCACGAAACCGTCCCCGTTACCAAATCGCAGACCTTATGGCATCCGCTTCGTTAGAACTCCCTTATTAGGGCTTGGACGACGGAGCAACCGGCGATGAGAAACCGGAGGCATTTTCGGTCGTTCAACTGGCCCTGTCGGGACTACCGGGGATCGAGCAGTTCGCTTTCGCGTAGCTGCTAGAGACACTTTTGGAACGGACTGTGTGTCCGTACTTCGACCGAATTCTCCTCTACGGACGAATCGTAAGTTTCGACGTTGAACGCTACGCGGCCGGGTCCGTTCGTAATTAAGATAATCTTCCACGTGACGAACGTCGCCATCGGTCGTGCGCCACTCGTCCGAATACGATCGAGTTATCCCGGACAGTTACTGTTGAAGATTTCGACGCGATCGAGACTCTCGGTTTTGCAAACACTTGACGAAATATTGATTATGAACGGAGTATCGAACCTGGAGGAAGTATCGAGTATGGACGAAATATCGAACATGGGCGAAATATCGAATTTCGACGAAGTATCGAACCTGGAGGAAGTATCGAGTATGGACGAAATATCGAATCTGGACGAAGTATCGAACCTAAGCGAAATATCGAACCTGGACGAAATATCGAACCTGGACGAAATATCGAACTTGGACGAAATATCGAACCTGGACGAAGTATCGAACCTGGACGAAATAAAGAAACTGGACAAAATATCGAACCTGGACGAAATAAAGAATCTGGACGAAATATCGAACCTACACGAAATATCGAACCTGGACGAAATATCGAACCTGGACGAAATATCGAACCTGGACGAAATATCGAACATGGACGAAATGTCGAATCTGGACGAAATAAAGAACCTAGACTAAATATCGAATCTAGACGAAATATTGAATCTGGACAAAGTAAAGAACCTGGACGAAATAAATATCGAACCTAGTTTATCATTATTTCACAGGTGGAACGTTCCATTATTTCTCTTTGCAAAGTCTGCAGAGAGAAGCTTTTTATATGATTTTTTTCCCAATAGATGTTTCTGGGGATTCTTCGATGAGATTTGGTTTATTTGCGGGCGAATTCGTGGAAGATTTCAATGCGTTTATGGTGAGATTTGGGTTTAGAAAGATGGAGACTGCGTCTCCAAAATTTTGTTTAAAAAAATTTTGTTTAAAAATCAATCTTTCACTTTCGAACTCCTCCACTCTCGATATCGAAGAATACCCTCGAGTAATCCATCCAGCGGAATTTTTGACAATAACCACCTTACAAGTTAGGAATCAAAAAAACATTGGTTCACATTCAACTAAAATTCCACACCGATTGCACAATCAAATTTTGTTTAAAAATCAATCTTTCACTTTCGAACTCCTCCATTCTCGATATCGAGTAATACCCTCGAGTAACCCATCCAGCGTACCCAATCTCTGCGCGATAAAGACAAAAAAGTAACAAGACTCTTCGATCAATTTCGCATAAGTAATCCTGTAAAGGGTAGCTGAATCGCGGGATTATAGAACCGTTCGAATCAGCGGATTGTACAGCCGAGGAGCTGTAAAACCGTACGGAACCGGTGGATCGTAGAATTCAAGAAACGTACGAGGATCTCGCGCGACCTTTCGTAAAAATGTGAGAACGAAACGCGTACGATTCGCGACGTTCGAGCTTCGACGAACCCGTGCAGTGGAAAATGGCCGCGGCAAACTTCTTTCCGGCAATTTCGACGACGGGAACGATGTCGCTAATGGGATATGAAACCCCGGGAAAACAACGGGCAACGCAACATGGGGGATTAGCGCGATCCTAGGGGGGTGGGGGAGGGGGTGTTGGTTGTCCAGAATTTTCCCGAGAGCAGACAGAGGGAAACGTCGACCCGGTTAACAGGGATCTCGCCGTGAAAGGAAAGTTAAATCCCTTTACAGTTTATACGACAGGCGCGGCTGTTTCCAACTTAGCTGCTTTAAGGTCATAAAGCTTGTCCGGGCGTGCAGAGGACGGGGCATTTATAACTAACGTAACGCGTGGCCGTTTAGCTAAATAATTAAAAGATACTAGCGCGGGCGCGCGTGTTCTGAATACCGACCCTTCGTGACACTTCACAACGACGAGTCTGTTTTGTAGTTTCATTCGGATGCTTGAACCCTGAGGAGACACCCAGCGGCGAATGCTTCGAGAAGAATCGTCTATGGGGTTTGCGTAGGTTCTGAGAGCAGAAGCTGGAGCTGATAAGGAACAGGATATATTGATTATGAGAAACTTCGAACGTTGGTTCGAGTACGGTGGAATCTTCTTCGATACTCGAACAGTGTAACATCGAAACGTAGCTGCTACTAGAGGTGCTAGAAGTACCATGCCCCAAATCTTTCCACTTCTTCTTGTGGAAAGATTTTTTTATTTCAAATTTTGATGTTTGTATTTGGCAATAACCAATGATAGCTAATACCAATAATAGTTAGAGACAGAACCGTGTAGAGTAATCTGTAATACAAACATAGGACACGATGTAGCGTTTCTCGTGGTATTTTAACGATTATCGAACCATTGAGAATCCTTCTTAGAAGTATACTCGTGGAACAGATACTCGTTTTGAATTTCGTGCAATGAAAGTTTTATAAAAGAAGTTGTTTTGAAATTTTTCTCGGGAAAAGTTTCGTGAAGTTTACGAAACAATTTCTGAACGCGATAATTCCCGTTTCAGAGCGACAATTTTCCAGCCGGTTCCAAGGGGAGGAATCATCCCTCGCGTTGTTTATGTTTCTTCGGCTCGAGTGACCCGTCAACTCGAGCGACCGGTCTCAGGCGAGAACGATAAGATACCCACGCGGGATCGAATTTCCGGCTACCGAGCGCATGTAATGCGAGACTCGATAGCTGTGTGCTCTCTCTCTCTCTCTCTCTCGCTCGCTCTCGGCGCATCCCCGTCCCGTTTTCGAGCGAATCGGCGCAGCAGTCCCGACTTGGTTGCTTCAAAGCGGGAACTACTGTGCGTGGATCAGACACCAGGGACCTATCGTCTTACCACCTCGATCTCCGTATTTACATCCGATGGATTTTTACACCGTGGTCGGCTACAATCTACGATTTACGTTTGCAACGATCGATAGAGTGCAGTTACTACGGTTTGTCGACCGTTGAAAGAAACTATCGAAAGTTTCTGAACCAGAAGACGTTTGGAAGTGTATATTGAAATTTAAGACGATCACATCTGGAGCGTTTTGTAAAAGAAATTTCTGCAAAACTTGAAAATTAGGCTCGAGCGAGACGAACGTTCGTACGAAGTTTTTTTGTTATTTTTGCAGGAATAATTCATACCTAATATATAGAGCTCGTTCTCTCCCTTCAGCTGATTGAAAAGTTCAAACAAAACGTATATATATATATTTTTTTTTTAATGTATAAGTAAAACGTGCGTCAATCCCTAATATATAGAGCTCGTTCTCTCCCTTCAGCTGATTGAAAAGTTCGAACGAAACGCATATATATATTTCTTTTTTTAATGTATAAGTAAAACGTGCGTCAATGTTTCAGGATAAAAAGGATTTGGAAGGCATCGTTTCTGCATTCGAACGACGAAGAATACAAATTTTGATCGAAGGAACTTTTCGAGACAAGGCAAGCCAATATCGCAACCAAGCATCAAAATTGATGCTCCTTTCGGTCGATCGCTTATGGCCGCCATGGGAGCAAACTCGTTAAGAAATCAATTGCCTCGGACCCGACTTCGGTTGGCTCTCTTTTCCACTCGTTCGACGCAAGAAACTGCCTGGACGAACTGGCAAGGAGGTTCAGAAGGAGTCAAATAAACACAGCCGAGCCACTCCAAATGAAATCACGCACAGAAGAGCTTTTTCTTCTGTTCGAGCTTACAACATTTATCGACAACTTTGGGAAACTAATTTTTAGCACCTTTTCGCCCTAATTCGCAGTCTACTGTAAAATTACGCGCTTCTAGAATCACCGTAGAATTGTTCGATCGAAAAGTTATCGTTCCGTAGAATTATCATCGTGCTGATAAGAACTATTAATTAATTTCCAAGATTGTCGCGATACATAGAAAAAAAAAAATTCGTTCATCAACCTGCTCTATTTCCACATCTCGATACAAGATCACCAAATGCTCCCAGACTCGTCGGTCCGGTTCTTCAAAGTTCTCCTTGCAACAAACAATAAATCGAACGAATGAGATGTAATCCCACTCGTACGAATTATGCCTACACAAAGTAACTGTTAATTAATTTCGAAGATCGTAATAATACTTAAGAAAAAAAATTAATTCGTTCGTCCTCAACCTGCTACATTTTCACATCTCGATACAAGATCACCAAATGCTCCCAGACTCGTCGGTCCGGTTAAATCAAAATTCTCCTTGCAACAACGACAAATCGAACAGTTAATTAATTTGGAAGATCATAGTGATACCTAAGAGAAAAAAAAATTCATCCATTCTCAACCTGCTACATTTTCACATCTCGATACAAAACCACCAAGTGCTCCCAGACTCGTCGGTCCGGTTATATCAAAATTCTCCTTGAAACGGAACGACAAATCGAACGAATCCCAGGGCCAGGTTGAAGAGACACCTCGATTTCGGGCACCGAACCGACAAGACCCCCGGTTCCGTTCCGCGTGAGAGGTACAGAGTATCGTTAGCTTTATGTTAATCCTAGCCGGGAGCACTGCGGCTGACAACGATGCTGTCACTGTTAATATCGCCGGGTGACGTAGTAGTAACTAGTTGCTGGTATACCTGCCGACCAAACCATGCACAGGCCTCGAAAGCGTATACGTGGAACGTGCTACCTCTCTATGGTACACAGGCTTCGGGGGAGGGGGGGCATGGTACTGTAGCAGTGGCGAGGGGTAGCGACAGGGGTGGCAATCAATATGGGCCTCAACGCAAACACGGCGCCGCTGTTGTACTAACATCAAATAGGCGGATAGCGACCGGTCGCCTGCTTTGTGTGCATTGTCTGCTCTACTGCTCTGTATAAACCAGCCGACGTTTTTCAGACACGGATCCCGCTGATCTCCTGGATTGGCTGCTAGAAGATGGAAGACGGATTTTGGAAACGCGAAACGTTTGCGGGTCTCCGTTTCCGGTTCGTTGCACCGGCTCGGACTCCACGAGCAATCGTATTCTTCCATCTTCGATCTTCGCGCGGGAATTTCCTTCTTCGAGAAAAAAACCCTTGAACCTAGTATTTATTTTACCGATACTTTCGCTGGATCGAGTCTTGTGTGATACTTATCGGTGAAAAAGTATAGAAAAAAAAAATTAAATATATTCTTCCATCTTCAATCTCCCAGATGACCCAGAAAGTAATTTTTGAAAATACAAGAGACTCGTGTTTTTTTTTTTTTTTATACGTGTGTTAGAATTTTCTAATTACCGAAGTTATGCGGAATACATAACGAATATTTGTTACTTTTTTTAGACATTATTTTTTAATAGAATGAACCATTTCTTTATTGTCAAAAACTAACGCATTATGTACTATATTTTTATTCGTCATCGATGTCTATCGTGTAAGGTACATCAGATCGCGTTAGACTACTCTATGATTAATCCATCGAATTGATATTTTTGTTGGTTCGTCGAATCGCAATTGCTCTTAAAAATTGTAAGGGATGTTTGCACGAGAGGTGTATCTTATTCGGTCGTAAGGGCAAAAATTAATGGCGTTTCATCCTGGATCTCCTAGTGGACTCTTGGCTAGGGCCATTCCAGCAAATCCTACCTTAGACGCGCTTGTTGGTTGGAAACAGTCCATATATGTGGAGCCTTTAGATTAGACTCAACAACGAGCAAACCGTAGTTTATTTTTTACTTTCGTGATAAAATAAAACACACATCTGTATACAAATATTTTTCAACGCTTAAGAAATATTACGATTCCATTGTGTTAAAATAAAACACTTAAGAAATATTACGATCCCATTTTGACAGAATAAAATACACCTCTTACAAAAAAATTATTTTCCAATACTTGGGACAGTTAAATGTCTAGCTTCATTTTCGACCAATTATCAAAAACTATCCGATCGCTTCGATTACGTATACATTTAAATTAAAAAAAAGTATCTTAACAGGGATGGTTCAAAGATTTAAGATCCAGTTAAAATTCCACCTGTAATTCCAATTAGGCAACAAATCTACCCAAAACAAAAACTTCGGTTTCCGAACTAAAGGAAAGCTGGCGTTGTAAGCCAGCGCGGAAGTAAATTCCTACCAACGAATTTCCTTTGACGAATTAAGCTCCGCTCCCCTTGAAGCGGGTAAAAAAAAAAAAAGAAAAAAAAGGAAAAATTCGGCGGAGAGGGAACAATAGCGGGAAATAAATTATGCAAGATTACAAAGAAGGCACGGTTTGAGGGGACACTTTATATTATCCGGGGACAGCGGTAGCATAATTACCACCCTACGCGGCCCCCGCCCTCGCTTCTCTTTGCTCTTGGAAAACGAAGAAGAAGCGGAGGAAACAGCCCTGTTATGAGATGCGAGCTGGTTTTCTTGGCCAGCAGTTTTCCGTGCCATTCTTTAGTAAGATTTCCCCAACGTAAACAGCCCGAGCCTGGTTCCAGCATGGTACTTGACTTGATTCCACCCTGCCACCCTTCGAAACGAGCGAGCGCACTCCACTTTGTGTGCTCTCGGTCAACGGATACGCAAAACAGTCGAATTACCTGGACTTGCGTTTCGACGCTTCAGTTTTCTTTCGTTTCTTCGGCACACCCTCGAGTTTCTCCGTTGCAATCCCCCCGGGGGAACGAAACACGCAATTTTTCATCGACAACCCAATCTACCCTCGATTAATAATTCTTACGGTTCGAGCACAGTGTAAAGACAGTGTAAAGAAACGATGGATCGTTTCGCAATTTAATCAACATCGACGCGTGCGATTGCACGTCGAACGTTTGAAATTTTGTTTCGTTTTATTTAACGATTTAATTCGTCGCGACGAATAAAATAGAAATCGTGCGGGTACGAGACTATCGTGGAAGCAAGTGAAACGACGAGATAAGAGCGCATTTGAATAGTATCTTACATCTTAAACGACAAAATTATTTAATAAAATTATTTTTTACAAAACAAGGGAAAGGAGAAAATTTTATTTTGCGCAAGATTCTGGTTGAACTGGATAAGATTCTTAAAAAATCAGTTACGATTTGAAGTTCTAGCCAAAGATTGCAATTTTAATAAAATTATTTTTTACAAGACAAAGAAAAAGAGAAAATTTTATTTTGCGCAAGATTCTGGTTAAATTGGATGAGATTCTTAAAAAATCAGTTATGATTTCAAATTCTGGCCAAAGAGTGCAATTTTAATAAAATTATTTTTTACAAGACAAAGAAAAGGAGAAAATTTTATTTTGCGCAAGATTCTGGATAAACTGGACGAGATTCTTTTAATTAACATTGGTTGGAAGAGAAATTCTCGATGAAAAAAAAAAAAAGAAATAAATCTTGTGACAAGATGTCGGGCAATTTCATCTCCGCGTATTCCGACTTTGTGTCCCCGTTGACTTCCTTTCGCGAGCTTACGTCAATTTGAATATTGAAGTCGCATCTTTGAATATTGAAGATGGCCCTTTGAACATCGAAGGCGCGATCCTCATCTATTATAAAACCCTCGAACTCCCTGAAGGGTGCAGACACTCCTGATAGCCAACGCACAGATTACAATCGTTGTTCCTTTCCGCAAACTTTCGCGTCGAATTTAAATATTTGCTGTGAAATCCGAAAAAGAACCGGATACTCGACTGTAGTTTATGAAGTCGTTCGTGATTCATTCCTTACGACTCGCAAATTGAAAATTCCAGAAAACTGAGTCACGACGAAAATTAACATTGCAAAAATATTAGGCCGCACAGAAATCGAGAATTAGAGAAATTAATATGTACAGATATTGAGAAGAATAAGAGGTTAAAGTACACGACGATTATGCGAAAAATTGGGGAATTTAGAAAATGTAGATTCTCAAAAATTGAAATTTATTGGAACCAGCAATTGAAGGAATAAGAGATCGAAGTATGTATCTAATATGTTGCTCGATCAATTTTGTCGTTCGATAAGAAATGGAACTATTAGGTTTGTTTTATTTTTCTAAAGATGGTACCACTGTTCGAGGAACACGTGTGAAGTTTCATGTAGATCTGTCGACTCGAGCGATAAATTTTGGAAATTTTTTTTGTTACTTTAGATACAATACGTATCTATAATATTTTGTTATTTTAAATACAGTACACAAGATTGAGAAATTTCGAATATGCAGATTCTCGAGAATTAAAATTTATCGAAACCAACAATCGAAGGAATAAGAGATCGAAGTATGCATCTATTTTACGAAAGATTGGTAAGTTTAGAATATCCCGATTCTCGAGAATTAAAATTGATTATAAACAACAATCGAAGGAATAAGAGATCGAAGTATGCATCTATTTTACGGAAGATTGGTAAGTTTAGAATATCCCGATTCTCGAGAATTAAAATTGATTATAAACAACAATATACGGAAACATAATTCGCGGAGCGGTGATATGAAAGAAAGACCGCTACGAATGAAGACGGCCTCCTTAAGTCGGGTAGTGGAAAGGGTCGAGGGTTGATGGAAACGCAAGATGTTAATGAGGCTGGAGGGTTGGCATTCCTAGCGGCCTCCAAGACTTCCAAAGATTTCTCCTTGATGACGTCAGGATTTTGCTCTTTCTCTGCTCTTCGTTCAATTATGACGCGCTTATTTTCAACGCGCTTTACAAAATATTGCGTCATGGTTAGAATGAATGCAACAACGATCTTAAGGGATGTCGATGTCAGTTTTAAGGACTGTCTCCACATCGGCGTGGAAGGATCGTCCGCCAAGCGGTCAACGGTTTGGTCGTTTTCCTTTTGGTTTTTCTTTCTAGTTCAGTTCCAAGTCCAGAGTCACGAAGACCACACGACACTGTCGTCGTTCACATCAAGACATATCACTGTATACTTGTTTGTTCGGACTTTGTATTCTTATATGTACAAAAAATATACTACTAGATACGCGAGATCCCTGCATATTACAATAAACTGGATATTATAATCTGAAGTTTACAACAGTCAATTATCACAAAAGACCAGTAACCCCGAGTTTCTGTATGGTTGCGTTTACACGATGAACTTAAAAATTTGAAACATGCACCGTTTAAGTCGTTTAAAGTCTAGAACCCTCGAGTTCGAAGTGTACCGATGCAACGCCCAAATTTAGTTTTCTTAAAGTACAAATTGATTATATTCCGTTAAATATAATTACGAATCGTCTTCGAATTTAGAACTTGGAAATAAATAATATCTACCCTGCACTTTCCTTGGTTAATTTTAATTCTCGCTCCATTATTATTAAACACTTCGAATTATTGAGCAGGAAATACGTTTTATTACAGATCCCTCGAAATAGCTTAAGTGGTTGGAATAATCGATCATCGAACGTTCCAATTATAACCAAGTAAATAAACATTGTTGAAATTATCTTAACGAATTGGAATATAGAATGTAAAATATAAAGTGTGATTTACGTATAAATAAAATTGGAACAACGATTGTTAGCTTTTCCATATCTCTGTTTCGTTCTAACGGATTCTAATGATACGAGAAACTTAATTTCGATTGTTATTTAATTTCTGACCGTGCACTGATATCGGTGAAATCAACGAAACGACGATGTCATTTTTCCCCTTCTTCTTCAGCAATGGCGCTTGCGACCAACCCCTGCTGCTCTTAAATTATTGTCCCTCGAGGTGGAGCATACCGCGAGGGCGTATCATTGGACAGATATGATATTTCAACGCAATGGATTGGTTCCATCCGACAGACCAACAAACCAATAACGTTCCATCCTCGTCGCACACGCACTCGACATTCAAAATTGTAACGCGCCATAGATATTTGTTCAACGATTCATTTTTATAATTACATCGTCCTATGTATGATACAGCTCATTCGATACAGAGAATATCACGTATCGGGTGGTACAATAAAAACGATGATTCTACCTGAGAATTATTTTACAAAATTACTTTAACGCGGTATATTTTCATAATTGTAGAATAAAAAATTGGAGAACTTGTGGAAATGTAGTCATAGAATTGCAGTGAGTTTACGCGTAAGATTATCGAATAGTAGAATTTCAGAATTATAGAAATCTAACGAAACTATAAAATGTAGCTTCTAAAATTTCTGTACTATTATTTCTAACAAAATTATAAAATGTAACGTAGTAAAGTTATATATCCTCCGAACTAAGGAATATATACATAATTTTAAGATTCAGAGTACGGTATAAAATATAGAAAAATAGAAAAATAGAAAAATATAAGCAAATCACCAAGATTTATCAATTCTTACTAAAGAATAATATTACCCATGAACAATCGTCAACATAAACACCCGTCATCTGTATATATATATTTATCACAAATTTAACGAAATTTGAAAATTATTCTACAACCTCGACAAATATAATATATATATATATACACACAAAAATTTTCTCAAATATTTTTCTATAAAATTTCTGTACTATTATTTCTAACAAAACTATAAAATGTAACGTAGTAAAGTTATATATCCTCCGAACTAAGGAATATATACATAATTTTAAGATTCAGAGTACGGTATAAAATATAGAAAAATAGAAAAATATAAGCAAACCACCAACAAGATTTATCAATTCTTACTAAAGAATAATACTACCCATGAACCATCGTCAACACACACACCCGTCATCTGTATATATATATTTATCACAAATTTAACGAAATTTGAAAATTATTCTACAACCTCGACAAATATATATACACAAGAATTTCCCCAAATATGTTTCTATAAAATTTCTGTACTATTATTTACTGATATCGATAGGGTATCGATAGGGTATCGATAGGGTCATATCGATGACCCCCGAATATTTGGTAACAACCATCGTGCAGCGACTATTGGTTTGTAAATCTTTCCATTTCCGTTGAAAACAACCGGGACCGGTATCAGAAACTCCAATAAGCTTATTTAAACTCGACGAAGGGGATTTGTCAAAGAAAGACGCGCGGTCCGTTAACCAAACCAGGCCCAGTGGTGAAAACCGGGATCGTCTGGACTTATAATTTTCCAAGAGTTCGGCAAGATTGCAAACGTCAGGTACAGCGGAACGCCTGGAACATTCGGCAGAGACTGAGTTGCGGTGAAAACGCGAAGCGGCAGCGGTTGCGGGGAGTCGAATCAAGGGATAGAGGGTGGCTGTCACAAGCACACCAGCCGTTACTTCTGCCCCGGTAAATCCTCTGCTCACCGGATGATCTTCAACCTCTACGATCGGTTTCTAATGCCCCTGAAGAACCAGCGTTTTGACTTCCCCTATCTACTTCTCTTCATAATTGCCTGCCGAACGATCCTGCGTCTCATCGATGCTAAACGGATTTTTCAACGAATTGAACCTAACCCGATTGAACATTCCCTTAACTGAGTTCAACCCGATTAAACCTTCCGGAATTACTTTCACGGTTTATGTTTCAATAATTGTGCGCGCAACGCGTAAAAGAACGCGTGTAAAATTTAAACAAAGTCAAACAGAAAAATACGATTGAAGTACAAGTATACGTGGTGCGTTTCGTAACTTGAGCATTGAGAATAGTATCGCGATTAGTGGGATAAGCGTACTCGAGCAGAGTGCTGGAGAATGTTGAAGGGTTGCATTCGGGGAAAGGTCATCATTTTTGGAGAGATTGTTTTGGTAAATTGTCGCGATGCAAAAGCGGTATGCGCGAGAATAACTCCACTGTGTACTATTTCTCCGTGTTTTATTATAATATTATTACAGAGAAATGTAAACTCCTGCGTGTTCGTGGACTCGTACCACTGCCATAATGAATCTTTTCCTATTTGACAACCAACCAGAGTAGACACTGATCGTAAATTTAATTTTACCGACACGAGAACTTCTTTACGGATGAAATCTGGAAACGTTGTTTACGGAATTTTTTTTTTCTTTAGAAATCGAACTCTTTGGCAATTCGAATCGACACAAACCATAAAAATTAATCTTATTGAGACGAAAACCTTTTTATAGACAAAATCGATTCAATCTGTAAACATTGTTTACACAATTCTTTTTCTTTAAAAAAAACAAACTCTTCGACAACTCGAATCGATCCAAATCATAAGAAAAATTGATCTCACCGGAAACTTTTTTATAGACAAAATCGACTCAATCTACAAACGTTGTTTACGGAATTTTTTTCTTTAAAAAATGAACTCTTTAACAACTGGAATCGACACAAACCATAAAAATTGATCTTATTGCGACAAAACTTTTTTATAGACAAAATCGACTCAATCTACAAACGTTGTTTACGGAATTTTTTTTCTTTAAAAAATGAACTCTTTAACAACTGGAATCGACACAAACCATAAAAATTGATCTTATTGCGACAAAACTTTTTTATAGACAAAATCGACTCAATTCGCAAACATTCTTTACACAATTCTTTTTCTTTAAAAAAAACAAACTCTTCGACACCTCGAATCGACCCAAATCGCAAGAAAAACAGATCCCACGGACAACGTTTACGGAAAAATTGTTTTCCCAACTTGTTGGTGGACAATCGAAATTTAAATACATCGTTTTTCACCGACCAAAGTACCCCTGCACGTAGCCCGCAAAGAAACAGACCCATAATGTAGGGAAATTGCGCGGCACCCCCGGGAACGCGGTGCTCAGACTCACCCCCTCCCCCTCCCACCCCTCTCAGCCACCCCCAACCTCCGCCTTCATCGGTATATCGGCCGTTTAAAAAGGGAATCGCGGTTTACGCGAGCCCCACCCCTCCTGCCTCGACGTATCAATTTATAAGCGGCATCGGGAAATCAAGCGAAGAAGTCACCCCCAAAGCGCGCACATCCCTGGAAAGCAGCCTAGCTAGGGGTGGGGGAGTTCGAAACGGCGGTTCGAGGCTTTGTTTTATACTTACACCATTTCGGGCTCGTGATGCATTCAGACGAGAAACTCCCCCAGATCCCCGGGAAACTACCGTGGGGGAAACCATGGGGTACGAGAAGGGGGGTGACGGGTGGTGGCCATAGCGGAAATCAAACTGCAATTGCCATTTTTATTTCCACGCGGTTTTTCTCAACCGCCGTGCGTGATTTTCATCCGCGCCGGATGAAATGTACCTACCGAACGACCAAGGGAAAGCGAATCCGTGAATCTATGGTGGATTCGTTCAGTGTGCTTTCGTAGAATAATTTGAAAAACGAATAATTTCGCGAATTGAGTCTTTTGGTTATGTTACGTATCGTCTGTGACAAAATTTGGAAAATACTTTGGACGAGGTATGGGAAGAGATTGTAATTAATCGTAATTATAGATCGTTTGTAAGACAGACGAACGTCTCGATGAAAGTTTTCACGTTCTGGTTTGTCCTTAAGGAATTGTAGAAGCTTTGTAACAAGGGACAATTTTGTGGGTAGAGTTTTCTAGTTTCGCATGGTTCACAGAAATTTCATGAATCCTTTGGGACTAAGGAGACAAGACTCTGTAATTATCGATCGTTTTTAGAGTAGACGATAAATTTTGCGGGGTTCTGGAAATCGGTAAACCGTAAATTGTAATGAATAGAAAACGTCTAGCTACAGAATCGCGAAAAGTAGCGTGGAAGTAAGGGATGAGAAGATAATAAGTACTGGGTTGTTTGATAAGTTTTGTCGTTCGGTGAAATTTATTGAACAGTACTATATAGTATAGTAGAAACTAGTAATCACAAGTAGTAGTGAGTAATCAAAATGTAGTAAATGAACAAAAAGTAGTAAGTAATCACAAGTAGTAGGAAGTCATGAAAAGTAGTGAGATATCACAAGTAGTAGGAAGTAATCAAAAAGTAGTAAGCAATCAAAAGTAGTAGTAGTAGTGAGTAATCAAAATGTAGTAAGTAATCAAAATTTAATAAGTAATCAAAAAGTAGTAAATAATCACAAGTAGTAGTAAGTCGTGAAAAAGTAGTGAGATATCACAAGTAGTAGTAAGTAATCAAAAAGTAGTAAGCAATCAAAAGTAGTAGCAGTAGTGAGTAATCAAAATGTAGTAAGTAATTAAAATTTAATAAGTAATCAAAAAGTAGTAAATAATCACAAGCAGTAGTAAGTCATGAAAAAGTAGTGAGATATCACAAGTAGTAGTAAGTAATCGAAAAGTAGTAAGCAATCAAAAGTAGTAGTAGTAGTGAGTAATCAAAATGTAGTAAGTATTCAAAATTTAATAAGTAATCAAAAAGTAGTAGTACTACTACAATAATCACAAGTAGTAGTAAATCATGAAAAAGTAGTAAGATATCACAAGTAGTAGTAAGTAATCAAAAAGTAGTAAGCAATCAAAAGTAGTAGTAAGTAATCACAAATAGTAGTAAGTAATCAAAAATTAGTAAGCAATCAAAAGTAGTAGTAAGTAATCACAGATAGTAGTAAGTAATCAAAAAGAAGTAAGAAATCGAAAAGTAGTAAGTAATCACAAGTAATAATAAGTAATAAAAAAGTATTAAGTAATCACAAATAGTGACAAAAAATCACAAGTAGTAGCAGGTAGCGCAAAAAGAGAGTAAAATTCTGAAACAATGATAACGCAGAAGTCCAGGAACGAACGAGCGAAGGAAAAGAGTGTAAGAAACGTTGAAATCGTTGAAACACGTGACCGTAAAACTGAGAAATTCTGCATCGAAGGTAACGGAATGGTTCGACGATGAAACCGTATTATTTCGGAGTTTAACGATCGCGAGACATAGAAGCGTGTGCACGATACGGTGTACGTGTGTGCGTGCGTGTGTATTGTAGAATTACGATATTACGAGATTCCCGAAATCGCGAAATCATGAACCGGGTTCGCCTCGTCCGAGACGAATTCTCCCCGAGAAGGAATATAGTAAGTCCAAGAACACCCGGCGCTCGCGGCCCCGCGAGAATAACGGCGGCAGTATCGTTTGGCAAATATTTCAATAAATCAGCGCGGCGGAAGGCGGTGCGGCGGTAAGGTATACAACGCACACCTTAATGTCGCATAAATCTCCCACTGGAAAATTACACCGATGCGAGACAGAGCCGGCCGGAGAGGGAAACAGACGCGAACGGGGCGCAAAGGAGAGGGACGTAAGCTCGTAGCCGGCGGAGGAGGAGAAAGAAAGAGTCAGAGACTCTTCGGAAAGAGGTGGGGGCTGAGTCGAAGGGGTGGCAGAACCCGAGAGAGGCGCAGCTTCGAGATCCAGAGGGGTGTAAAGCGTACATTTCCCCTCTCCTCTACCAAGACCACCACCACCACCACTACCACCACCATCGACGGAGAGTTTCCTCTTTCACTAGCGCCATTGCAACCCCAAAGCCAGGGGCAGCAACAGCAGCAGCCGCGGCGACGCAGCAGCTTTCCCCACTTCAGAAGAAAAGCACTTTCATAAATCTGCCAGCAGATATATGTGCGCACAATTTCCGAGATCCGGCCATTAAAGAGCTGCTCCTCGGCTCTACCCACCCACCGACCCTCCCTCCCCCTCTATCGCTGTGAAACAACCCCTTCCAACTTGCGAACCACCGTGGATCAGATCTGGGGAGAATTTATTTCAAATGATATTTGATCAACGAAGCTTACGAACGAAACTCACTGGTCCTTTTACGTGTAATATTTGTAAATATAACGGACAAGAGGTAACGTAAAGGATTTTCGATTTTTTAATCGAGAATTTATTCTTATAACGGTACAGTGGCGAAAATGACTGATAGAAAAGCTTCTTTGTAGAAAATAATTCTAGAAGAAAATATTTTCCAAGAAAGCAATCGCGAGAAATTTTATAACAAAATTTTATACTCGATCTACCGGAAAAGATTAGCTTTGAAAATTCAAAATTGAAACGGTTATTGAGAAATCGATCACAATGGTCCAAGACGGTACATTTCGCAATTTACGTGATATTTAAGACAAATTCCCGGAAAAAGATTCAAATTTGTCACCATCCTCCGGTACCACGCGATAATCTAACCGCGATCGAGACTGAAACGCGTCGCAGACGTTAAAACAAAAGCAAGATCGAGAGTGAAAAAATACCATTGATGAATCACAAACGAGAAAGTGTTTATTCTCGTAAAGACAGAAACAAGTAAATACGAATACTGAAGAGAGAAATCCAATTTCAAACGTGCACCACGTCGCCCAACCATCATCCTGTTCGGTAAAGTACCAAAGAAATTCCTGTTTCTTTTCCAAAACACTCTAAACGATATTGATATTATTTTTGGGCGCGAGCTCAGCGATTGGTACCAAGTCGATGCAAATTATATTGAAAAGGAATAGTAGGAACGATTCATCGGGGACGAATAATTCTTTCCGCGGATGCATCTTGATTCTGCCCCTATCCTCGTCGTTCAGTCACCCAAAGAGTCTCGAAAGCACGGCTATGAAGAATAAACGGCTAAGCAATGCCAGCGAGCCAGCCCCACCCCTGTTTCACCTCACGAAAACTCAACACGTTTAGATAACACTGGCTGAAACGCCTCACCCCCGACCACTCCCGACACCAAGCACCACGTGGAGTTCACCCTTTCCCCGACAGAGAGACGGCTACCCCGCGGACCCGGGAAACACGCTGTAAACAGTTTACTTCTAAACCGGGGAGTTACCTATGTATTTTCAGATAGGGGTGAGTTATGCTCGCCAACGCCCCCGGTGAACGCGGACCGTTTTTAAAGATTTATCCCACACCTTGTCGCGGAGGACCCGGTTGATAAATAAGCGAGATACGACGAGTTCGGAGGGAATTTCAAGGATGGCTTCGTTGAATTGGAATTCCCTTGATTTTTCTCGTTCGTCCGGTTTGGAATCGTTGTAAACGATGTATTCGATACAGTGGATACTCCGGTTGAGTTGAGTATGACGTCGTGTGAAAGAAATATAATCGGTCCGGAACTGGGGATTCGAGTAGGTATATTTCTTCTTGAATGAAATTCTTATTAAATAGAAACTTATTGGAAGTTTTGTCATCATCGTGTCGATTGTATTATTCTACGGATAAGTGAGACAATTTTTGCCCTGATAAATGAAATTGAAACTGACCATCACTGCCCATTTTCTATTGAATTCTACAGCTGATCATTTCGAGCACTCAGAAGGTAAGTAACTGTAGTATGATATAAAAATGACTATAACTTGGGAACAAATGGCTATAACTTGAGGTCAAAGAGGACACGAAATACATTGTTTATGAAGGAAAGTTTGATTCGGCCGAATGTTAACAACTAGTGATTCGCAGAACCGATTTCGATGCGATGTTCGCTAAACGATTAAGCGTTTATCGAGGGAGGTTCGAAGCTATGGATATTCATGGTACGGCTTTAGGGAAGTGAATAACCATCTTCGTTATTGTGTCACAGGATTTGACGATTTTTAAAATATTTTAGGTATTTGTTAAACTCGTTGGGTCAAAGTGTGTCGAGTTGTGTTGAGTACAACTTGTTGTACACTTCTGTTGAGAAAGTATTTCAATGATTGTTTTCGAGCTACCATAGAACTAAACATTCTGAATAGAAACACTGTTAGGAAATTGTTCCTTGACTTCTCAATGAAAATGTGACGATAACTCGTTATGCGCAAACCGTATACAACGTGCAACATCGAACGAGACTTCTTTCAATACTCGATTCGATCAACTGCTCAAGAAATTCTCACAAGATCAACACGTTAGGTCTTTGGTAGCAGACGCAGCTCAGTTCGTTCTTAAGAATTTCTGGATTACAAGGATGGCTGTAACTCGAGAACAAGCTTAAACAGAGCACGCGTTTATACGAACTCCGATGCTAGGAAATGAGTTCTCTGGGCGAAGTACTGGAGAATAGTAGTACCTGTAGAAGACTACCAGAAGAGAGATTGTATGGTAACTGACGATCACGACTGCGTTACTGTTAAACGTCGCGTCACTTCCAGGGACATTCCATTCGTCAGTAATCGAACATTCCAACTCGCATACTGTTCTTACAGTCGTGCAAAAAATATTAATAACGCAAACATTACCTCCAGTAGACTCGATTCGAAGAAGTTCATTTCTTCTTCGATCTTAGATCATCCACAAGAAACTTTCTTTCTGCGTCGATCTTAGACCATCGTCGAAGAACTTTTTCTCTTCTTCCATTTTAGACCATTGTCAAAAGCTTTGTTTATTCTTTGATCTTAGACCATCGTCAAAGACCTTTGCATCTTCCTCAATTTTAGACCATCCTCCAAAGCTTTGTTTATCCTCCGATCTTAGACCATCGTCAAAAAAAATTGTCCCTTCCTCAATTTTACGCCATCGTCAAAAAACTTTTCCTCTTCTTCAATTTTAGACCATCCTCCAAAGCTTTGTTTATCCTCCAATCTTAGACCATCGTCAAAAAAAATTGTCCCTTCCTCAATTTTACACCATCGTCAATAAACTTTGTCTCTTCCACAATTTTTCACCAACATCAAAAAACTTTATTTTTTCCTCAATTTTAGACCATCCTCCAAAGCTTTGTTTATTCTCCGATCTTAGACCATCGTCAAAGAACTTTGTCTCTTCCTCAATTTTAGACCATCCTCCAAAGCTTTGTTTATCCTCCGATCTTAGACCATCGTCAAAAAAATTGCCTCTTCCTCAATTTTTCACCATCGTCAAAAAACTTTTCCTCTTCTTCAATTTTAGACCATCCTCCAAAGCTTTGTTTATCCTCCGATCTTAAACCATCGTCAAAAAAAATTGTCCCTTCCTCAATTTTACGCCATCGTCAATAAACTTTGTCTCTTCCTCAATTTTTCACCAACATCAAAAAACTTTATTTTTTCCTCAATTTTAGACCATCCTCCAAAGCTTTGTTTATTCTCCGATCTTAGACCATCGTCAAAGAACTTTATCTCTTCCTCAATTTTAGACCATCCTCCAAAGCTTTGTTTATCCTCCGATCTTAGACCATCGTCAAAAAAAATTGCCTCTTCCTCAATTTTTCACCATCGTCAAAAAACTTTTCCTCTTCCTCAATTTTAGACCATCCTCCAAAGCTTTGTTTATCCTCCGATCTTAGGCCATCGTCAAAAAAATTGCCTCTTCCTCAATTTTTCACCATCGTCAAAAAACGTTGCCTCTTCCTCAATTTTAGACCACCCTCAAAGAACGTCCGCTCTCTTCGCTGTCACCGCGAATCAACCAGATTCCGCGGCCGGTCTTCCCCGTTACCCTTCGACCGGTTCACTTTTTCCGAATCCGGACAATTTTCGGGCAGTCTGAACAAGATCGTTCCAGTTTCTCAGACTCGAGTCGCGCGTGTATTCGCCAGAGCCACGAACCCACCACGAGCAAAGGGTAGCGGAACCGAGGGGCAAGTTCTCTCGCGCTAGGGGAAACAGATGACCGACTTAACTGCGGCATATTATACGAATTAATTAACCCCCTCGTGACTGGGACGGACATATTATTTATCTCTCCGGAGTTTCTCCCTGCCTTCGGGAAACATCCCCGTGCAGCCAGCTACCCTCATCGCCGGGCGAGCCGGCATCGTTTGTCTATCTTTCTATATCCACGCTCGAGTAACTCACAATTCCACCTTCAAACCGGGACAAAGGACAGGCCAAGTTTGCTCGAAGCTTCCCGTCCTCGTAGATAAGGGGAAGTTCTTTCGACCGGGTTTTAATCGACCGGGTTTTTACTCCAAGATTTCAGTGGCCGAAGAGCCCACCGGGATCAGTCCTCGGTCGCCTTTGTTTTTTTTTTTATTTTTTTTTTATTTTGTTTTTATCGAAACACGATACTCCGTTTTTGACAAACAACGGAACGTCATGCCAGAGTGTACGATATTAATTGCAGTTTAATCTTTACACTTTCTATTTTTATTTACGATTGTACAATGATAATGTATCGTAACTCCATAATCGAAATAAGACATTGCAAAAAATGCGCAACCATTTGAACAAATTCGTCGTTTACGACGGATCACTTTTGTTATATGTATATCGATCGTAAGATAATTTATCAACCCTGTAATTCTCAGGATTGGATATACAATAAATTTAAACTACTCGAGAGTACTTTGATACTTGGTTTGTTTACTCTAGAATTTGTAATATTTATTTGCACGATTCTTGATCAATTTCGATAAAATTGTCCGTAAGTATTACCTGTTGAACTCGAGGAAATCGTTTGGAGAAGAACAAAGATCGTTCGATGCTGGAGTCGATTATGTAATTCGATCGATCAAGATTCAAAAATTGTCGACCTCGCGAAAAATTCGAGGAAAGGAACAATGAAAACGACGAACGATTGGATATAAACGAACGAACAGGCTAAGAGGAAAAATCGATATGGAGTGGCCATCGGCTCCCGGTAACAATCAAATTCGACGAAGAAGGAGAAAGTTTAGGATACAGAGACGGCCCTCGCTTCTGCAAAACTCCGCGCGAAGCGATATAAAAAGGGAGAGAAGTGCTACAAAGGGGATATTGCCCTTCTACGTATAAGCGCAGCGAGAGATCGTTAATTCTGGGCGGTGATTACGATCTAAATGAAAGGAACGCGTCCAGAATAACCGGCAACGTATTTCAGTATTTCCTTGGAAATTTATTTGCTACAATATTTTAAAAGTAAACGTTGCGAACAGTAGAAACGTGAATGCTTGACGTGCAACCGTAACAAACGCTTAAATGTACTTGATTCGTGTACGTTTTAGTTCGTTGAATCGTCTTCGATGTATAATCTATAAATATAGAATTAAAATCGAGAAGAATAGCGCGACTAAACGTAACGATATAGAAATAGAAACGAATTGGAAAATAGAATAGCGAAAATAAATACGTACTGTATACGCGAATTAATCGTTGATTAATACTGAAGAAGAAAAAAAAAATTCTTTCCACGATTCTTGTTGCTCCATTAAACGAGGCAAGGTATATATGGAAAAAGAAGAAACGGAAAATATAAGAGATAAACTCGACGAATCGAAATCTGTATAACAATGGCTTCTCCAAGTCCTGTGGTTAAATATTTCCAAATATTGTTTCGGTTAAATTTACTCGTGTCGCGAAACAGAATATAAAGTAAATCATCGTATTTAATATACAGCGTTTATAGCGTTTACAGCGGTTATAGTGTTTTAATATTGGGTTGTTCGGAAAGTGATTTCGTTTTCCAAAATGGAGAATATATAATTTAATAAAATGTTTATCAAATCGCTCTAGATGTTTATTAAAACACTCTAAAAAAATCGTGTTTCATTTTCACCAAAAACAAACGAAATGATTTTCCGAACAACCCAATATTTACAAAGTTTCGTTCCAGAAGAAAATTCAAGAATCTTCATACCGGTGTAACGATAATTCAAGATAAAAAGAAACAATAACAATAAGATTTGTCGTTCGTTAAAACTTATCGAGCAACCTAGTACTGTTCGATAAGTTTTATCTAACAACAAAGCTTATTGAACAATTTAGTGTACTGTTGAATAAGTTTTCTCGAACGACGAAACTTATTGAACAACCTAGTATATATAAAAACGTTACAACGATAGACGATAAACGCAACATAGTACTATACCGTTTGATAAGTTTCATCAAACGACAAAACTTATTGAACAACTTAGTGTACTGTTGAATAAGTTTTCTCGAACGACAAAACGTATTGAACAACCTAGTATACATAAAAACGTTACAACGACAGACGATAAACGAACCCTCAGGGCAAAGAAATTTCTAGAAAAACTTATTAAGCAACCTAGTACTATATCGTTCAATAATTATCATCGAAGGACAAAACTTCTCGTACAACCTAGTATACATAAAAACGTTACAACGACAGACGATAAACGAACCCTCAGGGCAAAGAAATTTCTATAAAAACTTATTAAGCAACCTAGTATTATACCATTCGATAATTATCATCGAAGGACAAAACTTCTCGAACAACCTAGTATACATAAAAACAATACAACGATAGACGATAAACGAACCCCAAGGGCAAAGAGAGTTCTAAAAAAACACGAACCACCTTTCGAAGCGGTTCGCGCAGGGACGAATTAACCCTCGTTCGATCCTGGATCGTTTGAATCCACAGGTCACCGTGGAACCGGGCCCGGATGATCATCGTCGAGAACGCGATCCGCTCGGTCGGTATCCAGCGCGATGATCCGTACTCGGTTAAAAACCACGGTGTCGCGGACACCAGTTTGGACATCACCGAAAACTGGCCCAAAGCCGTCGAGTCCATTTACCAGAGCGTAGAGCCACGATCTCGCTCCCTTCTCAAGTCTCTCACCTGTTCCCCAGGCCAAAGGAGTGGCAAGGAAGCGAGCCGGGTGGAGAAGGCGAAATACATTAGGATTGCATCCCCACCAACGTACCGTTTCCCCTTCTCGCGGTCGCGCCAAGGGGTAGGAAGCCGGACGAGGGGGTGACTTGGTTGTGGCTGCGTTCAACGGGGTGTCGGCAGCCCCGCCCGTCATATTCCGCGAGGGCCAATCCCGCGTGCGCTTTTTATTAGATCCATAAATCCATCATATCGCGGGTGAGAAAACCGACCCACCCAACCGTCCCGTACGGTACCCTCGCTTGATCCAGCCATTGGCCGGGGCTTATGACTTCGCGAGCCGAAAACGCGGGCCGAGTTTATGGCGGTGGCGCAATGCGGACGTTCCTTCGACCCACCTCGTTATTAATATTGAATTTTTGCCCCGCGAACGAGACAAGAAAGCACCGAGCGGTGGGAGAGCGGTGACGATGGGCGGTGGGTGGTGGGGGGTGAGAGGTCGGTCGTAGAGAGCGAACCTGCGCACGCGCAACACCGAATTGTCCACTTCTCAGCCCCCGAGACAGCCTGCCGCCAACCCTTCCCGAACTTATCACTGTCCGTGTCGATTTCCCTGCACCGGAACAGCTGAGTCTTACTTGAAAAATGCAGCATGGCGAGCCAAGATGATCGCCGGATGGTTGCTTCTCCGACACGGGGTGCGGGTGGGGTGGTACACGGGCGGTGGGTGGATCGGTGGGTGGGTGGGTGGGTGGGTGGGGGAGGGATGAAGGGCAACGGTGCGACTGGAAGACCAAGGGACTCCTTGACGGACGCGGGGATCAATAACCTCCGATAGCATACTCGGAAAGCTATATACGGGGCCATTTCCAGCAGCAATAAAACGCCATAGCTACGTGTATTGCGATTCTCTTGCCGACCTCCTATTGGCCGTAAAACACTGGCCGGCTGAAAGGTTGAATTTTATCGTGGGGGGGAAGAAATATCGATGCGAAAAGGAGAACACCACCCCGGCCCGCTGTGGAATACATGCATCGGGGGTGTCTTTGGCTGGGGTTGAATTGTTGCAGGGGTGCGTTCGTGTTGGCTGAACAGAGACTTTGATGGGACGGGGATAAAGAGTGAAAATAATCGCAGTGTATGCGCTACGGGGGATTCGCGCTCGGGTATTAGACGCGTTCTTATCAAATTATTTCGAACGGGTTTCTCGTCTCGGTTGTTGTCGTGATAACTTTTTCCAAATTTTTTCATAATTGTTGCTTGCACGAATCGTGGCTAATTTTTAACGAATTTCTCGCGATAGACCCCGTTCACCGTGGATAAATAATACGTACGCGAGTATCGGTACTTGTGAATAAACGGTTCTTGGAAATAAATAATATTTGCGGAAATATGGAACCAGAGTGTGTATGGATATTTCGGATAGTTTGTACAATATTTATTTCGGTTTTGGATATTCACAACGAATTTAGTTCTTCGAACATTGCACGACCATTAACGAGACACTAATCGTATTTTTCAATCGAATGTTACTTTTTGTTTCTTTTTTTTTTTTGTTTTTGAATTTTCCAGAGAAAATGTTTCGACACTCGAATTGATTGATCTTGAACGATTGTGGTTATTAAATTCAAATAAATGTAAATTACAACGAAAAGTCAGTAAACTCGAAAAAGGTGAATTAAAACGCTTCAACGTTAACCAATAGGATTTTCTTACGTATACAATAGCACTTTTTATTACGCGTTATGCGTCTGTATGTGAAAAGTTAGGTACGGTTCGTTCCCTTTTTACGGAAGCGTGTAAATGTTATCTCCATGCGTTAGGGTGGTGTTGGAGAGTTCGGAAACCCTAAGGCTATCTTCCTAGGCTCGAGGGAAAACGAAACCATGCATACCTCTAGTTGTTTCTTACACGAAAATATTTTCGAAACTTGTAATTTTTGTTAATTTTAACGTCGTAGACTCTAATAGAGCATTTTCAGTGATGCAGAGTTGACGAGAAAATTATTTATTACTATCATTGTATTTAATCGATAATAATGACTATATACTCAACACCCCTTCTCCTATAATTTTCTTATCGACAATAATAGCAATATTTTCTACAGTGCTTACTATACAACAACCTGCACCAGTCGTTCAGTAAAACCAATATTAATAAATTTTTTGTTATTTGATATTTGACTTTCTCGATACAATATTGACGATAAATAGAAATTGAAAATACATGAAAAATTATTCGAAAGGATGTATAGTAGTGTCTTTAGTTTCTCGCTGCACTGTTCCGTTCGTTTTTTACTTACCGCCGCCAGATGCCATAAATTAACTCATGCACGTCGCGTGTGCACACGCGCATCTCGTTTACCCTGAACTTCGAAATTGCAAGTGAGCACATCATTTCCGTATTCGGCCACGCTCACGATCGAAAGCTAAATCTGGAACGACGAACCTCCGATTTTTACTCGAGAAATATTAAAAGCACGATTATGCGAAAAAAATAGTCTCCTTACGATAATATCCAAACAGCTTTCCTGGGAGACGAGTACCGTGAGCAGTATAATCAAAGAGGGGACGAACAAGTTGCCTCTCTCCCTAAAAAAATTTTAACGAATTTTCTCGCTTCTTTATGCATCCATAAAAATATCAATATCGATATTTACAAAGTTCCGAATATTTTGACGAAAAACAAAAAAAAATTGGATTACAAAGTGACCATTCTTGTTGAATATGCATATGTATATATGTCTAATATGTAATTGATATTTGTAAATTTAAAAAGGTATTTTAAATAATTCTTAAAGAGAAGCAAATTTTACGTAAAATGGTTTAATAAACTTTTTCTCCGTCTTCTGTGATAAAGACAAAATTTAACGAATTATTCATTGGACAATCGACCTACAATTTTTCCTGCCTGGGCGATTTTTCAAACATTTGAAATTTGAAGATTTACTAATTTTTACGGGGAAAGTGTCACTGCCGTTTCAGTTGAAAAATTGTTATATCTAAATGCATTTTGAACGATTTTAAGGACCTTACGATTTTGAACACCTTAAATCTAAAAATAGAATCTGCAGAGTACCAATCATGACAGACCACATGCATCTGACAACGAGTGACAGTGATTTATTCGGCTATTGACCGGAGTTCGTCAAAGTATTGGAAAATTAAGAAAAATAGCTATTCTTATATTCAAAAATAAATTATGTAAAATCTTCGCAGATTTAATTCACGCGATACAATCTCGAATAAAATTGAAACAAGTAATGGAAATATATATTTCTCCTTTCATAACGAG
The DNA here is from genome assembly GCF_051014685.1 of Ptiloglossa arizonensis. NCBI lineage: Eukaryota > Metazoa > Arthropoda > Insecta > Hymenoptera > Colletidae > Ptiloglossa > Ptiloglossa arizonensis. The sequence goes on along the minus strand of NC_135048.1, from coordinate 18,353,895 downwards.
CATTTTATCGTTTTAAACAATTTTTGAAAAACATCAGGTTCAACAATTTCAGGAATTTCAATGTTAACGAATCTTCCGGAACAACGATCATTGTCATCGAGACTCTAAGAATTTAAACAAATTTTCAATAAATTCTACTTGAAACGATGTTCAAATACTTGATTCGTTCTCTCGAATTAAATCATTGCGAGATAAAAAAAACCTCCATCCATCGATTAGAAATATACTCACGATCGATACTCATTTTTTCTTCTCTTTTCCATAATTCGAATTTAAATTAAATTTTCGAGATACGTTTTTCATTGTCTATATACGTTACACTGTAAAATATGGAACACACGAATATAAAAAGACACTTTTCAAAATGCTTTTCAAATTCAAACGTAGATATCTGACTAACTTTTCAATCACGAGGAAATTACAAGGAAAATTTTCCATCGTGAGTAAATCCTGAGGAAATTTTTCAATTAGAAGGAAATTCCGAGGAAATTTTTCAATTACGAGTAAATCTCGGGGAAATTTTTCAATTGCGAGTAAATCTCGGGAAAATTTTTCAATTACGAGGAAATTTTTCAATTATGAGTAAATCTCGGGGAAATTTTTCAATTACAAGAAAATTCTGAGGAAATTTTTCAATTATAAGTGAACCCCGGGAAATTTTTCAATTACGAGGAAACTCCGAGGAATTTTTCAATTACGAGTAAATCTCGGGGAAACTTTTCAATTACGAGTAAATCTCGTGGAAATTTTTCAATTACGAGTAAATCTCGAGAAAATTTTTCAATTACTAAAAAATCTCGGAAAAAATTCTCAATTACGAGGAAATTCCATGAAAATTCCAAGAGAACTTTGTTCAATTACTAATAAATATACGAATAAGTGAATCGTTCGATTACTAAAATTCAAGATGTAAATTTTCCCGGAAACTCTTCGTTTCCGAGCATTACTCGATTGTTCGAGCACCTTTACCCAAGGACCCTTTTTTTTTTTTCGAAAAAATTCAGCGCGCGCAGTTCCATAATCGTTGTTCGACAGATTACGCGAAGTGTTACACACAGAGTTCGGTGGAACGCGATAGTTTGCGGCCGCGGTCGTCGCTAAGATGCAGAGACTCGGTTGGCTCGGTTCGTGGAACAGCGAGTTGGTGGTGCTGACGGTATGTATCGATTGTTCCACGATATAATGCCAGCCGTGCACATATGCGAGCACGGGCGCAGTCCTCGTGCGAACCGGCGAATTTGTGTGCCCAACACCGACGCGTCGCGTCTTTTCCAGCGTGTTTTATTCAGCCCGTGCCCCACCAGTTGCTACGTCCCGATCTGGCGAGGGGTAGGTAAGTTCAACCGGTGCCTGTTTTTCGAACTGCTCTCACCCCTTGCCGCTCGAGATTCTCCCGGAGAGAGACTCATTTGTGCGTTTGGGTTTCCACGAATGTTCCGATTCTTTTGTCTACAGGGACAGGAAATTGGATGGGAAAGTTTGTATATTTTATTATTTCAATAGGGGAGGTGTCTCGGGGATTTGAAGGTTGCGAAACATAGCCCTCCCGGACAGGGGTGTACGGATTTATTAGAAGTATATCGAGAATCGAATGTCGATTGAAATCGATGGTGAACGATTAATTGACAAAGGATTTACTAGGATTATGGATCAAGGAAGGCGTTATTCTAGGAGTTTGAAATGGAAATCGATGGTTGAGAAATATGAAAAACTATTTCGCGTAGATCGATCATGGGTGTTTAATAATCGATGTGAACATTGCGGACAGGGGTATATGGATTTATTAGAAATATATCGAGAATCGAATGTCGATTGAAATCGATGGTAAACGATTAATTAACAAAGGATTTACCATTTTATTATGGTTCAAGGAAAGCATTATTCTAGGAGTTTGAAATTGTAATTGACGGTTGAGAAATATGAAAAATTATTTCGCGTAGATCAAAGATCAGGGGTGTTTAATAATCGATGTGAACATTGCGATGTTTTGGAGAGAATCGACAGTGAAACGTAACGGTGTTTTTAAACGATTTTGATTAATCGCAACGAGGCATTTTCGATTAATTTTGCGTCGCGTTGAAAATAAGTATGTTGAAAGATTGTGAAAAATTGATCGAAGCACCGGGAAACTTAAAAAATACGGGACGTGGAGAGAAGAGGAATGTTTCGAATTATTGAAGGTAGAAATAATTTAAAAATCGAGTACCGCGAGGAAATTAACCTACTCGGTAAACACGCCTGGCAATTTAAACGAAAATCAAATCTCAGGATTGTTAAACCTGTCGCAGAACTTTAAAAATATTTTCGTACACAAAGCAAGGTTATCAAAAAGTAAAAATCGCCTCTGTGCGTCGAAATACATCGATAGAATGCTACGCGAAAATTTCAAAGACACCCCTCGCGAACGCGTACCCTCTTCGATGGTTTCGAAAAAGTAGAGAACACCGAGCACTCGACGAAAATTTGAATCACACGGTATTACGAATCGACGTTGTCGAAGGAGAAACGTATTTGCAGTACGAGACGAGAACGATCGCGAAAAAGGAAAAGGAAAACGGGAAAAAAAAAGGAAAAGAAAGCTGTAGAATTTCTTTGGTCGGGAGCCTACGTCCCTCTGAAAGGTCCACGGTGAAATTAGTCAGCATGAAAATGGCGTTCGCGTAACGTTCGAAAAACCTACATCGTACTCGAGCGCGGAGCCCAGAGCGAGCAGCCATTACCCTCTGGAAGGTCCAGCTTGTCGAGGGAGTCTGTGCTCGAAGGAGGTCGACAAGCGAGTAGCGTCGGCGCTGCCCTTGCAAGCTTCCTCGTGTATTGATCCTCATAATTCGGGGGGGAGGGGGGTGTTGGAGGGCATCGAGGGTGGTAGGGAGGGTTGAAGAGGGTTGAGAGACGGCTGGCGGGGCTCAGCCCCACCTCGACGGCCGAGAAACGTATGTGTCGGGGGTGGCTGGAACGGCGGAAGAAAGGACGGAGCATGGAAAACGGAGTAGGGTGACTCCGACCAATAATAATCCTGTAGCGTTATGATAATATCATATCATAGCGCGGCTCATATCCAGCTATTTTACGATTGGAGGCCCGGATCATCCAATCGGATCGCGTGACCAATTTCGTTCATATTCATACACGTTTGCTTCTGCGTAGATGCAAACTCAACCTCCGGGAGACTTAGCCTCTATTGGTTTTAGCTTGTATTGTATTTTGCCAAAATGGCGCTGCGTTTTTTCGTGATCGATCATTTTTCGATTAGAATTCGAACGGAAGCTGTGGATTTTACGATTACGCGAATTGATTATTTTTTTAATGGTAATAATTGAAACAGAAGTGATGAATTTTACGATTACGCGAATTGATTATTTTTTTATCGGTAATAATTGAAACGGAAGTGGTGGATTTTACGATTACGCGAATTGATTATTTTTTTAATGGTAATAATTGAAACGGAAGTGATAGATTTTACGATTACGCGAATTGATTATTTTTTTAATGGTAATAATTGGAACGGAAGTGATGGATTTTACGATTACGCGAATTGATTATTTTTTTAATGGTAATAATTGAAACAGAAGTGATGAATTTTACGATTACGCGAATTGATTATTTTTTTAATGGTAATAATTGAAACGGAAGTGATAGATTTTATGATTACGCGAATTTATTAATTTTTTAACGGTAATAATTGAAACGGAAGTGGTGGAATTTACGATTATACAAATTGATTATTTTTTAAATGGTAATAATTGAAACGGAAGTTGTGGATTTTACGATTACGCGAATTGATTATTTTTTTAATGGTAATAATTGAAACGGAAGTGGTGGATTTTACGATTATACAAATTGATTATTTTTTAAATGGTAATAATTGAAACGGAAGTTGTGGATTTTACGATTACGCGAATTGATTATTTTTTTAATGGTAATAATAGGAACGGAAGTTGTGGATTTTATCTGCGGAGAGCGTTTCGAAATCGATTATTTTTCTGTCGTAATAATTGTTACAGAAGTCGTAGATTTTTACGCGAGGGTTTCCATTGGTGTTTCGATACGACAATCGAAGGGGGAATTTTTATAAATAATTTTGACCGTATTTTCATTGATTGATACTTGCTTTTTTCTTCAAGTGGGATCGAGAGGCTCCCTTTTCGAACGAAAATTTTACTTTTCGTTTATATACAAATTTACAATAAACACAGACGCGGATGTTCGAGTTTGTTTCTCGTGTAGGGCTGTGTATTATGTTTAATTAACGCGTATCGAAATTATAAGCGCCGAATAATAAAGAGAAGAAACCAACGGGACACAGAATGAACCGAACGACGCGTTCGTACCTTGTTTCCCGAAAATAAAATACCAGTACTCCGCAACTTACAACGTTAACGTTCGATTTACAAATCTACGACTTGTTGGAGATAACGGTCCCCAATGTTTAGGTATCCGAATCGATCTCACGTTACAAACCGTGTCACGCGATTCGGTCGCACGTTCGAAATAAAGTGCTCTCCAGATGCAGCTCTCGTTTTTAACATTCCCAGAAAATTGGTAATTTTGAATATCGATTAACGCGTCGCGTTAATAATAATGAATAACCACGGCTCTCTCCGAGCAATCGTAAAAATAAAATACACGCAAATGGAAACGCGTACGATTGTACGAAACGTGAACATTCTCGACACGTTCTGAATCTTACAATTTTTATTTATCTTTCCGTGTTTCGGTAAACGTCGTCGCTCGGTCGATAGTTAACTTCGTAACAAGTCGAACCAGTTTTCTAATAATTTACTTTCAAAGTTCACGACTGTACATACTCTTGAATCGAATGGTTCGACTTATTTTTAACGATTTGGCTTGCTTCTCGCGAATCGTACGAAAATGGTGAATCATTCTCGGATGGATCGTTACTCATGGTGAGAAATAAATACTGGTGTATATTTTTCATAGTCGCTATTAGGTTTCGGGGAATCATTACGGGATTCGCGTTTCTTTCTCACGAGTCCAATGGTTATCGATTTCTTCGTAACATCATCTTCCAATATCGAGTATTGCAGCATAATCGTGATACACTTCTAGATTAAAATTAACGTCTACTTCCCTTTCATTTTTCAACGAATGAAGCATATTTATTAAATTCTATTGAATAGATTATTAAATTCAACTATTAAATTCAATTTGTGCGTGGAATTGTTTTTAACGTCGCCTCCAGCACTGTTCCAAGTTTCTTCATAATTTGTATTTTTAATCCAAGTCCATTGTCTCGATCAATTTAACCAATTTCATCTTCGAAACACCCATTGGGCATTTGCACGATATTATTCGTATTCGAACGTTGCGTCTTTCTTATTTCATTATTTAAATATGTTCCTTCTGAACCACACACACTTCCTTTTATTTTACTCTTTATTGTTGTAGTCACCGAACACGATTTTAAGTGGTCGAAATATGGTAACGACCGAAGTGTCACACATAAGTATTTAAATGATGATCCGTGGAAAAGAAAACTCGTCGAAGAATAATTTAAATAAAACATTTCGCGTTTCAAATTTATTAAATTGCATCTAGAAAAACAAAAACATAATTTCAAGCACCGTAACGTGGCGTTCCGCCATCGTTCCAAAAGCAATTGCATTCCTGTGGAATATCGTGTTGATTCTTCGAAAGTGAAAAAGAAATCAGCACATCCACTATTGACGTCGCGTCATCGTCGTTGAATCACCTCTCGATCAAGGAGAGGCCATAGTCGAACGTAGAGAAGCCCGAACTATACACGGTTACATTATAATTTTAATCGTAGGGTTACGATTCTGTTGCCCATAATAGCGGGAAAATTTAAATTTTTCCACCGACTGGTTCCAAGGATCAAAATGTATACTTTTGTAATCGGAAAAAGAAGAACCGATAATACGTCAACACCGTAGACTGTATTTTAAAAATGAAACCTCAAAATTTATACTTTTGTGATCAGCGTAAGAAGAGATTTCAAATTATAGGTTAACCATTAACGCGTCCAGTTTGTTTACATACTTTGTTATAATAATTTATTAAAACATTCCGCGAGAAGAGCTTTTCAATCGTAACTTTAACACCTTGACTATCACGCCAGTTTCTATATTTATAAATGACTTCGATGTTTGTTCAAACGTTAGCGTAAATATAGAAAAATATTCGATAATTCGTCTGTGCGTTTGTTATTCCATAGTATCACTAACGACAAGGAACGTTGTTTTAATATTCACAAGTATTAAAATTTATTCCTGGCAAGCATTTTAGAGGAACGTTGTAATTTCAGAACGCCGGTCACCAGTGACCACCATGGCATTCAACGTAAACTCTTAAATATCTCGATGTACCGTTCAAAAATACCTTAGAACGACAGAAATACTTTTTCCGCGATATTTTCTGGGATTCCCCCAAGTCTAATAACTCTTCAGTTAATAATCAACGTGTACAATGTATCTCGATGTACCGTTCAAAAATACTTTAGAACGACAGAAATACTTTTTCCGCGATATTTTCTGGGATTCCCCCAAGTCTAATAATTCTCCAGTTAATAATCAACGTGTACATTGTATCTCGATGTACCTTTTAAAAATACCCTAGAACGACAGAAATACTTTTCCCGCGATATTTTCTAGGATTCCCCTTGACAACTACAGTTTAATAATTCTCCAATTAATAGTCAACATATACATTGTATCTCGATGTAGCGTTCAAAAATACCCCAAAACAACCGAAATACTTTTCCCGCGATATTTTCTGGGATTCCCCTAGACAACTCCATTCTAATAATTCTCCAGTCAATAATCAACGCGTACATTGTATCTCAATGTAGTACCTTTTAAAGATACCCTACAACAACAGAAATACTTTTCCCGCGATATTTTCCGGGATTTCCCTTGACAGCTCCATTCTAACAATTCTCCAGTCAATAGTCAACGCGTACATTGTATCTCGATGTACCGTTCAAAAATACACCAAAACAACCGAAATACTTTTCCCGCGATATTTTCCTGGATTCCCCTAGACAACTCCATTCTAATAATTCTCCAGTCAATAATCAACGCGTACATTGTATCTCAATGTAGTACCTTTTAAAAATACCCTACAACAACAGAAATACTTTTCCCGCGATATTTTCCTGGATTCCCCTAGACAACTCCATTCTAATAATTCTCCAATCAATAATCAACGCGTACATTGTATCTCGATGTAGTACCTTTTAAAAATACCAGAAAACGAGAGGTACTCAATAATTGTCGCGGTTTCGTGTGAAAGATTTCTCTGATGCAATTTGCACGGGAAATATTCGTAGAGCCGCCCGGGGGTTCCCTGGTCGCCTCAAAGGTTCCAGGCTCGCTGCGGCATCGGGGAAACCCAGCTACGTCCCCGGTGAGACAGGGTGCACCGCCAGCGGGCCACTTTCGACGAGACATCGCAACGGGCCAAAGGTGTCGGCGTGTAAGTATCCCCTAGAAAACGGGGATGTCGTTGAGGGGGAGGGGGGCGTTGGGGGCGTTGGGGGGGGCTGTGAGGTGCGGGAGGTGGTGGGAGCCGGCCGGTGTCCGAGAGGAAGCAAGGCGACAGGGTCCTCGGGCAAAAGGAGGAAGCCGAGTGAATTTTTTATCGGTAAAAACTCCATTAGAGAGAGAGAAGCGCCGGTGTTTGTTATTGGTCATCCTCGGAGGGAAGACGCCGAGCTGGAGGGGCTTGTCCGGCGCAGAGATATCCATTGATCCGGGGGGATGGTAGATCGCGAAGGGAGTTGCATCCCCCACCGCCCCCAGCAGCCGAGGCATCTACAATGTTCCTTTCGTGCGGCTGCTATCAAAGAAATCAATTACCCGGCAACACACGCGAGTTCCGAGCTCCTCCGCTCCGCTTGTAAGGTGGTGGTTGGCCCGGCAGGAGGAACGCGGCCGCCCGTTGCACATATTTATTTTATTACTGCCCACTCCTTGCGCACCAGCGCGGATGGAATCCTTTATCAAGTTGTGCCGCGCGGAGAACTCCGCCTTTTTCTTCGCGATGCGATCGATGGGGGAACGGCGTCGATACCGACAGCCTCTCAAAACCCTTTCGAATCGTTTCGAACGTATCGCGCAAAACCAGTTAGACCTGGTCAAAGTTCCAGGGGATGCCGGGACGATAATACGGCCACCGTCGGGTTCATAAGAGGCGGGGAGGGGGGAGAAAAAAAAGTATAGATGACGCGTTCAGCAACCGTCCACCGGATGAAACTTTACGTACGTTATAATTTCACTCGCTCTTCGCGGCTGCAGAGAGAAGAAATCTGGTAGCGCGTAAGAGCGCTTGTATATTTTTTTTTTTTTTTTTTTTTATTAGATATCGGATACGAGTGAAACAGCGATCAACGAGTGAAGACTTAGAGAAGCAATTGTTAAACGTGCAAACCGATGTAAAATAACCAAAGCTGGAAGATGGATCGAATATTTTCAATTTGTAATAATGTATATTTAGTTACGAGATGGGACGTTAATAGTCCTATCGTTCAACTTGTGTCGATATTATTGGGTTATTCGGAAAGTCGTTTCGTTTTCCAAAATGGAGAATATATAATTTGACAAAATGTTTACATAGTTGAAAAAAATTGTGTTTCATTTTCACCAAAAGAAAAAAGAAATTACTTACCGAACAATCCAATAATTTCGTTTTCCGGTGGAAAATTAACAGTAGTGTGTATTTTATTGCATTTGAATACATAAGGTGTGCTACTGTTGTCTATATGTATATAGAATTTCACAGAAATGGTTCAGGGAATGAATCTGTGAACTGGGTTGAAAATATACGGACACAGTTTTACGTGTTTTGGTTTTTGAGTTACGAACGATCAATTCCTCGAGTTTTGCGTGGATTGGCTGACGACTCGAGCGGGGTAAATTTCAAGGAATTTGGTACGTTTCTTTAAATTTACATCGAACGATATCTAACTGTCCGATTACTTTCTAATTTTAAGGATGTGTTAACGAAACATCGTACAATAATTTACAATTATAATTCTATAGAAGAAAAATGTAACAAAAAATATAAATAATGTCCAAAATTTTTAATCGTACGTCAAATTTCAAAGCACTGTTGGAAACACGGTACAATTACCGATCGTAAACTTTATCAAACTTCTTTGACAAATAGACGTAAATATACCGAGCCAACACCCTCTAATTACTTATGTACTTATATATATATATATATATCTATAAAAAACAATTAAACCATTCACTCCCAAGAATGCCCATGTGTCCTCCTAATATTTAGATTCACTTAGCTCTTAAATTGAGGTGCCAATTTTTCTAAATCCAAAAAACTCTAATATATACTATACTTATATTATTACCTAAGTACGCATGTGCTCTACGCTCTTACGTCGGATCGTGTCACTTCCGTAACGCCATCTAGCGTGTCAACCGTACAACAACTAGAAGCGCGTCGAGAAAGAGACGGAGACGCCATATTCCTCTTGAACGACAAAAATTACTTCAGCTCGGTGTGTTTCATTCTCGAATGCAAAAATCACCGATGTTACATTCGTACAACCGACATTGGAACGATTCCTCGCGTAAAACTGAGTCGAAAATATAGAATACAGTTTCTTTATGTGAAGCTTCGTTTTCGAGAAAACTGAGTTAATCCGTTAGGCCAAAACTACGTACAAACGTTTTATACGTCATATCGGATTGTTCGGAAAATGATTTCGTTTTTTTTTTTTGGTGAAAATGAAACACGATTTTTTTAAAGCGTATAAACATTTTATTAAATTATATATTCTCCAAAAAGGAAAACAAAATGACTTTCCGAACAACCCAATGCGTCACGTTGTCTAAAAACTATGTGTTTTAAAGCAGTTGACTACACGAACGTGTTCCAGGCTCTGACACGCTACCGAAACGCCACCTGACGTGTCCACACGTCGATCCAAACACATCCGTATAGTCGCGACCGTAGAAAGGAATCTAGATTCAACATCAACCGATAGATGGCACTCTTTACGGGCCTCGCTCGGTCATACACTTACCAAGGACGAATCAAAAAATTCTGACCAATCGAATCTTTTTTTTCTTTTCTTTTTTTTTACGCGGAAAAAAGAAAGACCGAGTACCGAGCCTACCTACTGAAACATTTACGGTGACCATCCTCCTCGCACAATTTGAGGGGAGACTACTGAGAACTGTTACCAGTGTGACAGAACCTTCCGAATGAAATATCTTTAGCGCTCATATTGTTTACGGTTTATCGTTAAAACGTAACGATTAAAATACTGACCGAGTTTGTCCACTTGTGTAATGGAAATTCTAAAATTGAACCTAACCCAGAGCTCGGTTTCTTCTCCCAAGACACCGACGGTGGGCCTCAATTCTTAATTAGGGACATCCGCCAATGATCCAATTTAGGGGCTTTCCCTAATTCGTGCAACGACCTGCGTGTAAATACTTCTTATCCCTTCTTGATTCTCCAGGAAACTGGCCGGTAAATTAAAGTCCTTTCGGTTCGCTGCGTTCAATCGATCGCTGGACCATTCCTCGAGAAAATCGTTTCGTATATTCCATTCGTTCGAATAACATCCAAGCGTACCCAAGTCGTCGAGACACGCGCTAGGGATAATCACGAATACGACGTTGTCCACCTTGAACTTGGACGTAAACGTAAATGCATCAACGCGATCCTCGACACTTGCCAATTCTACGGTTCGAGATTACGTAACTACGTATAAAAAAAAAAATTGTACGCGACCTAAAAATTTCTAGAATAAACCAAAGCAAAATACTTGCCTTCCCCTAGGAAATACACAACAGTTCTACCCAACGATTCGTGGTGGACGTCTCGAATACCGAGAGTACACAGGAACACCTAACCTATACGCGCGTTCGTTCGCAAATGCGTTCGCGTACGTACGTACGTACGTACGCACGCACGGAACGTCTCTGTTCGTTCTCGTAACTCGCCCGTTGCGCGTATGAAACGCGTTTCACACCGAGGCGTCTCCGATTCTTCGAAAATCAAGCCGGCGCGTCAGGTTGTGACACGTCCAGGGTGGGGACGGTGGTCGGACAGGTGAACGAGCGAGGTTGGACGAGCACGATGAACGCCGGCCGGCTGCAGGAGACCGATAGGATACGGGGGCGGTGTAGGATCTCTTGACGCGTGCATCGATGTCCACTGGCTCCCGAGGGAAATCCACTTCATGATGGGAATCCCATTATTTCCCGAGCGATATAAAAGTAGGTAGTCCACGTGCTGTCCGGTTCAGGCTATTCCACCTCCCCCTTCCCTACCCCCACCCCCCAACCCCGCCTACTTTCCAACCCCGTCGGACCGTTCTTTTTCCCCCTTTGCGATTGTCTCTCGATCCATTCGCTATTCATTCCGGGCCCGAGACTTGTTCCGGGCCAAGGCGACTACGGAAGAACATTTTTACTTCGGAATAATACAACGTTTCGCGACCACTCTCGGTGTCGAACGTTTCCGTATTTCGGATTCTTACGTCCTCGAGATTCCTTTTCTCGAGTACGCACGGTGTTCGCGCGCGCGCGTCAAAAGTGTTGCGTGTTCACGGACGAGAATCACCGTTGGGTGAGAAAAATAGATTCGATGTCAAGATCAAAAATTTTTGATCTTTGTCAAGTACGAAAGATGTTACTCGATTTTAGCCTCTTTGGTGCAATTTTCCTAGAGAGCGACTAGACTTGAGACTCTTCGAGGCATTTAAGGTTATAAAATGTTCCAATTCTGTAAGACGTTGATACGCACCTTGGGGATGTCTTTTATCGAGAAGAAATACTGAAATATTAGGTTGTTCGGAAAATCATTTCGTTTTTTTTTTGATGAAAATTTTTTTTTTTTTAGAGTGTATAAACATTTTGTTAAATTATATATTCTCCATTTTGGAAAACGAGAAACGACTTTCCGAACAACCCAATAATATCGACAAAAGTTGAACGATTATTAACGTCCCATCTCGTAATTAAATATACATTATTACAAATCGAAAATATTTAAATTTTCCAGCTTTGGTTATTTTACATCGGTTTGCACGTTTAACAATTGCTTCTCGAAATGTTCACTCGTTGACCGCTGTTTCACTCGTATCCGATTTCTTACAGGGAGAGCTGCGTTGCTCGTTTTTGCTCCGCCAATAGAATTACGATTATAATGAAAATAATTCATCGCCCCTGAACGACGATTTTACTTACACCGTTAAGAACGAATTTACCGAAGTCGTAATAGAATGACCGCTCAGACGACGCCCAGGCAGACGAGTTTAAACTCACGGCAATAGGCCACCAAACCTTCGACCAGGAACGAATGCGAAACGAAGGTACACGACAGATGAAGAGAAGGTTTGCCTCTCAAAGTCCTTGACCGGTCAATCTACTCGACTACGGCGTTCAATATTTATAAGAATATTAACCAAAAGTACTAAAATATTAAGAAAATAAGAGCAGGTGTATCGAAAAGAAAGTTAGTCAATGTAAAATTATTTTCTCGTTTCCTTCTTTGCATTTTATAGAAAAAAAAAAAAAAAAAAAAAAAAAAAAAAAACGCCTTACATCGAGACATCAACTTCGTAGCTTGTATCGTAAGAGATTAAATCTCGATTACCGAGCATTGAGTACATTGGTTATCTAGTACAGAATATAATTAATGTGTAAAAATATTATTTATATATGTACATCCATGGCAAATCGATCACTTTTTTTGTACACAGTGAGCTATCCTCACATGGTAAAGATAATTATGATTACAGAACGAATAAAATCTGGCGATCATTAACGAGGATTTATTGTATCATCTTTGTCGTATACATACATAGACGCCACCATAGGCCGAATCTACCAACTTGGCTGTGTTTACATTGTCACTGTAGCGTAATCCACGGGCTCCCAACTTGAGTAGCTTTCCTCTTGCCCCGTATGTACAGAACAGCGGCATTTACCTCGGAAAAGCACGATACATGCATCCAACGGCATTAATTATTCTATTTAAAGGGAAAGTCACCAACACTTGTACTAACCAAGATAAATTCTAGGAGGAAGAACTAACCTTGGTTAGCGTAGAAACTAATGACTCCCCGTAAACTGAACGAATTATGTATAATCTATCAGATATAGAAAAGAAAGTGGACAGTGAACTAGTACAGACTTCTAGCGGGAACACACCGAACTACTTTTAAACTAATTTTGAAGAACAAGTAGTGCCATCTGTGACAAAATGTCCAACTTAGTAATGAAATAGTTCTCCATTCTGTTGTTAGATGACGCCACTAATTTCAAACCGACACTGCATCCACAAACGAAATAAAAATAGTACAAAGTTTCAAGAACTATTTACCCCGATGAAATATTTTTAAATTCTTGTTTCGTCTCTATCAACCGTATCCTAAGGTCAGGTTTACAGAGCAACCGGAAAAAGAAAATGGACGAAATAGCGACAAAATCGTTTCCTCTCGGAACCATCAATCAAGCCACTACCCAGAACACCGGTAGAGTTGACAGTGTCACCAGTTTCATTCGTTAAATCGTTGACTAGAAGAAGTGGGAGAAGGTAGCACACAGTGGAGACTGTCCTACTCCACGTGTCGTGCGCTGAAAAATTGGAATGGGGAAACTCACGCTCTACCGCGTGTACGAAATAAATTAATCGAAGTTCATTATTTGTAATACGATTAAATCTCTAAATGCACGAAAAACACAATGAAAAACTAATTTAATTAGTAACTCATGTTATTTTACTACTTTATTTCTCTTTTTATAAACGATATGTAATAATAATTTTACTTACAAAAGTATATAAGAAATCCTATTATTTATAAATAATAAGTAGCAATTTATTTAACAATAGTAACAATATATTATATTTATTCTTATATCTTAAAAAATCATTCCAAGTTTGTAGCAAATTAGTTCGATATTACCTAGCACGAAAGTCCTCTTGATTTTGACGACTTCTACAGCAAGTGTACGTTTCCATATACTCTCTACAATCTAAACATTCTTCTATTTCTAACATATATATCAAAGAAAAATATATTTAAATTTCGATCTGTTAGTAATATAGTAATTGCTTCAGTTAAGACTGCTAAAAATAATAATAGAATAGTTGAAATTAATACATAAATCTAAAATTTATTTTATTCTACCTAAAAATAAATAATTATTTTCCTTGAATTTTTGTCATAAATTATACACTGAGTAATATCATTTGTGCAATTATAATGCGTCTGAAACTATGACCGTCTTTTCTAAAACCTTTGGAGTCTTCCAAGTCATGCAACGCATGGTGGTAACACTGTAGATAAATAAGAAGTATTCTCCCATAGATATCTAGTTAAATAGATATCTTTATCAGTTACTTTTATTTTAATAGCTCCATCTATCAATATTTCTGCTAACGGTTTAAACGTGTTGCATGTTCACTACAGTTTTCTACAAAATTATGAGAAGACTGATTGATATATTATAATTTTTTCGTTTTCGAACTACGTGATAAGTAATAGCATTAATTAATCACTTATATTCATGAAGAGCTTAGCCTGTTTCGTAATAATTTGTACTTATTTGCAGGGTTACGTTAGTGTCATACTGTTACGATATCATTTACAAAGTGTTAATTTTGTAAATATGATAACAATACTAAACACTTTTAACAGTTTCCAACTTTTTAACAAATGTTTCAAACTAAGGTATGAAAAGAGAATAACTTATAATTATTAACCTAACTTTTAAAAATATTTTTATTGTACATTCAATATTTGTAAATATGTTATTATTTAAAAAAAGAATTTTTTATTTACATTACTTTCTTCTTTATAACTTCATTTATAAATGTAATTAACTCGAATTTTATTAACAATATTACAATAATTTATGGTCAGCATCAATGCGATAACAGTACGTAGTCGTGGCAAAATGAATCGACCAAAATTCCGTCCCCCAGAATGGCTTCCAAAAGTAAATCGAGTGGTAAGTATTGGTAAAATAAAAATTACATTTTGTTTTCTTCCTATTTTTCAAATAATGTATATTTTCCTTTTTTTAGTATCATGATGAATTGCTCACTAAAGAAAATAAAGAATTTATCTCAGAAATTGTAGCATCAAAACAATTTTTTAACTTTAAAACACCATTAAATACAGAAATAATTGTACCAGATGCACAATGGACTCCAATGTCCAAACGTACTGGTTTAATTGGTAAGAAAATAGGAGTGTATCCAATGTGGCTGAAAAATGGACAAAAAGTAATAACTACACTAATACAGGTATACAATACTCGCTATTGTAATTATATAGAACTATCTTTATACTTCAAACAAGCCCATTGAATTTGTATATATCACATTTTGTTATAGATTATAGATAATGAAGTTGTAAAATATATCCCACCAGAGAAGTTTGATCCAGTAATGCCTAGTAAGAAACATGCACGAATTAAAACAAAAAATGGTTGCCTTGTAGTAGGTGCACAGAATATTGATCCACAGCTAGTAAGTACATATAATTTTTATTCCTCTTCAGTGTTCCTACCTAATTGAAACCCAATATTCACTACAGATTACTAAAGAATACTATGGAATATTTAGTACAGCAGGAATTACACCAAAGAAAACACTAATGAGGTTTGTTGTTTCACCAAATGCTGCCCTTCAACCAGGAACTGTTTTGAATGTAACCCATTTTAAACCAGGGGAATTTCTTGACATTAGAGGCAAAACGTAAATATTTTACTGATATTTTACTTCTATATTAGACATCTAATAATCAATTACAATAATCTTTATAAATGTAGGATAGACCGTGGCTTTCAGGGTGTTATGAAAAGGTGGAAATTTAAAGGTATGCCTGCCAGTCATGGTGTAACTAAGACTCATAGAAGACCAGGTAATATAGGTTCAGGAGGTACAAAAGCTAGAGTTATGCCTGGAACAAAGATGCCTGGACATATGGGAAATCGTTGGCGAATTCTCAGAGGTGTAAAGGTAATTAATAATTATTTTGCTTACATACTTTTAACAAAACTATTTGTGGTTAAGTAGAGTAATATTTTTATTCATTGCTATTAATCTTCATAATCTTAACTCAATAATGGTAACCGAATTATTTCTAACTTTTCATTGATTACTTTTCGATTTATTTTGACTAAACAGACAAATATAGTTTTCAATTCCAATTATTAATTATTATAAATTAATAGCATTAAGAACTGAATGACCAAACTAAGACTTTCTAGAAGATTTTATTCAATTGTAAAACGAAAATTTACTTTTAATGAGTTAACGTATTTGCTTTTTATAACAAAAAGTGTAAGAACACCTTTTGTTATCTATTTCAGAGTGAACAGCAAACTTGAATGACAAGTAGTGTTCTTTAAATCAAACGAGTTTCATTTGCATAAACAATACTTATCAAATATATGTTAATTTTAATGGAAAATTATACAAATTTTACCTGTCAAAACGAATTAGACAATTCAGTATTTCAAAATCTGTGCAAGATGAATGCAATTGGAATGGATTATACTTTTTTTTGGAGGTAGAAAAAAGATAACAGTCAAGAGCTCAGTTATTCTAGCCTTTATACTTTAAATTGGATAAGTCTAAGAAATTAGTAGTTTGACTTTAGCCCCCAACATGGTTAATACTATTATTTCTCACAACTTACTAAAATGTAGTTTTTGTATGTTTTATTTGCATTTACAAATAATTGAAATTTGAGAAGTACACTGTATGAAGGGAAAAATATATTGATGAATTGCATGGACGAATATAGTTTTATGGTTAAATTTGATTAAAAACAAACATTTTCAATGGAATCATATAATTATATTCTATGCGTTTAAAATTTTTCAATTAAATTGAGTATTGTTCAATTAACACCTTCAAATGTTTTATTAACTGTTTCGAAATAGTTACTATTTATATGTGAATATTTTGTTCTAGTTTGTATTTGTAAATTTTCTATGCAGATAAGTATGTAGATTTATCTATTAATTGATAGGAAACATAAATCCACAAATTTTATTTAATATATCCATCCATTTACGACGATTACATATTATTATTCTATTTATTATTTATTTTAAAGTACTAAGCTAAGATGTGAAACTATACTGCATGTTTAGAAGAATGATAAAACGTACATTAATGATAATTTATTAATATATCAACAAAATTGTATGCAGAACCAACTCTTTAAATATTTTTTACTCAATAGCTTTATACCAAAAATATGCAAAAATTATTGTATGATTCCATCTGAAAAAGTACAATTGCATCTTCTTAATATATTGTTATACTTAATGAAAATATAAGAAACTCAAAATTTGACATCATTAAATAACTGAATTTTTTCTATTACTTTCTTCCACGTGCCATTAAAAAATAGCTGCAACTTGTCTCAGTTGTATGATTCATGCTTTTTATAACAGCAAATGAACTTCAATTTGATGTATTTTAACAGTAAGAAACTTCAAGAATTTATATATAATTGCAATATTTTGTTAAGAACATAAACAAGGAATGAAACACTAACCCATAAGTAGTACGAAACACTCATGTTTTATCTTTACCCAAGAGTTCCAAAATTAAATATATTTAAAAAAGGCTTAGTTTTTAATCATTTCTAATTGCAAAAAGTATTCTCTTGCTATATACAAATACTAACGAAGATTTATTTTGCACAAGAAGCCCATCTTAAAGGAATTAATAGATAATTACAACAATGTAAATGGATTATGTCATTATAATGACCAATGAGAATAACATTTTGTAGAAAAAAAATTAATAGTACCATTCTTGTCTTGCAGATATTACGGATAAACACCAAATATAACGTAATGTGGGTATTAGCTCAAAATATACCAGGAGAAACGAACACCATGTGCTATTTGTACGATTCACTCCTTCCACATAAAAGAACAATTTCGCCGCATTTTCCTACGTATGTACCGAACGACAAAGATACACTTCCTGATGATATTTATGCTGATGATGTTCACGCGTTCAAAGATGTCACGATCGAATTCACACCTGAATCATAAGTGTAATAAGATAGTAAATAAAAAAATGTTTTTATGATAAAAACATCATGCTTTATGAAGATGATTGAATCCCTTTTAAATTACAAACCGTCTTTTCTACATGATCAGAAATTGCCAAATTAATGTAATAGTTTTATTGTTCGTCTGCTTCTTCTTACAGAAATGATCCATAGTTGTGAATTAAACTAATAAAGAGTAGTCAATCGATTCATTTATTTAGTAATCAATATTATTATAAATTTAACATGCCTAAAATATACACGAATTGTTTTATAAATGTAACATCGCTAACCAAGACTCATCTCGAGTTAGAGTAGACAGCAGCATGATCAAGCAATAAAAAGGTTTCTTACTTTTTTTCCGTTGCTCTTCAATTTAGAGAGCAAAATAATTAGTACACTAGAATAATTTAGTTGGTACGTTGCATATCCCTAGCTGCGTCCGGCTAAGTTCCGCTCCGCCAGATTTGTTGTATGTACGATTCAAAAAAAAAAAGGTAACATACATATCGTTAGAAGAATCAGAAGGGAAACAAAAGAATACAGACTCTCTTGTTTCGGTAAGAAACACCTTTGCTCCGTAACTTTTGCCCCTATTTCGTTTCGATATCCCTTTTATTGGGCAAAAAATCAATCAGTCACTGTTATGCCTTTGGATTAGCAAAAAAAACATGATTCTTGGTTCAGCGGTGGCATATTGATATTGCCACGTGTTGTCATTGGAGCAAGAATGAGACATAAGAATAGGAAAGGGTAAGCAGAATGGCTCCATAATGGAGTTTGTCGGGGGACGGCACGATCGGATAAGAAATAATGGAGGCCCTCTCAGAATTTAAAACCTTCGCTCGGAATAGTTGACGTCTGGTCAAACTCAAATGTACCTTCTCCGACCTGTGGCCCCAAATTCGTATCATCCACCTAAAATCATTACAAAAATATATTTTTTTACAAAATTGTAAAACTACCAGAGGTGCTCTTATACTAATTAGTAAATTAAAACAAATATATACCTCTTCGGAAAAGTATTGCTCGATAATGTCATACGCTAGTTTATAAATGTCTACATTTTCATGATTTTGCAGCGCTTCGATTTTATCCAAACCTGAAAGCCGATGTTAAAAGATATACATAAATGCTTTAAATAGTGCACAAAACAAAATAAATCTTAATGATAGAAAGACCAACCTGAACACTCTTCGATCATATTAGCCAATTGTTCAACTTGTGGTCCAGCAAGTTTGAGCATGTTATGTATACCATCTAAAACAACCTGCACAACTTGAGTATCTTTACAGGAAAGGAGATCACAGAAAGGTCCAATGACACCTTCTCGTATAAGATGCACAACTTGTTCTCTGTTACCACTTATCGTCAAATTGCTAATTGCCCATGCTGCTTCTTTTTGTGTTTGGAATTCACCCTGTTAAATACAAAATATATTAATGAAGCAAAGTCAGCTGTTCAAGCTAATAGCTTTCATTGATTTCGTAAAGACTGTCTTCTCACCTTCGCCAAATTACGAATGATAAGTGGCAATAGTCCAGCATCCATAACAGCCTGGACTTGCAACTGATTGCCTGCAGTTACATTAGAAAGGAACCAGACTGCTTCTTTACAGATTTTCTCCTTCTGATGAGTAAGTAAGTTGGGGAAATGGGCAAGTGCGTCAGAGTTTAATACAGTCTGCGTTTGCTCATCTGTACCCGTTACTATATTACCAATTGCCCTCAAAGCAGCAGTTTGTACCTTAACTTCTTTGTGCGACAAAAGTGGTATAAGACGAGGCACCACGCCACTGTCTATGACCATTTGAATTTGTTCGTTACCACCGTCAGTGAGGTAACTTAATGCCCAAACTGTATCAACAAGAATCTGTAATACACATTGATCATAATGAATTGTTTCTATTATTACTTATTGCAAATTTATTAAGAATTACTTTTATCACTTACATTAACATCTGTGTGGTGAATGAGTACGTTAAGAGCAGGCAAAATATCCTTAATTGCTGGAACAGGTGGTGGTGGATCTTTATTTCTACATAAGTTCACAATCACCCATGTTACATTACGTAAAAAACTAATAGGTATATCCGGCTTAATAAATGTTAACAATGGCGCTACAACGCCAAGTCCAATAATATAATCCCTAGATTTTGGACCATCTCCAATAATATTTCCTGCAAAAAAAAGTATTGTCAATAAATACTACATTCTTACATTAGTTATTGGGAAAGCAGGAACAATATGGTTACTACAGAATATAATACAATTGAAATCATAAAATTATAAAAGGATTCTTTACGTAAAACCAGATGGAATGTAGAGAATAAATTATTTTTGAAACTATACTACAGATCCCTATATTTTGCAATTAAAAATTTAATGAAAATATTTCCCTGTAAGCAGTATTTCTATTCATGTTCGTATGTATCGGTCGCAACATAATTTATTTATTTAAATAACAACGTTTTTTGAAATGTCAAACAATTAAGGCAGAACATATTTTAAATATTCTAAGATTTAAAATGATATCACATTACATCAATAAGAATTGAATTGAGAATAAAAAAAACGAATTAAATTATTTATTATATTTCCTTAAATTGTATTAAATTGAAATAGTATATACTTTGTATATCTACAAATGCTTGAAATTCGGAACAGGAGAAAATTATTCTACAGTTCCAAATTAATTTCTATATTTTTTACTTTCATATTAAATTGGATACCTAAAGCCCATACAGCTTGTTCACAAACATTCTGTTGGCTTGAAAGTAACAAATTCAAAAAATGGGGAACAGCGCCGGCTTGTACAACTGCTTGTGTCTGGGGTGATGTTCCGCTTGCAATGTTTGTTAAAGCCCATGCTGCTTCAAATTGCAAAGGTGGACTGTAAAAATAGATTATGGAATTCATTAAGTATTTTAAATCATAAGAACTATGCACGGATTTGGATGCTCTCAATACCTATTGTGCTGTTCAAGACAACGAACTAGGATTGGTAAAATGCCACTATCAATTAATGGATCAATTGGTGGATTACGATCTGACGATAGTAACTTTCTTGCAGATTGTACAGCTTCTAATTGAACAACTGGATCTGAACTATCAGCATTCATAACCAGCTCTACCAAATTAATTTGTGACAAATGTTTATCAGCATCATCTTCATCTGAAAGAAAATGTTTTTATTATGTTCCTTATTCACATGGTTTACAAACTTGCCAAAATGTTTACCTGTAAGGTCAGTAATAGGCACATTTCTTCGTTTTTGTAAAGTCTCATCACGTTTATTTTTGCGCAATTCCACTGTCACTTCATTTCTTCTTCTTCTCATTTCCTAAAACATTCAATGCATTAATTACTCATAATTAATTAAAAATATGATTTATGGTATTATATGATTTGAATAAATTCCAAATATGATGCTATTTTAAAAAGTAATTTACAATGTACCAATTTTTGTCAATATAAATAAGACATAATGTAAATTCTGTAATTTTAATATAATTTTCAAATTTCTAAAACACATTTTAATAATATACATTAGCATTAATATAAAATCATGTATAAAATTAATAATATAAAAGATTAGTATTATTACTAATATATAATAAAGTATATCAATTTTTATTTGATTCCAATAGAACTATTCAAAGAATAACTATATATCTAATAATTTCAAACATATTTAACTTTAATGCATACTCATGTATGCAACTTAATAATAAAGTAAAGCATAAATAATGTAATAAGTACGTGTCATATTGTTTAAAACGTATTGTAAAGCAAAATCAATATTGTACCATAATACTATTACACATTAAAATCGACAATATAAATACTTTAAACTTAATAAACAACAATACTTAAAATTTATTACTATAGCCTTTAGAGCAAACTTTATAGAAAAAACCACATAATAAGTTATTAGTTCTTCAAAGTAGTTTATCACTTAGTTTGGAATCAAATTTCTTAGGCTTACAACTTACTACTGTTCATGAATGTCATTCACATAGTAAAGATGTGCTTTGTTTTAAAATGATAAAAACACAGTAATAAATACCCAAATATTTTGAAAAATATTATACTTAACTTATAATTATACTTGCAGAAATTATTAAACAATAAGCTATACATTTTTTATTCAATATAATTGCAGAACTGTATTTCATTTTGTTACTTTATGGTAGATTATTATAAAAAATTATCAGTTTGAATGCAGATTGCAGATTTGAATAGATGTTTATGACCCATGCGGTCACAGATTAAATGCCAAGTTAAGAGGTTAAGGTTCAATTTTACTTAAATGTACAATATTGGTGCAGATTTTATTTTTACATACTATTTGTCCAATGAATTGTAAGAGTTCAAACATACTTTAATAAATTGTGATTCTTTATAAGAATAAATGGTATTATTTTTTAGAGATAAAGAATTTGAATCAATCCTATGAGTTTTCAATATTGTTTGTAATATTTTTAATTACCATACTAATTGTAATATAAAGTTATAAAGTAATTACAGAAATGATAAATCTATTATAATATTTATATAAACAATACTGTAAAAACATTGTAAACATGTGATTAAGGTTTCCAGCAAATATTTGAAGTAACGTGTCTAGGAAGTTGATCACTTTTTCCGTGATTAACTATCCGACCCTATCTTTTTTGCGACGTATTTGACAATACTCCTAAAACCAACGACACTTTCCACTTGTTCCGAATACGATGATTAACGATACGGTGATCGATTTGAAATTATTGTGTCCTATACAAAATATTCACGCGGAAATGTCCGAAAATTCAACAGGACCGACAAAGTATAGAAATACATTTCACTATCTCGGAAAAACTAGTGAGCACAATAATCTTACAATCGTTTGCTTCGAACGACTGCCAAATTTTCCAGACGCACAAGGCAACTATGCACAATGACGAACAAACTGGATACTCACTTCTTGATCTTTGCCTTTGTTCTTAAAAACCAGCATTCGATTCTTGTTTAGCATTTCCGCCGCCATTTTTTCAATAACCAATCCTCCGTGCTCGCGTATATTGATATGTGCCGGCACCCGGATGCTCGTGTTATTGTGAAAAATCCCGTAACCGTGTAACTGCGGCCTATTTACTTCGACAAATGCATACCGTTGCACGACAATCTTAATGTACGTCAATATGCAATATCATGCATAACACCCGTTCCTCTAATCACGATCGCCACACGATATTCTCTGTGGTCACGTTTTCTCAACACGAACGCAGCGTTTCGACCGTTCTGAAAAGAACATGGACCAAACCTGGAAAGGTGGCGCTTCGGAAGCATCGTGTTTTCACTATGTTCACCATTGTGTTCTGCGAAAGGTGATACGACTGGTGGCAAGAATAGCGCCACGAATTCTTTGTCATGTTTAAGTCATGTGTTCGGAAGATAATTTGTTACTTTTATACCAATTAAATTATAATACATTAAGATGTATAATATTTTTATTTAATTTCAGAGAACATTTTTTAAATCAAATTCAATTAATTTAAATGTTGTGTATTGAGGAGCATTAAATACATTCTCTTTGAAAGGATTCATAGCTATCTTCACACTACCCTTTCTCCTTTATCATATATGTATATATTTATGGTATGTATATTAGATATATATATTAGGATTAATTTATTTTATTTTAGAAGTCTTAACGGTTTGTATAGAGTTAGAGAGATCAAAAGATCGATATTTTTCAAATTATACTTTCTGAAAATATGAAGCCTTAACAGACAACATTATAAAAAGGAAAAAAGATGCGGGACATATTCAAAAAGGTACGGGAACGCACCTACGTAGCAGTAAGCTAGAACCGAAAATAATTTAGACAATGACAGACGTTCAAAATATTTTTCGCAAAATGCGAAATTTTTAATAATGTTGTTTGGCACATAACTCCAAAAAACATTTTAAGCGGTACTCTTTATAAGCAGTATTCTAACATATTTAAGCATACTTAATTTTATGAGCATCAAAATAAGTCAATATTTTCACCAGTATTGCAACAAAGAGAATGAAGATCATCGGCGACCTGAAAATTCATGAAGCAACAAAAGAAAAGAGGACAGGGGCCAGAAAATTAAAAATTGCATATGTATATTTTATATCGCTTGAAGGATTTATTTATAAACCAAGAATAGATGATTAAAGATCAAATAAAATTTAAGAGTTTAATTTTTGCAATACATGTTGCTCAAATTTTAAATGCGTTTTTCTCAAAACGATATTTTTAATATTAGTTGTTACAATATCTCCAAGAACCACTACAACCAATTCACTTGAAATTAAAAAAACTTCCATTTTGCAATACTTTTTGATAATTTTTTTAAGATGACCTTAAGAAGACCTTTTTTTTGAATGTTTAATTGTATATAAGCCCTTAAGGCTTGGTCTCATTAGATCATCTTACTGTAGACACCACCTATACATTCACGTACTGTTTTAGTTATTGCACGCCTAAAATGTCGATCGCATAAGGGCGACTGGAACTTTACATGATAGCTATGAATTAATAATACTTTATCAATAGATCTGCGATATCAACGATTAAAATAATTAATTAGTCCACTTAATAAATCATTACTTATTAAATGTGTATGATTGTATTTTATACTGACGACATGTTAGTGTTGGCCGTCGAGGACCATTGAGAGAGTGCCGAAGACGGTGCCCAGCGCGTTGTCAAATGGATCAGGAAGATTGGTTTGAAGTTGGCGTTCCATAAAACCGAAATGTTGATACATGCACCTCAACGAGAATTACCACTTCCCCTAATTGGGGTAGGTGGGGTCAATGTCGAGGTGAAGTTCCAGATGAAATATTTGATAGTGATCCTCGACAGCCACTGACATTTTAAGGGGCATTTCGACTGTCTGATCTTGCGGTTGCCTTTGCAGATTGTCCATAGTTATAGGACGCGTGTCCTATGATGCGACGACGGTCTTATCGGGAAGTACCCTCTTTATTTTATTATAGTGATATTCTAGGGTATTCTCCATAGATTAGGGAATTTCCTCCAAAGATTGGCAATGTGTTTCTTACGCCTTCTGGGGAAACCTTAGTTTATTGATAGTTTTCCATAGTACTTTATTTATTCGTCAAACGCTAAAAGGGTCGATAACTTCAAGTATAATTAATTTTCAAACATCCATTTATTTTTCTCCGCAAATATAAAATGCTATCAATAGTTTTCCACTTTTAACAGACATAGGAGATACATTCTTTTTGTAGAGTTGCTGGTGCCCCTCCCTCTATGAGTATACCTGCGCTACCGAAGGCGGAGAGGTAATACAAATCCATTCTCTGCTATTGGGTGTGCCGCTTAAAAAGCTAAGGACGGTCGTGAATAGTGTAGTCAGAAAAATAAGCTAAATCCCATGTAAGTATACCTAACTACGATACAATAGGAACACCTGTTACTTCTTCCATTCTACCCGTGCTACTTTCCCCACTCTTTACGTATGGGATTTAGTTTGTTTTTCTGCGGACGCTGGTCGTGATTCTCAATCTTATGGAAAATAAAACTCACAACCGTTTTTTAGGACTCATACATACGAATATGAATAAGCAAAATTCAGATTTATACTATTCAATAATAGGGGGCATAGTCCGGAACTAGGGGACAGCAGAACCATAAAGAAAATGTTTTTTTTGTAAAAACCAATGTACTGTATATATACAAAATACAATGTAATAATGCTACTCACGTTTTTTCACTACAAAAATTGATAAGTATAGTGATTTATAATTTGTACGATACACTACTTTTTAATTAGACACAATAATAAACTATCTTTTCAGCTGTACACACGCAACTGAAACATGGCGAAACTTGATCGCTCTTTTTTCTATCTCTACTATTGTTCGGCACTTTAAACCTTAAAAGTATCGTTACTGTCCGGTACTAGGTGCCGCTCTGTTTTAGGGGAATTCCCCTTATACAAACCATGGGAAACTGTAGAGCGGACATTTACTCATCACATGGAAGACAATTTAGTTACTGATTGATGACGAATCAGAGTTGCGCAGTCTACGGCTATATCATTGTTTTACTGAACTATGAAGCGACTCATCCGTAACATTGCCAGAGCGGTTCTACAATCTTGAATGAGTCGAAAAGAAGTATTCAAGTACAGAGGAGGAGCCGCTTTCAGACATTGACCGCCAAGAACTCTTTATCTTCCAATAGTGCACCGGCACAAAACCACCGAGACATGATCCCATTTTGCATCTATCATTGGTCATCGAGCCATCGACAAGTGCCCGCAGTTCCCCACATCCAATACCATCGTTCAGCTTCACACCCAGCTACCAAAAATTCTGCAACAGCGACATCAGAATCCGGTTCATCCAGTAACTTCTATGACACAGAATCTACGTACATATCCCCCCCCCCCCTAAACATAAAATAGTGTAAGATTTATGATAGGTTAATCCATTACGATCACTTGTATAGCTTGCAAAATTGATTAAATAACTATTGCAGTACCAAGAGCTTGTCTGGGACAGACAATGATTAACCCATTTACTATTACTGTAAAGGAAAGTAACAAAATTAAAAATTGATCAATTAGAAAGAAATTTGTAAGAAGGCAAAAATGATCCAAATATAAACCTTTTGCAATTGTCATTAATTCAATCGATGTAGGCTGTTTTGTTGAATAAAATAAAATACACGTTTATAACGACATTATTGTATTTCATTAATAAAGACACATATGAGTTTAGTCAAAGATAAGTGACTACAACAACTACACAGATAAAAAACTCATTTATGTACAATACCATGACTGACTTTTATTTATGTCTTATATTCATAATGTAATAATGAACGAATATACAGTAGTACATTTTTACAGGGTTCATAGTGAAAAGTGCATAGCATTGTCACATTAAACTATATATATATATGCATATTTCATTCCTATTATAATTTTTAACAACCAATACATTGTACAATTTACTTATGTGAAGAAATGTTCTACAAATATCAGGTACATATAATGTTGTATTTACTATTTTTGAAATTAAATATTTTTTCAAAGCAATATTTTGCAGAGAATTCTTACTTCGAAAAATGTATTTGTCATTAAATTTAGATGTTATTTCAATTTTTCATGGTAACATAATTAATTTGCAATTTTATCATAATAGGTAAAGGGCAGATATTTAAATCAAATCAAAGTGAATTGTTCGTACCTTCGAGTACGCATTGTCAACCGATTGGGGAGATCCCTCCGTTTCACAACGATTGGATAGGGAGATCTCCCAGTTTTGCGCCTGGCCGGATTGTGTCACACTTGTCATGTTTATACTTATTGAAACTAAAGATAACATCGATAGACACTATATGAAATTTGATTTTGAAAAGACATGTATAGATACATACATGTAAGTTTGTACATATTGTTGATGTACAGATTCGTTTAATCTTTTTCAAACCTAGATTGAGTTCTATGTGTAAGATTTTCCACTTGAAATATGTAACTATGTAATAGAGAAAAAATAGTTTTTAATAAAATTGATCCACAAAACTATTCGGAAATGTAGTAGTGATATATAATCAATATTTAATGAACTTTGCATTAGTAGTGCATCAAATTATTCAGAATATAGTAATAATAGTGATAGTGAAACGGTTTATGATAAACTTAATCGATATTTCTAGAGAGATATGACAAATTTCATGTTAATAATTCCCCTATTACAGGATTTATAAAAGTTTAAATTAAAACATGTTATCGCGCGGTTCACGGAAAATGTGCCGTGTTCAGTCCAGCTCCTAGTCAGGCGTAACTCGTGCGGTTGGCAAAGTGTTAAAATAAAAATTTTAGAACTCGCACATTTTTTATATCATCTTTCACATAAGCATAATACAAACATACTAAATTAATTATAAATTTTCAATGTGTCAAAGCTACATCAAACGTTCTATATAGAAGTAACATTTTGTCATGGACATCACATTTTACAAAGAAAACAAATAAATATCCATTTTTAATCGCAAACATGAATGTAAAAATCATTGTATCGTAGTTAAAAACATAAAGCTTTTATTTCTTGCATGCAATAAATCTTACGGAATAAATATGAATCTAAATTTAAATTGCAACTTAAAATATATAAATTTGCTATGATAAATGTTAAATGGAAATCTATATTGCAAATGTAAATAGCACTTTTCATCGTGAACGCGTAAGTTACTGATTGAATTATTGGTCATGAATTATTTAACTGTTCTGCCTAAAATATAAGAAAATGAATATTGTCTTTTGTAATATTACATGGACGCCAAGTTACGTTATAAATCTCTTTGTTCAAAACACAATCGTGGTCACTTAATTCAGCACTGCCCAGCGTAGGGGCTCCTCAAGGGTCTGCTTTCCCTTCCAATCTTTCTCTCATACAGCGAGCCTTTGTCGTTAAGGAAACCGCGCAACGATAAAGGAAGTGTTCATTATAGGCTAGACTTATTTATTATATTGTGACGCGAATATTTTCTCATTCATTTCTCATTTATTTGTAAATTGCTTCTCAGAACTAACTATTCAAAATCTTCATTTTATATATATATATAGATTTTAGAACGATCATATCATCGTAAGAGCTATCTTATTAAGTACCGTATTCAGCCGCGTCTCTGTACCATGGTAACTATGGGCGATCGGTTGGGACGGCATTTGACTCCCGGGAGTTAACTTTGGACAGCGCTGACTTAATCGGTACGTTTATGATCAAAACGTTGTTAGAAATATACCAATTATATAATTCGTATATTGAAAATTGCGATTGCGCTACTCATGTAGTGCATGAATTCATATTAAAGCAATTGAATTTATAGTTTTACGATCAAGTCAGTTTCTTTGGTACTGAACGATCTTTAATATCACGTTCATAGATATAACTAAGAATATTCACATTGCCATAAGAAATTATATGCGCGAAAATGTGTATACGCAACCTATTTTCTAAATAAAAAATTATTTATAGTAATTGCATACTTTAATCATGGAAATTGTATTATTCCACAAGCGAATTTGTGACATCAAGTGTCTTAACAGATATTTTATTAAAAAATCAAAGTCTTTGCGATATTCAAACATAATGATCGCACATATTTGTCTAAGAGAACTGATTCACTATTAATTTTGTAGGATACATATTTTGTTTCCCAACGGAAATCAGACTTGAACAGATAAATCTGTAATAATTCTCATGAATATTCTATTCATTTTCACAATATATTACACCTTTTAATACCGTTCGCATTATTTTTACACGCTGAGTTGTTTAAAATAATGTCTGCAGGATATTGACATCATTGTAGGCGGAGCATCAATTTTACACAACAGCTTTTCTTCACCCTCTGTTAATCTTTCTAATGATGACCTATATTCTCTGTCGAAAACACCTAAAACATGCCAACAATTTGTTTAAATTTAGGAGACTTCGTTTATCAAAGAACGAAGAGTTTGCGGATTACTTAGTCTTCGAAAAGCAATATTTTGTGTACGCGATAGTGGTGTGAGATCGGGCGAGATCTCGATATTCTCTTATTGTTCGAGATCCCGATACTCAACTCAGGTTATAAGCATGGGCAAGTAGTGAGGATATGTGGCATCGTTTCGAGTTCACTTGATGTTAAATAGTTACTAGGAGGAGACGGAAAACTGATGAGTCTCTTTATCTTCTTTCAATTGTTGACTCTCGGGCAACCGAAACGATCGCGTCCGATTCTTGCCGAGCCCGAGCCGAGTTGATTCGATATCGGGTTATCTGCTCATGCTTTGGGCCAGAATCGAGTTACAGGATTCTGAGTAATACAAAAATATCGAAATTCCATCCGATCCCGATCCAGTAGCACAAATTCATCAATTCAGGCACCGTATTATCAACGGTATTATGCGCGTATTTTCGACAATTAGTATCTCGCAACAAAAATTCAAATGCAATTTTGTCGTTTTTATTTTTCATCTTATTTTGGTATGTAGATTTGTCAACAAATTATCATAGGTACCTCAAAATTCGTAGCGATCAATGTGACAAACAATCCGTATAATACTAGAAACATTCTGGCGATAGGTAAAATTATAATAACGCATAACGTACCTTGATCAATATTTCCTCTACCCAAAACGGTAAATGCTAAAAACAAGATATCTCGATATATAGAAAATAGGGTTTGGTCAGGTGCTTGATTTCTGCTTCTTTCTAAGGCCACTCTTTTTATAGGTTCCGCTAAGTCGTTTCGACGAACGTTCGTAATTACTGACTGCATTAACCTGAAATAAATATAAATAATATAATATTTACTTACTGTTCGTTGGCGAAAAGAAGGCAAACAAGTGTTTACATCTCCACTTTAGTTTACAGTTACCTCATCAATGCGTGCGTTGTCGCTATTGGCCGAAAATGGTGACGAAGATCGACAGCGACCAATAGCGACTGTAGACTGGAGCTAGTAAACTGTAAACTAAAGTGAGGATGTAAACATTCGTTTGCCTTTTTCTCGTGAACAGACAGTACATGATCACGAAATTCTTACAAACTTTTCAATTATAAAATGTTATGCAGTTATATGTTGTTTTATGGATCAGAGAAATTTAAAACATTACCATTTTATTAGTTATATAAAGTGTTTAAAGAAGATGGGACAAACCGAAATGGGAATTTTCTTTACGTATAGAAACGGCCAGTGTGATGTATAAAAAGAATTGGTCAAAACGATCTTAGATGTTATGTATTTACAATGTAAAGCTCTATATGAATTCTACTTACGTTTTATCTGCAACATTGAGCTTCCATTGAAGGTACATGGGTAAACGATCCATATGAAGTCTCTCGTTATCCCACATAGTTTTAACACCTACCACACCATAATTTATCTGATCTTTTTTCTTATCATTATCTAACCACAGGTCCGGGAGGTGACTCGTTAAATTAACCCTTTCGAAGTACCATATAAGATTCCAATATACTATTGGATGTTCCTCGATAAATTTATGCTTTGTAAGACATGAATCACCTTCTTGACTTAAGACACTTTCTAATTCCTTTCTTAGAACTAAAGGATTCAAATATGGCACTGTGGTGGGTTCTAATAACTCTTTTGGCTTATCCAACAGTTCAACTAGTGCTCCCATTAAAGGATCATTTTTTCTTTCATTTTCTTCGCATCTTTGTGAACATAAAAATGCATAAGCATTGTAAACACACAATATACATAAGGATTGTACATATATACATGCATATATGCAGTGATATGGTGTATATATCCTTGTATTACCTGTAATCTAATATCGTTATAGTAAGTAGAGGGACTGTTGCTTTGTCACAATATTGACAGACTGTATTTAAATTTGAATCTTCTGGTTGCCAACCAGCCATTATTTCTTCGTCGTAGAGTATGGAGGCACAATGATGACACCTACTAGCACTAGAAAGTACGAGTTCAATAGCAATTCGTTCATCCAGTTCTCTTGATCCTTTTGGATATAAACATTCGGCTAAATCATACAGCGTGTAAGGATCTGTGTTTCCATCTCCTAAAACAATGTATCATTGAAAAATTATGTATTTATTTTCATCGCAAGAATAAAGTTTTTAACATTACGAACCAGACATTCTTAGGGCTTCATTTCGATCTTGCAAAGATCCGTCTGTCATGGAATCTAACGATTCGTGTGATGCTCCGTGTGTTATTTTATATTCACGTTCTTTAAGTTTGACTGGTGTGCTAGTTGCAGAAATAGCTTCTTTAATTTCATCAAATTTTTTTACTACCGTTGTAGCAGCCGATTTTAAGCTATTTAAGCCGCCGAGTATTATTTCATTAGATTTTTTCCCCGTCAGACTAGTAGGGCTGAAACAAATATTTCCAATAAAAATAATGTAAAAATAATGAGAAGTTATATTGTAGAAACTCATTGGATTTATCTTGAACTAAATTATATCACCGTGTTAAAAATGTATACATTCTCTAGTGAAAAAAAAAAAACATAGACAACTTCGAAATTTTGAAAATTATTGTCTTCGAAAACTTTCTGTTGGTCGTAAATTTTCCTTGCAAAATAAAAAATTCTTTTCCCTACGGCATTGATCCATCATCAAAAACAACAAACATTTTGAAGAGTTCACGGTAGAAGAGATACCTGTAGATACTGAATATGTGGAAAAGTTTACGTTATGAATGATGCACGAGCAAATCTTGTTTGCAGTGAACTATCGTGAGCAAAAAACTTTTGAACAATGCCGTTGCATGTGCAATATTATAACATAATTGTTTTAAAACACATAGTAATGCAAAGAAGACGCTTCTGATCTGGTCGGTGTTGCAGGTCTGTCTTGAGTCAATGCACATTTTCTCTAATGCTTTGTCTTTTTCTTTCGAAGATTTTTTTATTACATCGATGTCCCTCACTGTTTACGATTTTCTACTTTATTGGAAGAGTCCTTTGTTGCAAAACATTCCGTTTATCTGAAGAATAGAATTAAGTGTTCGTATTGCGTAACACTAAATAAAACGCGTTTAAGTTTTAAACAAGTATAGATTTTCGAAATAAAATATCAACACGAAAAACGGAATTTACATCTGATCGATTTCATAGTATTTAAGGGAGACCATTCGCATGAAAATCAACTACCTGTGGTTTTTCAGATAGAATTTGGAGAATGTGTACTTTTATATAATTTTCGATGTTGACTTTAATGGTCTAAAAAGCAAATTTGAAAAAAAAAAATTTGGAGAATAATTAATCAGCCTTCTCTTTGACAGAAAGCTTGCTCTGTAACTGTGTAATTCACGCTATTCTCACAATATTTATTAATATTTAATGTTATTCATTTTTTATATTTTTCGTAAAATTAATTCTAAGTAAGTTTGTTACCAAATTAAATAATTTTAGACAATGATTGTTAATCTATATAATTAAGTAATTTTTGTGGTGTAGTAGAGTAATGCAAGATAAACAGAAATTGTAATAGAACAAAATTTCACTGCGTAGATACCTGTAAGCTATCAATAAAACCTATTATTATAAAGAATAATAATAAATTGTAAATAGTAATAAATTGGTATTCCTCTTTGCATCTTCTACTGTCCAATATCTTCATAAATGACAATAAAACATGTTTCTTGGATAGGCGGGCCGTTTTTACCGCGTCTCGTTCTCCAGAACAAATCATTTTCTGAATTTGTTAGTAAACGGAAACTATAAACAGTTTCATTTATTAGCCGATGTATAGTTGGTGAAACAAAGATAACGATCTACTTAAGTTAATTTCGAGTTATCCACTTAGAAATATTTCTGTTAGGCAGATACCTCTAAATGGGTTTTCCTGCGAAGTAAGGGTCTATTGGTTACAAGAATGTGCTTATTGAATCTGGATTAGGTCCATTTTTATTCTTTAAGAACAAATTGTTCCTCGAGGAATTACACGGTAATACTATATGGCGATACTTCAACGAAATTGTAACGCTCAAAGAGGATTTCTCGAGGTTGAATTGTTGGCGTACAGACAACAGCAATACTGGTCTTAGCATCCTGCTGTGTTCACGAGATCTCTATATTTGTTCCACCAAATATGTCGACTTGTCTCATAAAGACTCGCTTACTTTTTCTCGATTCTGAAACACGATTACTAAACCAGGTTCACACAGTACATCACTGGGACAAGTCTCATAGACACGCACCTAAATACTTATCTCGACCTTCAATCACGATTACTAAGCCAGATTCACACAGATACATCACTGGTCCAAGCCGCCATAGGTCCCAAGGAAGAACACTCATTCTTGATACATTACGTATTGAACTAACGAATGAAACACGATCCATATTACGCAATATCTCGCTAATTATTCAGTGTTGGAGCAAACGGCCGAACATAGGTGAAATATTTTTCGGTTATTTATCTACCTGCATATTTTCATTACAATGAATGTGTAATATTATACATTTCGTATGACCGCGTGGTACATACCGAGTTACGTAAATAAAGAAATTCTTAGTAAATCTCAGAAATAGCGAAATAGTCGTGTCCATGTCATAACGGAGTTTAAAAATTCCCAATAAGTCGTTATGCCCTCGTGATCGCGAGTGATAACGAAAAACAGCCATCGTTGTTACAAACGACTCGTTAGCAATTGACAGAAGTCGGTGATCGCCAAATGCGCGTGCGTATGTGCAAGTGGTCGTCTAATATTTCAGCAAATGGGCAAATCGGACTAATTGTCTTCACCTCAGAGACATCGTGAGGGACGCTCGGTATCCTTGCGAGGTGCAAACGTAAGAAACTCGATTAGGTGAAATTGAAAACAGCGATTATTAGCGAATTTTTCAAAGTGTGTTGCGAGTTTCGAAAAAGTGTACGATTAAAACAAGTATAATACAGTTTTGTTACACTTAAATATACTTCGTTACTCGAATACCAAGTATTACTCGTATCCCATCACAGTGATTATGTATTAATAATTATCATTCGAATATTTTTTTATAGCCTTTCTATATATCAAGTTTGCAATAAATTGTTTATTACCGTTATATGTTATACAACGCGTACAGTATTACGCGATTTACAGCATGATTCCGAACCTGTGACAACATCTCAGACAATTGATTACTGTTATCTCTTCGACTTACAGACCAAAATTGGACGAAAATCGCAAGTGACGAAATCGAAACTTTGTTTTCAAGTTGTAAACTTTATTTTCATATTATTTTAGCTTGTAGAATCATCCTCTCAAAGGATGCCCATCCGTATATTTCAAATAGTGTAGGGTACAACATTGTGGCAATTTCACAGTCCAAAGTCCGTGATAACTTCTCGGGCAATACTGTACGTATAGCAAGTTTAACAATGTCGTTTCAATGTGTACTCCGTTAAAAGTATTAACATTCAATTCAGTATTGAGTTAATAGATTGTTGAACACACATTTAGTAACAAATATTTTATTCGAATTCTTAAATGTATAGTTTTTTTTTTCCACACGATATAACGTGAAAGATTAAGTGATTCTATTTTTTTGTTTTTATTAAACACCAGACTGACCGTAGGATATCGAGTATATTAATATATGCACGTAACTCAAACGTATACATGTAATAAAAATGAAAGTCAAGCAGTGAATGTGATTAAAAACTTGGTCCATTCATGTTTGTTAGTGTAGATTCCAGTTAAAAAAACTTTTGCCTTACCCAAAACTCAGCTTCAAACTAGAGCCTAGACTTGATAGACTCGAGGTAACGCTATCCTTTTGAGACCAAAGACTGCTTATTTCTAGCCTTTCTCTTTCTTTATCTTGTTCGCCTTGCTGTGCCACAGAATAGGGCATCGTTTCACTTCTTTGCAAATGGCCGCCTATTGCTACATCACTTTCATCTACGGTTTGGTGAAATGTTGCGCTACGAGGCAAGACATTGCTGGAAGAAGTTATAGGATGAATGTAAAGAAACTTGTGATAATACTATGTTGTGAATTACGTTATAGGTACTTTTACAGTGCTGTATATATAATATAATATTCTCTTCTCTAATAATTTACATTATTTTTTTTTTTTTAAGGTTTTTATTACCAAATATGAGTACGCTCAGTAAGAAATCTGTCCAAGTACAAGGTCTAAAAAGATGAACAGATTTCGTCGAAATTGAAAGGTATCTCAAGATGAAAGTTAATTATAACTCGAATAATAATAAATTCACGCTAACTGAAACAAGCGATAAACGTGATGAATGGATTGGTCGAACATATTCATTGAAATTATTCGAAGAGCTTTTCAATGAATCTTGTACACAGATCAGTCCCTACGGTAGATTCGATTTGGTGCAAAGAATTTTTTGAAAAAATACGATCTTATCGTGTTACCATTTTTCGCAAGTATGAGCAATTTTTTCACACAGACATTCTTCGAGCAAAATTCAGACGAGGACAATTCATTTCTCAAGAAGACGAGAATGGGTTCGTTTAAAGTGGAAAGATACTCGTCACGTTGTATTTCTATCGACACAACGTACTCTGATATTTCTGTTAATAAATCCACCGAAGTCGCAAGTATAACGATCGGTCAACATTGATTAACCCTCTCCGATGGAAAAGCGAAAATCTAAGAAAGCTGCGTCGAATCCATTAGCTATCCCTGGTGTGATAGGAGTAAATCTGACAGAGACTTAACCGATCGAATCGCTTCGTATGCCACGTGTCTACGAAAAGGAATAAAATGGTACCGAAAACGCGGACTGGGACTCCCATTCGGATAAACATTGTACATTCTTCGATTGTTCACGAACACGTAACGGGAGAGCGAACAAACATTCCAATTAATGTTCGTCTCGGATTCGTTAAACGTTCTGGAACAAATGTGACTGCGGATCTCCAAAATTATCTAACCGTGTACATCATCCATTCGAAAGAGCTAATGTGAGACACAACGAGATTCGTAGACAACACACTGTGTGCTGCGTCAATCTATAAAGAGCAAACGAACAGGTTCGCAAAGATACATCGATCTGTGTCCTAATTCACATCGAATATACAACGTGGAATTCAGATGCACAGTTCCAAAGGTGTACCGTGGAGTGTCTGCGAGCTGCCTTAATTACAATTGGACAATCCGACGCACCGATCAATGGATCACACTTTCCGTAGATCTCGTTTAGCTGTGAAGGTTACCGAATCGACAGATCTCCATTCTTTCCAGAACTAAATCTCTGAGTGCCACGTTGTACCTATAATAATTTAATTTCTGCACATTAATGAAATGGATGCATATTGTACGCTATCGAATGAAAAATAAAAATAAATATGTGCTTCATTTTTAATCTCAGACTTGTATCGGTTTCAGGTGTTCGTATGTACAAGTCCGGGTTATTAATAACCGTAGAAAACACAGATGTCATTCGTTCGTATACGATGATGGCGCGCGATGTGTCGACAAAATTTACAGCTCGATAGAGATCAAAGTTTCGAAACAGCACCTCTGCCGCACATCGCACCACTTTGCAAACTGTATCTTTCCTGTATCTCATCTCTCGCAGTGAATGAACGTTCACTGTATCGCAAACTTTCTGCAATAAAGAAGTCGAACAAATAAAATAAACAAACGAAATGGATTGCAAGGGATCGGGCTCGCTCGTGATCGTTTGAACGTGGAGGATAGTTTTCCTTTTTTTTTTTTCATCATTCCAAGAATCGACCATTCATATCTCGGTCCGGGTTCGAGTCACGCACAGAATGAACGAGACAGAGCGACAGTAAACGTACCTCGATCTACAGTGTGGAGCTCAGATGTTTAGATCTTGAAAGAACGCGGGTTCTATCGTTTAAAACCTTCAACCCTTTGCACTCGAAACTTTTCCGCTACCAGAAACCAGCACCTCGCTGAAATCCTTCAAATCGTGTAATTAATTCAAAACATTTTCGTTTCGATGTTTCGTATACGTACGTTTACATCTTACAAGAAAGGAGTAATTGAATTTTAATTTCAATTCCAAAAATTGTTTTCCCAATTGGAGAAAAAGTACACCGAATTGAGCGGCGATCGAGGATCGCCTCTCGAGTGGAAAGGGTTAAGTAGTTAGTAACGCCTACAGGATCTACGGACAGTGTCATCGATTGGTCGCTGCATCGTCTTGTTTAACAGACACGCAAAATGTTGCAGACGTCCCCTTAGGTTTTGCGATTTGAAATTTTTTAGGTCTGTTTGGAAAGTGATCCTTGATAAAGTTGCAAAGCATTTAATTTGGTACGATTCTTCCTTTTGTGAATGTCATCGAGGTAGTATCAACTGTCTGTTAAATTGCAGTGATTTCTGTCTTTCGAGCTGCGTAAACATTAGTCCTGCCAATTCCTGGAATAGCTGGTTCGAAACGATGTCATAGATTACTAACGAGTCATCGAAACAGAAAAGTAAAATTTTCATAGTTTGCATCGTTGTACCACTGCTTTGAATATAACAGCGAGAACAACACCGAACACGGGCAAATATTTGAATAATTTTTAACTGGACGAGGAATATGTAACTGTCAACGAGTAAAGAAGATACATAAAAAGAAAGAAAAACGTCTCTACTTTGCGTGTAAGATTTTTCTTATTTAAAAATAGGCAAGAATCGTAACGAGCTACTTTGTAACTTATTAAGGATCATCTACTAAACATTTAAAAAAATTGTATCATAGAAGAACCTGCGACTTTCTCTTTATAAGAGATTCAGCTGCGTTCGTCTCGTCGCTGTTATACAAGCTGTGTCGAGAAACAATACTTTTATCTTACGGTACCCCTCAAAACTATACATCTGAGATCCACGCTATACCTGCAGCAGGTAACTTGAACGATTAGGCATCTAATAATAAATTTTACCGATGGAGTGATAAGATTTTGACGATGAACATATTTAAACATGTGCGAGATACATATGTATTTGCAAAATGTCGAAATCATTCGTCTTATATATAAATAATTAAAAATAATCCGTATAAGGTCGTGTTTGGACTAATTTTCATCGAGAAAATGTTGCCAATATATTGGTAATATTTATGGGCATGATTTCGATACTCTTGTATTGTTCGGGTCTTAAACATTTCCCAAGACTAGATTGAGTTACAGGTGTGAACGAGCAATGATAACTTCAGATTGGTTCGACAAACATCGGACGCTATCGGTTTGAGTTGACCATATCATCTAGCCACCAGCTCCGTACAATTTAAGAAAAGACGGAACAGAAATTTCATGATAACCTAACTTTAAAAAAAGGAGTAAAAGTAGATGAATTATTTTATATTAATATTTTTAAATATTATTAAAAACTTATCATCAAATTTCTTTTCTGTCTCCTCTTAATATGTACGTGTGTATATAACTAGTGACCAGATTTGAAACCGATCGCGTCCAATTTTTGTCGAACCAATCCGAAATTACATTGTCCGCTTACACTGCTCGAATCTGGTGTGGTCACAAATAATACAAGAGTATCGAGATCTCACCCGATCCTGCCCGAATTTTTCCGATCCGCCCCGATGTTCGAGTTCTTAAAGCTTAGGCGATCATGCACACCTTCAATAACTAGTTATATTTAAAATACCCATTTTGCAACACAAAATGCTGTCCCTTTTTGTAAATGTTCATAATGTCATCTGTTCACTTTAATATGTGTGTTTAGAAAATTCCATTTTAATTATACTATGTGAAGAATATAGAAACTATTCATTAACCAGAAAATATTTTTAAAAAATTCATTTTCCGAATTATAGCTATGGTCACAGTAACTTTGTGTAGTAGAGTCGTCTAAAATTGAACAGTCCCGTTTATAAACGAAAATCATTACGTAAAAAGATCAAATAAGATATACTAAATAACTGTGAATCTTTTTAATCTTAAAAGCCAATTTATGCGTGAAAAACATATATGCAGATTAATATCTGTAATATGTACAAAAAATTTGAGTATAAAAGAAAAATTTTATTTAATTTTGGCTTAATTTTCGCAAAAAAAATGATCGATTTAAAACAATTACCATATACTAATTACAAAAAAAATGTACCTTCGAAATAAAAGCGGTCCTCCCGGCCGTTCTTCGACGTTATTAAAGACTGTCAAAGTACATGTCGAGCAGTTTGAATCATTCTCTTCCGAAGGTGAGACAATCGGTGTTTCGTCATTAATTAGAGCACCTAGCGGATCATTTTCTGTAACTGGCGTACGTGTGGGACTTTTTAACGGCGATTCTAAGTTCCGAACCAACCTAAAAGCAGCAAATCAAGAAAATAATATAGAATCTTTTTTTATAAATATGTGAAAAGAATAAAAAATAAACGAAATTGAAAAAGAAAACGATACTTATGATCTTGTCTTTCTAGATGATTTGTATATTGGACCCAACTTAGATCTACCTACATTACCACTGCGGAAAGAACGCCGAAAAATGTACCTAATAATAAATCGAATTAGGGATAAATTCAAACGCCCGGTTCGAAGTTTACACGCAATTACGGTGGGAAGTACATCGAAATAAATCTTCCTGGAGTATAAGTACCTAAATACGTATCATTCCCCATTTCTGCACATAGCTTTCAACGTTTGTCAACTGTCGGTGTACTGTACCCCCTCCCTTTTCTAACTCCGCTGCATTTCTGACATCAAATGTAGAAATTTAGAAAAAAGGACGCAAACGTTGAGGCTTGAACTCAAGACCTCAAGATTGTCGACCAATCACTTTTTTAATCAACTATTACCAAACTGTTCTTATTCTAATGTTATAAACTTCATTTTGTAGAGGAGTGATAAACCTAATCCTAAATTAATTATTTTCAGATTTCCTCCATATATTCCTTGTATACACAGTATGTATTGTAATAAGTAGCAATCCACTTTGCCAGTGGATTGAGAGACACAAAATCGATGAAAAAGGTTCGTATAAACATGTCTTACCTAATGTTGTAATTTTTAATCACAAATTGAACTAATATAACTGATACTACTGAATCTTATGTAGTGCTCGATAAGCTCTTGATATCTCTTGAACGTGTTGACTATTTTTTTCCGCACGTCAAATTACTCAAATTCAGTTACATTTAATGATAAAATTCTATTTCGAACACTTCATACAGGGGTAAGTAGCTGCACATTGCTGGAGTATAAAAGTAGTTATAACCTAGGAACAAAGTCACAAAGAACATACGTTTATATGACCATTTTACATTGCTTTTGTGTTTCCTATCTAAAATAACATATCGAAATTTTTTAACTTATATTATAAATTATTTTCAGACTTGTTTCAATTCACGTTTGCGGATTTATATCGAAATTTGGGGTATACCCTGAATTTGCTTTGAATAAGAAAGTAGTTCTGCGCCTAGATTGTATAGTGAAGTAAAATGGTTATTATATTCAATTACCTTACAATTATGATGTCACATTTCATTGGTTTACGAAAAAATATTTTAAGTATATTATTCTTTAGGTAAGATGTTAATATTCTTAATAATAACAGTATTTGTTATATATATGCATGCTTATGAGGTACGAATGGCGACATACGTTTGGGAAAAAAGAGCAGTTATTTAGAACTATGACAAATAACGATTAAAAAAATGAATTTGTATCACTCTGCCGTCACACCCTAATTTATATTTATATTACCTGTTTCAATGTTATTCAATGGATATCTACTCATATTTACTGATCCTTTAATTCCTCACATTTCATAAAGTACTATTGTAAACAGTAAACAGTAAACAGTACACAGTAAACAGTAAACAGTAAACAGTAAACAGTAAACAATAAGTCATTCTTATTAAGAAATAGAATTATATTCTTATCGCGTTTCCGACTGTATTAAATAGTTGTTATCACACACATACTTGAAAATATAACAAAATTTTTCCTCCAACAATATATCAGTATATGAAAGAAAAGTATCATTTATTTGATTTTGAATCAAAATCATAGGAGAATCTAGATAAGTGTTCAATAAAATTGCAAAATTACCTGTGAGTCATCTGTAAGTTATTTAGTTCGTCTGTTTGCATAACATTTAATGCTGCTGCATCTTTAACAATACTATTTTGTCGAGGGAGCTTTTTTATTTCCAGAGGACCATATTCTGGTAAATCTGAAGTAGAACTTCCTTTAGTAGCTGCATTTAAAAAGAAACATATTACTAAACTCCACTTTAAAAACTAAAATATTGAAACAGATTAATACTTACAATCACTATGTGCAGCTTCTGTGTCTTGAGAATGAGAGCTATCAAGACTAGATCTAGAAAATGCATGTTCCATATTTGGATATTTGCCATCAACAGTTAATAAATCTGCGGTAGAACTTAATCTTCTTCTAGCACTTCTTTTACCAGCTCTTTTAAATAATGCTGCTCCAACTATGGCATTTCTTAATTTATTCCACATCAGTTGACTGGAGTTAGTCATGTCCGATGGCCAAGTTGCTTCGAGTACAGCCTAAAGATTTCATGGGAAAGTTATTTTAAACTCAATAAAATCTACATTTTGTTGAAAAATATCAACAATAACAATGACCTTGTTGTAAAATCCATAAGTAAGAGCATTTGGTTGAACGCCGCTACGTTTCATATGAAATAATAATTTTACAGCTAATACAGGTTGTCCATAAACGCCGCAAAGTTGCATCATAGCTCTGTAACAAACCTAAAATCGACACCATCTATGGTAAGATTCGTTAATAAAATAACAAGTTAAGACGATTATTTAAATAAACACACGCAGAATATATAGTATCTAAAATAATCACGAAGTAAATCTTCATTTTTTTTTGAGAATATAACAAAATGTCTAAGCATGTACAAATAAAGGGTTAAACATTATGACAGTCAGATTATCTTCGATGTTAAAAGAATATGTAAATTTGATAGATATTTTAATCTACATTTCGTAGTTACTATTTGAGTAAGTCACGTGTCCCAGAATATATGACTTTGAAAAAAGGCTCTACTAATATAATTTTTTAAATAATTTCTATCTGAGACATTTTATTGTATTGTCACATTCAACGGCGATTTGTTAGGTAATAATCTTAGATACTGCACTCTGTGTATTTAAGAATAGAAAAGTTTACTTCTTCAATAGGATCAAGATGTAATTTCGGCATTTTAACTAATAAATCATAAGCATGGTGTAAAATAGCAGCTGGTTGGTTAGATCCTTGTAACATAGCTGGCAAATGTAAGAACCACAGACTGTAGCAGGTTCCAAGTAGACATCTTCCCCATCTATCTGGCTTTGCTACCTAAAAATGAAATATTACTTATGAATTTATAATCAATTATATATAATCTTAAGTCTTTATCAAATAAAAAGAACCAGTTTTAGTTCAAATATTCATACCTGTTTACGCGCCATCCTTTGTGCCACTTTAATTTCATGTTTGGTTCTACGTGCCATAGGACTTCCTGGTATTATTCCAAAGGCACATAAATTCGAATTTTTTACATTGAAATGTTTCTGCGGCCTTATTAAATCAGGATTTAATTTAAATGTACGATATATAATTGGTGTCTGATTTGGTCCAGCTTCAGGTGGAGGTATAAATACTGTTCGTTCACTGTGCTGAGATTCATCCAACTCCAAAAATTGTACTAACCAATAAAATCAATAATTACAAACCACGTTACTAAGAATCATTTAATTATTATAAAGTAAACTTAAATGTTTATATTAGAATAACCGATCAATATCGAATTTAGAGGGCAGAAAAATCAGAGATCTCAAGCAATTTGGTCCATAGAGGACAATTCACACAATTCATATTTCAAAACTATAGTGGGCACATTAACAATGATAGTTCTATGCTACACTTCTTTAAAATTTATATGATACTTAAAAAATTTGACAAATCTTGGAACTTTTCGAATAATGAATAGTAAAATGCAATATTGGATATATCATCTTAGAGCTAAGTCACCATAATTATAAACTACGTACCTTCTTTAAAATACTTTCATAAATGAAAAATGGAAAAATTGTAGTATTAAAAAATGCAACCTTACCATTTTCTTCATCAATACGTTCGGTGCATTCGTCAAAAAACGCTAAACCCGCCATATCCATATCAGATACGAAACTTCTTTCTTCTATAAATCTAAAAAATACAAACTGCAGTGATATACTAAAGAAAACTGACAAAAAAGTAGTTTCTACACAAAAGCATGTTTGCGAATCCCTTAATCATGTTACAACTATTAAAAATTTCGTTTGAATGTGTTTATATAGGGTGATTATCTCATCAATGGGCTCAAAGACAATGCCGCCACCTAACATATAATAGGTTGCTCAATAAGTTTTGTCGTTTGATAAGAAATAGAGCTATTAGGTTCGTCGTTTTATTTTTCTAAAGATGATATTACTGTTTGATACTTACTGTGTAAAGTTTCATGTAAATCTGTCGACTCATTCATATTTTTACAGTTGTTCAAAGTTAAAATGTCAGTATTTTTTTAC
Organism: Ptiloglossa arizonensis; assembly: GCF_051014685.1. Taxonomy (NCBI): domain Eukaryota; kingdom Metazoa; phylum Arthropoda; class Insecta; order Hymenoptera; family Colletidae; genus Ptiloglossa; species Ptiloglossa arizonensis. The sequence continues at coordinate 18,309,843 of NC_135048.1, read as the reverse complement.
AATGGAAAAAACGACAAAACCTATTGAACAACCTAGTATTCCATAACAATATGGCAAGATGCATACTTCACAACTTTAAGATTATTGCTTTCAAGTTATGCGCACCTCTTTGGTATAGGGCATCCTCTACATGTTTTTACTTGTCAAATGGTTTTAGGATATCATGTATTGTAGTCACGGTATATACTGGATATCTGTTATACAATGTTAAAAAATAGATATTGAGAAAAACATACCTTATGAACATTTGTGTCTTCACTAACATACTGTAAAACTTAGCATGAGCCTTATCCCGACTTCTAAGAAACGCTTGTATATTAAACAAACTAGTTGGATCAGTTGAACCAACTGTTGGCGCTTTTGTAATTGGTAATAAGAAAGCACGGTATCCTTTTAATATTGTAGCAGTAAATCTTAAAAAAGCATCTTGTATTTCAAGTTCTAAAGCTTGCTCTTTTCGTTTCTGCTGAAATTCTTTATCGACACTAAATTCTTCATCGTCCATATCTAAAAATAAAATATGTACGTATGAAAAAAAAATTGTGAAAAAATTGAGCAATAACACTATACACACCTTTCATAGATGAATAACTTTTCCCTAATGAAATCAACTTTGAATAGAGATGTTCCAACCAATTTCTCAACTGTCTAGCTGCTTTTTTTGGTAGCAGTTTTACATTTAAATATTTTTTGTCATCACAAATTGCTATATTGTTCGTGTCCAAATTTACACAATTAACGTCTGCGGGAGGATCGTATAAATCAAAAAATCTAGAATCTACCCCAATTAAAAACGGCAACGGAGCATGCAGAACCTGAAATGTAAAATACATTTTGTATTATACTATATTTATTTATCAATTGTCAAATATAACAAGTTACATTACCTCAGCTAAACCTAATGGACACAAAGGTATATATGGACACTGCCATTTAAATGGAAATAATATCATAGCAATAGCTTCACTTACTGATGTAAGTACATCAGGACGTAGTGAATGTACAAGTATTTTCTGTTCAGTTAAGATTAACAATAATATAAGTAAACAATTGTCAGGTCCTAAATTGATGAGTAACTGTCGAAAACTGGCACCAGATCTCGGTAGTGCTAAATCTTCCGGTTGAGTTAAAATCAATCTGTGCTTAGAACTTAACTGTACAAGAATTCTTGGTCTCTGTGGGCTCGGAAACGGTATATCGTACAAAAAATATGCTATATATTTTTCAATAGGAACGTTCTGGGGCTGATTATTGACCATACTATGTAGGTAAACTAAAAATTTTTCAAACGTATCAAAAAATGGCCAGTGAGATAGAATGCATATAGATTTACTAATATTTAAAGATTGAGTGGTGGGATCTGTATATTGCAACTTTTCCAACTGCAGCAGGGTAAGCTTTTTAAGTATCTCACACTGCTTGGATGTTTTCATCTTCAATTGCTGATTATCAACTTCTGCATGTTCGACTGAAACAAAAATAATTCAATTAAATGAGAGGATAAATAAATTCAGTAATCAAGCGATTATAGGCACGAATTATGAATATTTGGAACAGTGTGACAGAAGATCGAGATGTATACGTTCGACTATCGGTTGCGAAAGAAAAATACATGTGAGTGTGTTATCATACCAGATATCTTTATCTTTTCCGTGAGTTCTTCAACTGGCTGCTGATCTTCTTTTGACTTTGAATTATCTATTTCTGCTTCAAGTTCTTCGTAAAACGTTATTGCTGAACCATATATTTTTTGGGCTGCATCAGCAACTGTCAATACAAATGTTGAAAACACAGGTTTAGGTTTGCATGCCACTTTGGGCCAGCATTCTATTGTTGCTCCCATTGGTAAACAGAACATTGCAACAGAATTTGGAAAAACAAAACTGCTGTAATCTGCTGTTGGGTATTTATATAATACAGCAGGTTTAAATGATATTAAATTTGCACGATTCATAGATTTCTTGTAGCATAAATATACATCGCTACCCAACATGCCTTTGTTCAAATTTTTATTGATAACACAAAATGCATGTGGAGGAGTTTCTCCTTTATTTGTCAAAATGACACATATATCTGTCACAACTAAAGAATTGCATGCCATTTTACGACTTGCACGTCTGTATGTCACAAATATTTTTGATGTTGAATTATTCACATTTGCTAAATGTCCTTTAGGGGTTCCCAATACTATTTTTGCATCTTGCATTATACGTTCTTTTCCATCATATATTACACCTGAAATTTATACTTCTTGTTAAATATATTCCATAAAAAATAGTGCTAATTGAAATTTTGTAAAATTATAAATTAATCAATGCATACCTATCTAAAATATAGTTTGATATAAAAAATTTGATTAATTAAACATGCACAGTTCCATATTTTCAACTTTCAAACTAATTTCAGAATCAACAATTTAAATTTTTAAGTAAATAAATTAATTAAAAAATTTCTTTGTTCAAAATTTTCACAATATTTATAATATGTATAACATTTTAAAATGAAATTTTTATAATTGTATAAAAAATGTATTAACTGTTGTATGATTAATTAGTCCATCCTCTAAACTGCATTGTTTAAATAACTGTTTTAATTCACTTCCAAAATATCTACGAAAATTTGAATGCATTTTTATATTCATTTTAATCGTATTTTACACATAAAAATTACACTTCCTTTACAAATTTATGCTTTCAAATACATTTCTTATGTAATTATATGAAACATTTTATATAATATCTTTCACAGAGACATGAAGAATATATGTACATTATTGCATTACATTAGTACTGTTCACAGAAGAAGTGCAAATACATCCCCTTAGAATTAAATGTCAATTTTGAATACACTTATTATATGATAATTAAATGATAATTGAATGTTATGATATTAAATTTCAGTATAATATATATTTTGTTTCATGTATTTCATAAAATAAAATCCAAAAGTATGAAGTCTGAAAATTAGAATGGCTATCATGTTAGATTTAATTTAATTAATATTTGATTTAAGTTTTAATAAGTACAAATAATAATAAATAATATTTGTTTCCCAAGTTTTTTCTATATTTTTTATTTTTGTTTCTATTTTACTTTTACAACTATTTATTGAAGTAGTTTTGTCTATTAAAAATTATTTTTATTTTTACAAGTATCTTGAAAGTAATAATGACTATTTCAAAATGTAGAAAATGTAGAAAATACATAGTAACCTAATGAATAACAAGAAAAACAAGTTAGAACAGAATATTTTAATCATATGTATGTAAAATTTATAACAGGATACAATAAAGAAATTATAACAGATATCATCAGATCATTATATCTTTCTTCTTTCGGTATTCATTGCTCTTTTTTAGAAGATATTTTAACCATAATCTGCTACGCACTATAAAAATGACAATGACTGGGAAAACAAATATAAAAAGCAAACTTTAGATTTTACCCTACCATAATTTTTATGTGTGAGTAACCAAAACAATTTACCTTTGCTTCTATTACTGATCAATTTCAAATGTAATTTGAAATGGTCAGTATAAAACTGAGTGTGAAAACAGAACAGAAGTGGCTACTCTGAAAATATTTCTATGGGACTTCTAACTATTATATGAAGGTTAAAACTAAAATTTCACTAAAATATTATTAAAACTTTGTTTTTACTAATGTTAGAGTTTAATATGTAAATAAAAACCTGAAAATTTTGAATTGAACACATTCAAACCATAATTATCATATCATATTCTTCTAGCACAAATTAAATTAGAATAAACAAAAACAATATCTATATCACATGTAATATTTGCATTACAATTCAATACATAAAATAAATAATAGTACTTTCTAAAATAATATATACTTAAAGTATTTTTGTGTGTGAATACAATCAGCGTGATTACGTATATATTCTGTCATGCATCAAGACAACTAAAATTAAACAATGAATATTGGAAGTTGAACTTTAAAATTTATATTTTTTATATCTTAAAAACAAAGACATAATCTAAAAAGTACTAAAAGTTTAAAAATTTGTTTTATCTAAAGAAATAAGCACATTTACATTTTATTGCACAATCTTAAGACACCATGAATATAAACTATTATTGTAAATTTCATTACATGAAAATTACAGTAAATATTGTTACAATTTTCGACATAATATTTCATATTTTCTCTTACCTATATCAACTAAAGGAGGTTTGTCTCGTCCTCTCCGATAACATAAATAACATTCATTTGTTCTTAAACTTCCATGGTTTAAATCAGCAGGTAACCCTGTAACAGTATATTCTAACAAATTATATCCTTCTGGACACTGTTCACCTAATGCTGGGAAAATAATGGCAAGATCAGTAATTGGAGGTTTCATATGTATGTCTTTGACATGTGTTCCTTCTTGATACCAATCTTCTAATTTTTCTTGACTTTCATTGTCCGTATCAAAATCATTGTCTTGACCAGGTAAACCAGCAATGACAAAGTAGTCCGCTACCCTCCTTTCATCCATGACTATCTAGTTATAAAAGTTTACAAACATTTAGAATACATGGGATAATTGAGTCTACAATTTTATAGAACAAGCAAATTCACCAACTTTAAACAGAAAACTTCTTCACATGGCATTGAAATAATCCTTCCCAAGCTTCTCCCATATATTTTAAAATTATTGTTGTTACTTTCTGTTAATGATAATTTCACTCAGATAATCTTTAAACGAATTATTTTGTAAAAACATTCTAAAAATAGATAAAAGTCATTATTATCTAACTATTAGTATTTATATTAATGATTAAAAATAGGTATAACACAAATTATTGAATTACCTTTCAAAAAGAAAAGTTATTTGAATCATTAGAGTTTTCTCAATTACATCTTTGTTTCAAAATTATCAAGGTTATTATTCGGTAAAGGCGTCAAACTTGAATTTTAGAAAAAAGAATAATATATCTATACATGTATTTACACTGTTCACTATTATTTCGTTAAAAATGTGTCTTCTTGAAATGCACAATTAAACGCATACTGATTTACACTGTTCGTAAATTTTCCTGCAAGTATAGAAAGTTATGAAATAAATAATTATCTTTTTGTAAAATCTTAATGTTGCAAAACATCAAGACTGTACTGATATCGCCTACACTTATTCACTGATATTTTATATATCTTAATAATGACATCAAAACGTTTTCCACAATTCGTTTTGAAAGTTAAATATTTCTAGGTTATGTGTCATACCAACTATATTATGTATATACGTTTACTCTAATCACGAGTGACGTTATTGAAATGTCATACAAATTTTCAATCGAAAACCAAACTTTTCTGGATATTATATGTTTTTTTTTTCATATGACTAGAACAAAAAGTTCCACTAAAACTCAAAAATGCAACACATAATTTCCAAGTAAGAATGATAAGAATATAAAATCGTAAAACTATAAAATACCTGCGATTTTTTGTACGATAAATAAATCGAATCTATTATTTTTACTTTGAAAAAATATATGTATACAACTGCTTTTTATATTTATATTGACTCTTGCAAAGTACGATTGCACAATACATTACTAAATGTCACAAATATACATATTAAATCGAAGAAAGTGTAGCTAGCTAATAAATATTAATAAATATTCCAAGTCAGCCGGATTCGCATAGGTAACATATGATGCGTCTGTGCACGTTTCTTAAGTTTTGTAACAACGTTAAGTTTCTCTCGTTTATTTCCCTAGAATAATTATAATAATATAATAGCTTCATGGTATAATTATTACATATACAAGCTCAAATTAAAAAATATTTCTTTCAAATAAATAAAAATATAATTAGTGACATATAGTGAGATCACCTTATTTTATATGAAACAGATACCTTTCAAAAATAGAAGTCACATAAAATATATTTAGTATACCTAATGTTTATAGAATATAATTCATTTTATACTTTAGAATATATGTTGTTATTTAAATATTATAATCTTCAATAGAATATCTTGTAATGCATAGAGGACAATAATTTATAATGTTGGATACCTTGGGGAGCAATATCTATTTGTTTTATATATTTGTGTTTATTTGTTTATTGAAGTTACTAAGAAAGTACCAAACTAATTTTAAATATTCTAACGTTAATAAAAGTAACAGATGTCAAAATCGTTAAAATTATATATATATAAATATACAGAATATATCATTAAAAACGATCCATCTTAATATCCTCGTTATTTTAGATAATAAAAGCAAATGTTTCTGACAAAAGTTGTATGTGTTTAAGGAGGACGTGGTATGGTAACAATACTTTCTTTATAGTTGGAGATGTAGAGGAGATTTGAAGGTCAAGCTCGTTTTTTAAATAGAATGTCCATTTTTATGGCAGAACTTATTAGTGTAACGAATTTTGAGAATAAAAATATCGAGATACATTTATTCTAAAACTCTAAGACTAATAATTTCCAAAATATTCAGCTATTAAATTGTAATTTGTAAATGTTGTTATGAATATTACCAAGTAGCATTAATTTCTAACATTTGAAGAGAATATGGCGCTCTAACGCAATCCCCTCTTCTTCTTGACAAATTTCTAGTCGTTGTACAGATGAAATGTTAGATGTCGTTACATTGTTCGTATGCTACTGATAATACAAGATTGTCACTTGCAGCTCCCAATATTTGAAGCTATAATTTCGATGATTGGTTCATAATTCCGCCATCTTAAATAGGGTGATTTATACTTAGCGTAGCGTATCATTGTTTTAAGACTAAAGTTGATTTTTTTATGAGCCACGTAATAACTTACTTTATTTAAGTGCAAACTTCTTGTTAGAGTCAGTCAATAAATTATTATAAATTGAAAACTGATCTTGTTCTTTCTATTTTCTTCTACATGTCGTTTTGTTCAAATGCTACGTAAATTAATAACTACGTCATAATCGTGGTAGATGAGAATTAAAAAACGACTAAACGCAATAAAAGATATGATAACTAGGAGTGTACAAAATCATCCAAGTCTTGGGAACTTGAAATTCGGGATAGCTCGGAAAAATTCGGCAAGAATCGGGCGTGATCTCGATATTTTTGTATTGTCGGACCTTAAATGTTTCGAGATCCTGAAACCAAACTCGGTACAAATATGAGCGGATCTATAACTTCGGATTGGTTCAGCAAAAATTGGACGCGATCGGTTTCAAATCTGGCCACTAGCTATTTACATATATGCGTATTAAGAAGAGACGGAATAGAAATTTGTGATCAATTTTCGATAACATTTGGAAATCTTAATACAAAATAGTTCGCGTACTGTTAATCCTTTATGTAAAGTTTTATTAAATATATTCTATAATTAAACTTAAACTGTTAACCATTACTATGGTCGTTTAAAGATAGTGAAACTAATTGAAACTTAGAATAATTACAATAACATTTGACATCGCACGAAAATTTCTCGATGTTAACGCTAGGTAATGCCACTAGTAGATCCACGTAAAATGTCTGAAGGACTTAGACGTTGATCTTTTCGCGCGATGACTCATTATCGCAGCATACACCGTCCTTCACCTTTAAGTTCGTATCTACAATTACAATTACAATAATGCTGGATTTATGGTTTACATGAAGGTCCGTCTTTATCCCCACTAGTTATAAGAACTGACTTTGTGTGTTGCCGCTAACGGCGTGTACTGTCACAACATTACCTCAAAATAAGTAAACGTATTCGAGTCAAGCATCACTATTTATCTCCCTCGCATTCAATATTTTTCACTCTATTTACCCATTCCGAGGCGAGCAAGAATTCCTGAAATATCTACCTCTTGCGATAATTGTCCAGATATGGTCATAGTCGACCAGCGAACCAATATTACAATATTTGAATGTAATTTTTCAGGAAAGTCACAAACTAAAAAGATTCGACAAAAGAAGTGCTGTTTAAAATAAAAGATTAAAATTACTATAAGCTTTGTAATAATCATTTTTTTTCATTCTTAGTTTAACATTATGATTAATTTGTTGTACTTAAATTCTAGTGTATAAACGACATTTGAAATATAACATAAAAATAAAATACGTTACAGCAGCAGCGCGTTTTAAATACAATAGCAGAATATTTAAAAATTTATGTTGAATATATATTTAATAGTTGGATATTACCAAAAAAATCTAGTCAAAAACATATTTTTCATACCATTATTCTACTATAATAATAGTAGGTATTTTTAAACATTATACATAATGAAATTCTAAACGAAATTTACTTTCTATAAAAATGTTAGAAGTACTGTATTAATTATTAACTACGTAACATTAAAGCTACAAAGTGTAATATCAATTAATTGAAGCTAATTAATTTATTTTCTGTTTCTAGGAATTACAAAATGATTATATTGGGAAAACATACTTCATTGTTGTGCCTCCTTTTATGCATCTACAAATTGAATGCAGTTAAAAGTTCTCTTCCAGTCGTTTTATGGCATGGAATGGGTAAAAATCTCTATTATTTTTAAGTAGCATGCAAGTGTACTTTCCTGCATTTTCATAAAATGTTTATGAAAAAAAGTTATAATGAGAAAAGAAATAAATCTAATTATAAATAAAAATTGCTTTATTGATGTCTATATGCTTTAAAGAAATTATTGAAACTTCAATCCTTAAACTATACTTAATTTTAATTAAATTGATTAGAAAATCATAATAATACATGTTTATTTTAAAACAGTTAACAAAGTAATATCTTAAAATGAAGATATCTATTGCTTTGTTGGAAATTATTAATGTGACATTATGATTATTATTTTATTCCATTACACTTTATAATATCATAATTGAAATACTATGTACAATTTCAGGTGATAGTTGTTGTTTTTCATTTAGCATGGGAGCAATAAAGAAATTGATAGAGGCAACAATACCTGATATTTATGTTTATTCTATTCGCTTAGGAAATAATGAAATAGAGGTAAATTATTAAATTTTTATCATTGTAATAGCTATCTATTTGTATTACATACATACATATCTGTTGTTCTATTCTTTTATAAATTTTGTAATTAAATCAAAGATTGTATACCATAATTTTTTTTTTATTTAATATAGTGTATTTCTAATGTTAGAACTACATAGTATTTGGTGCCTCAATTTAATCCAGATTTTGTAGATATATAGTGTATACCTTATGTAACCACTTTATTGTAAATAATATCGATTATCAGGTCTTACCACACAATTGTACCAATAGAGGTATGAGCAGAGATTCAAAGGGAGATACATGTATAAGGAAAAAAGTTAAAGTAGCATAATAATGTAGAGTTAATAATATATTATGACTACTATATCACAATGTTGTAGGATGTGGAACACAGTTACTTTGGAAATATCAATCAACAAATATCAAAAGTTTGTGAACAACTATCGAAAAATGAACATCTCAAAGATGGTTACAATGCTATTGGATTCTCACAGGGTGCTCAGTTTCTGTACGTACTTTATAAAGTAGTGATAAAATAATTTAGTAGTAATTTCATTAATATTCTAAAAAACTATTGTACTTTTTTAATTACTTCAATATTTAATATACTTACAAAAGATATTATTGAATACTATTCAAGAACTTATAAGTTTCAAAGATGATAAATTATTAATAGAATACTAATGGTAGTGGAATTTCATTTGTTCTCTTCATTTGACCACTTTTGTGAGTTATTTACCTCAATGCTGTACTTACACTCATCAACCTAACCTAACATCAATTCTTGTTGAGCGATGTAGAGGAGTCTATGATCTCACTTTGAAATCGAGTATTACTGTATTTATCTTAATAAATTCACATATTTATAAATCATAACCAACACATTTAAATTAATTTATTACAGAAGAGCAGTGATTCAAAGATGTCCTAATCCTCCAATCTCAAATTTTATTTCTGTGGGTGGACAACATCAAGGTGTTTTTGGATTTCCAAATTGTGAAAGTTTGGGACATGATACTTGCAATCGTATGACTCAAATGATAAAATATGGAGCATACTTAAAGTATTTAATTTTAAAAATTATATTACCTTTTTCAACTACATAGAGTTAAAAGCTAATTCAAATATAATATTGTGCTTTAAAACTCATTTTTTATTATTTAAGTATTATTTTTCAAACTGTTTTAATTTTTCTGTCTATAGTATTATAACATTATTCTATTTTATGATAGTTTCATCCAAGAAAAGTTTATTCAAGCTACATACTGGCATGATCCATACAAAGAGCTAGAATACAAACAGAAGAGTATATTTTTATCTGATATTAATAATGAACTTCATATTAATCAGGTATATTATTAATAACGTATTTGCATAAAAGTGATACTTATTTCAAATGCAAAATCATTTTATTAAACTTATACTGATCCATGCCATAATTAGAAAAAAACAAATACCTTTTTCAAGTCACTTCCTCTCAGTTCATATACAATTGTTGATATATTACTAGATGTATAATTTTAGAAATACTTATATCATAAGTAAAGGTATATAAATTTCTTTCTAGACCTACAAAGACAATCTTCAAAAATTAAATTACATGGTGTTAGTAAAATTTGCTAATGATACTATAGTTCGGCCAGTAGAATCAGAATGGTTTGGATTCTATAAACCAGGGCAAGGAACGCTGATTCAGACCTTGGAACAAAGTGACTTATATCATCAGGTACAAACATAAATAATACAAATATTGTAGAATTGACACATTGGTTATGGAACAGTTTCAAAACAGTTTTCACAGCCATCACTCTATATATTTTCGTAATTTATACTTTTAAAGCAATATTTTTCTTTAATCAAATCAATCAAATGTTTCTGCAGAATTCACACTTCCAGATACTTAAATGACTTATAAGATAAAGCCACAGTAACCGAAACATTACTGTTGTAAGTTGTAACATGTATGTATATATGCATGATGTGGCAGTCAACATGTTAATGACACAAAATTTTCAAATCATAAAGATTACTTCATTAATTACTGCTGTTTTTACGTTTCAAATATTATATTTCTGACTTCTTTAATTTATATTTGTCATATTATTAATCTATTGAAAGATTTATTTTATTTTTATTCATTACTTTTGTACTCGTTAATAAACTGATACAAAACATTATTATAAAATTGGACAAAATAATATATTAATTATATGTAAATAAATTAATAAAACCTCTTCTTTTTAGGATCGTCTAGGATTAAAAATGCTACATGAATTTGGAAAAATCCATTTTTATAGTGTACCTGGAAATCATTTACAATTTACAAACAGTTGGTTTATTAACGTTATAATTAAAATGTACTTGATGTAATAAACAACATAAATAACGCATTAAAAATATGTTATATTACTGTAACAAAATTTGTTTTTTTAATAATTGTACCAAATAATTTTGTAAAATAAATATTATATTTTATTTATATACATAGTGTGATATTTATTACAGATTTTTCACCTTAAATTTCTTGAAAATGTAACCATCAACTTAAATACCAACCCGACTGTACATACAGGAACTTTTACCTTTATAGATACAATGCATTTTATATTTTGCTAATTAATGAATCTTAGTATCTGCTGTAATATAGGCTCTATGTTATCATCATTATTAGTTACTTTCAAGTCCCATGATTTTATATCATCCAAATCACATTCAGTTTCTGAATCATCAATACCTACATAATATGCTTTTGTACAATTATAATGCCTCAATGTTGAAACAATTTTATTTTTTAATTTGAATGTTTATAGTTTTTTTCAATTTTTCACTAAATTATGCATTTATCTTAATAAATTTTGTTACTATTATATTTAATTCTTACCTGGAGTAAAAATCCAACCACGTTTCTCTCTAATTAAATTATCTGATACAATGTGAATTGTTTTACATATACCTTCAAAGTTTTCCACAAACCATTGTATATCAGTTTTTCTTCGTACATCACTTACTATCCATACTGATTTGCTATATGCTAAGAAAAATTTGTACATATTATTGATAATAGATGAGTTTTACATGAAAACATTCTTTGAAAATAAAAGCATATAATATAAAATGATTAAGTACAAGTAATTAATGAATTCTACTATAAATCATTTACTGCAAAATAAAAAATAATTAAAGAATAAAAAAAGAAATATTTACCATTATACATGTCTATAGCTGCACGACAAAAATAGCCATAATCTTCTTTTCTCATGTTTTCTCCCCATTGAACCATTTGAAGACGATAAGTTTCTTTATACTTTCCATCTCCCAGCAATTGATTAATATCGAGGTTTGAAGATTTAGCCCAATAAGATTTGATCGGTCCTGACAATTTTATAATAACACTATCCTCAAAACCAACTCTAACAAACAGGTATATCGTTAATTCCGAAATTCAGTATTATTACCATTACTATTGTTAATATGATTAAGAATTTCTTACCTTTCCTGTAGTACGTTTGTAATAAAATCTTTGCCCGATTTCCTTTTACCACTAAATAATAAAATTATTTGTGGTTTCATTGAATTTTTATAATTTATCGAGCATTGCTTATCTGTAACCTGTTCGGCCGCCATACTGAAATCTTATAATTTGAAGATCGATTAAAGATAATCGTATTCGATTAACGATCACCTTTTTAGATGAATTTACAGAGTATGTTAAGTCGGATGAATAAGTTCAAACTATTTAAATATTCTTTGAGATTATATCAAATGTAAACATTTCTTTGAAAATGTAAAGTATTACTAGTAAAGAAATAAAATTGTTCTTATTTTTACCAATTTCATATTTTCTTTTCTTTGATACCTAACCTCATTTTTATGAAAAATTAGTTTATCAATGGTCACCTTCAAACGAGATACTTGTTTTAATTATAATAATTATCGTATATTTATGTAAAAGCGTCAAGTTTATAGTCAATCCTGATCGAATTCAAATATAAAAACTATAAATATACATGAATACCGTTTTTTGTAGGAAAGCATAATATGTAGATACATTTTTTGAAATGCAAAATTTAATAAAAATTTAGAACGTTTAACACTCATGTTCTTTTATTATATTATGATTAATAATAAAAATTTTGAAATAAATAAAAAATAAATAATGGGATTACACTACAAATGGTACTCGTGCAATGCAAAATTGTTTTTTAATTTTTATTATAATAAAGTCATTAATACACAAAAACCTTATTTCTTAGCCTCACGGAGAACTTTACGTTTTGCCGCTTTTTTCAACTGTTCTTTTGGTTTTAAATTATGCTTTTTTGCAAAACGTTGATTCCTTAGAAATTTCAAATCCATCTAAAAATGTAAAATAAGATATGAAAAATATTTAATAACAACACATTATTTGTACTAAACAATTTACTAATACACATGTACACTTTTACAACGTTACAAAAAGTTTAATTATTTAACACACTAATGAATGCAAGAATACCTAATCTAATATTAAAATAGAACGGAATTCTTCTTAGAGACATTATTAAATCAAAAGACAATTAACATATATAGAAAATTTGAAGAAATGACATTGCTAAAAATTCGTGACTATTTTTATCTTATCTATATAATAACTGAAAGAACTTGTGCTAAAACTCACAATAATGTGGTGCTAATTCACAAGTAGTTAATATATTTTTTGCTTTGAGATCTACAATTTATAAACATATAGACAGAATATAAGCACTATAAAAAGACTATAATGTAAAAATGTATCTATAGTCATAAAAATTGAAACTATTGTTTAAAAAATAAAATACTTACACCAAGTGTGGACTCATGCCTGTAACGTTTAGGTTTTTTGATACCATTACGATGGGCTTTACGATCTGCAAATCAGCAAAAAATATACATAATTACAATTAATTTACTACAAAAGTATGTTATTTTAATTTTACATCACACACAAGTATAACACAAATGAACTACACATTTGAAACTTTGTAAAATTTATATGACAATGTCTGTTTATATACTTGGATATATTTTTATACGATCAAATAATTTTATGGATATTTCTTGTTATGCTTACTCTGATTATGATTGGTGTGATTTTTAGACTTTGCCATTTTTTCGTATTATAAAATCTGAAAGAATAATATTTCAATCAGTTATAACATGATACGTTCTAAACAACAATAATTGAGGTTAAGTGACTTTCGAAGTGGACTTTTACAGTTTAAAGAATGATTCCAAAACGAATATGCAAAACTGTTACAAAATATGTTTTTCCGTTTTCGGTAATAATTTATTAATAGCATTATATCAAATATCATACAGATTATAGGGATATACAATAATAAAATTCTATACTTACAAAAATTATGCAAACGCACTCGGAAACGGAAGCGTAAAGAAGGAAAATGATTTTGGATAGTAGCGCCAGTTGTTTTCGCTTTTGTAAATTTATTTTAAACTATATTTATTATTTAAAATCCAAATAGTTTTGAAATTATACATTTTTAAAGACTTTGAATATATTTGGAATATTATAAATATTACTTAAGATAAATTTAATAATTATTAGAAGTTTATAGAAATAAATTTTTATTTTATTTAAAATTTTCTTTGTATCAATATATTCATAAATTTTTACACATATTTATAAAATAGAAAATAATTTAGAATTCAAACATAACAATATATTTGTCCATGAAATACAAATTGTATATTTGATAATAAATACAATATATACACAATTGCCGACACATAGTACTATAAAGTAATTAGAAATTTTAGTTACTTAAAAACAACAAATTAGGAAAAATACTGAATCATTCTAATGTCACAATAATCGTGGTACTATAAATAATACAAGTCTTTACTAACTAATAATACTTAATGTCTCACTTTGAAATAGTTTCTTTTGTACATACTGTTACAATAACAAATATATATATATACACATATATATATCTATATACACATTATGTGTGATAAATGTGTGACAAATGTTTATACATATTATTAAACGTAAATCACAGTAAGAAATATATTAATTAACTTATTAAACTACTTATTTATATAAAAAATATGTCTAATAAATCACATTTAGATTTAACATTTCAAGTTTAACATCGTTTTAAAAATGATTGTTTACACATACATGTAAACTATCATTACATATATGCAATTAAATATGAATCTTTATATAATCTTTCAGTATGAAAGTATAATATAAAAGTCACATATTTTGAATTAAATGTTTAATAGTAATAGATATTAATTTTACGATTTTAAACAGTTTAATATTGATGAAACCAAAAGGCTATATACTATATGTGATTTGCATTTAGTGCTTTCATAACTTTTAATGAACTTTTATAAGTTATGGAATGCATGTTAATCAATGAAATAGATAAGTTCATAGACCTGACATTTCTTTTTGTAACGTAATCCAATCTATAATTTTTTGCTGGATTTGTCTTTTTTCTAACAAAACTTCAGCAGCTCTCTGAAATTTCTCCTCGTTTCTACGTATATACATTTTTGCATCTTGTTCTAATTGATTGATCTTTTCTGGTCGTATTTCTACCATCGACAACATTTCCTCTAAATATGGATTAAAACGGAAATAAACATGTTCGGGAAGGAGATCGTTCAACATTGTATGTACGGCTGTGTAATAAAATAATTGATATTATTCAAATAGATTTTTAATATAAAACATTGAAGTGAAATTCTTAAGAATATATTACTTTACAAATTATACCTTCTGTATCAGTTGCACTGTCTAAAATTTTATAAAATTTTTCTCTCCAACTTGAAATTGCTAGTTCTGTTGATTCATTAGTGTTTTCATAAATTCGATTTATTGTTCTTCCAGTTCCAAACGAAATTACACATTGAATTGGATTATTTGGCCACAATTGCTTAGCTTCATGTATTGCAATTGCACATGGATTATTTACCAGTATACCTGTACAATTTAGTGAATTAAACATTTTAATGCTTATCGAATTCCTCTAGCTCCAAAGTAATCATCATTTTCAAACTCCATTGAGCCATACATACCTCCATCCTGATGAAGAAATTCACCGTGTTTAAATTCTTCAAAATAACTAGGTGCTGCTGCAGATGCTCTTATAGCTTCCCACAGTTTGTGCTTGTGAGATCCTATGTATTGACTTTCTACCCTGTGAGGCAAAGTATAATTTCGAAACACATAAGCCATTACATGTGCATGATTTACTACAGTAGATATAGCTGAAAACTAAAGAGAAATTTGTATTAGAAGACAAATTCGTTACCTTTGGTAAAATTTTTCAAAGTATGAAAGATATACCTTTGGAGTATTTGGATCACGAACAGTTTTTATGAGAACTTTATTACCCAAATTTTCTTGCAATAGTTTTTCCCAGAGTGGAGTGTCATAGTATGCATGACTCCACACTAAATTACTTGTACCTTTTATAGCATTTTGAGTAAACACTTTAATACTTAATTCCTTATATAATTCTGATATTTCATTTAACGATTTTCGTTTATGTCCACCTGTAAAATTTTATTACATGAAAATGTATACTCAAAAAGTGAAATTATAAATATAATTAAGTTACACCTATAACAAAGACACTATTTGCTTCCACTTTTATGTACAGTTCAATATCATTAACCAAAATTTAAACTCAAATTATATAGACGTTTTATTTGATATTGTAACAAAATATTAGTTTCTTTAAACATATGAAATTAATCTTCTTTAAATGTTTGTAATTTTCTCTTTCAAATTAACATACAATTACATATAATGACAATGTTTATTAAAAACAAAGTGATGAGGCATTTTCCAAAATTATATATAAACTTTGTTTGAAATATGGAACAAAAGTATACAATTACTTACTTTCAATAGAAAGCATTGGGAAAACTAAATATAAAAACATGAATAATAATTGTTATCTCATTCAAAAATAAAATATATCACATATATTTTTAAATATTATCATTTTCTTAAATAATTGTAAACAAGCAAGTATGAGTTAACAAGTAACTAAGAAAGAAACATATTGCTTACATACCTAAAGCAGCAACAAGTATAGCTCCTGTACTCACACCACATATGTAATCAAACATTTCATATGTTTTCTTCCCTGTTAATTCCTCAAGCTTCTTTAACATTTCTATAACTAATACTCCACGCATACCACCTCCATCAATTGAAAGAATTCTAATTCCTCGACCAGGTAATGGATCAACATAGCCTAATAATGCTAATGCTTCTCTGATAGATGCTGTAAAAATTTATATCTTAGAATTGTTAATGTTCATTAAAAAATTCAATATTTCTTAATTACTTTGTACCTATTAGTTGTTCACTTTTAGTTTTTCGTCGAACTTTAAGCAACACTCTGATTGCTCCCTCTTTGATTGCATAATGCCTAGCTTCTGGATATTGATCAATGTGAGTTAACAAATCTTCGATTCTTCTCAACTTTGAAGCATTTGATTCAGCAGTTATAATACTCTTTAAAACATGGCGCGTTCTTGTTGTAATGCTGTGCTTCGATATACTTTTATGAACATTTACTTTCCACTTCGGTGGAATGACTAATGTAGCCGTTTTACTTTTATTAGTTAATTTAACAACTAAACTATCAAACATTTGTGAAAGACCATATGGCTGTTCTTTGATTTCCAGTTTTTGTTCGCTTGCAGTCGTTTCACGAATTTGCTGTAAAAATAACCAAAAAAAACAAAAATTAAATTTTTGCCTCTTATATTCTTTGAATGTCATATCTAAAATACCTGATGTACTTCTTGATCCTTAACACAATTAGTTGTCTTTTTTTCTTGAGATTTTAATACAATTTTATCAGCTTTCATCTTATTATTATCATCACATTTTTCCATGTTTAATACTTTATAATCATTAATATTTTTCATGAATTTGACAGATGATAGTTTCTTCAAAGTGTCAATTTGTGTGTGCATTGTTCTATGTAAAAAACCTATCCAATCTTTGGATACAACAATTTGTAGATTTTTATTATAATTAGAATTGTACAAGTAATTCTTTAATTGTACTAAAAGTTTTGAATAATTTTGCATAGACATTTTTGTTTTCCATAAAGCATTTAATCGATCATACAATTTATTTCTGTCAATGTTTTCAACATTGTTTTTTTTTGCTGTACTATCTGTCAATTGTCTGTAAATTAAAAATATGACCCATGTATGTTTGCTGTTGTACCATTCTTGACAAATTGCAAATCTCTCTAATATTAAATTGTTGCATTAATATGTTTAATTTAAACAAGCAAACAATGAAATACAATTAACCTATAAAAATAGTAGAACTCTAATATTGTTGGTAAACATGACTATTATTAATTTGGACACAAGTCTAATGTCTCTCTAGACATATTTATATATATTTGTATACATAATATACTTTTACGTACGCACACACCTGGATATACACATACATTGATATGTATACGTAAGTGCAACAATTCGATGAAGAGGGGGGAGAAATGAAGAATGACGTACAATTAAATTATCTGTTTATCAAAATGTACGAATATACTGTAAAATGTAATGACAACTGTATGATGAAAATCAAGGTCGAAAAGAAAATTACATCACCTTTAATTCTACCGTAAACAACGCATTATTTTTAAATGTCAATGAAATAAAAATATCTAATGTGAAATACATCAAACTGCATGTAAAAAAAAATATTAATTACTTATTTCTGAATGAGAACACAGTAATGACTATTAGTTTAATATTTAACATACCTTATAAAAAGAATAAATCTTCGATAATGTTTTACGTTTATATTCCGTGACATTTTTTTTATTTCTTTATTATGAGAAGAAGAAACGTAATACGAAATAAAGAAATAAAAGTTATGACAGCAATGATTTTCACAACAAATAATTTTAGGACATTTAATATTCGTTATTAAAATATGTAGATAATTAGAAATAGCTCTTCGTGGGTTTTAAAATGTTCCTTTACTGAATTTTTAACACACAAACAGTAAATCAATACACTGTTTCTTTACACTATTCAGACGAAATATTCCGATAATATGAACATACTTCGTTTAACGTCAGTTCATAACCGTCGCATAATTCTTTAAAACGAGCACGTTGAATATAGTAAGTTATTTGTCACTGCCCTGTTTCTAAACTAAGTTCGCTGCGTTAGATTCTACTTATATAAAAGAGAGCTTCCGACGTATTTGGGAGGGCTTAGTTGTAAATAAAATCATACGATACTATTCGACCAACGAGAATCGTTGGCACCTGTACACGAATTTAACATTTTCGCAGTTCAATGTTTTGAAAAGAATAAAATTCCTATTACCTATGTTGTTTACATTTGTGCATGTAAATAATATTGATGATGTTGTTTCTATTGCGGCTCCCACCAATTTGCTAACACGAAATGTACATCGCAATCGCTTGAAAAAACACGGGTCACGTGTTTTTTATTAAGGTACATACATAGTACATGTTACCATGCAAACAATAAACAAATGAATATTTATAATACAAAAATTGTAAATATTTACGAAAATAATTTTATTTACAAATTAATACTTCAGTAAAATATTAAACGGTACATAATAAAATATGTACCATTATAGAACAATTATTTCATGACTGTCAAGTCTAAAATAGTGATCATGATTCACAATTTAAGTTTGAACAGATGTAAAAGCAACATTAAACACTTAAGTATTTTATAAGGAAAAATTTCGTTCAATCTATGTATGTACATATATATAAAGATTGTTTTAATTTTTTATGAGTATCTTTTTAGTTACCACATTTTTATCTTTTATTTATGAAGTGGTATCAAGAATTGCTTTTTTTTTATCTTATCTACAAATGTGTTCTTGAAACAAATTCTTACTACCATAAGTAAATCTTTATCAATAGATATTGAAAATTATATGCCTAAAGGGATTATAATTGTAAATAAAATTACAAACAATAAAAATAATATATTTATTCTACCAATTATTTTATGTACAGTGGTTACCATTAAATATAAAGATTAGTCAGGTTGTTCACTTTCTGTTATAAAAAAAGTAATATCTCTTAATGGTAGTATTTTGCATAATGCACGTGATCGTAACAGACCCTGTGGAACAGGTCCATATGTGCGAGAATCATCTGAATTATTGTGATTATCACCTTCCAACCATACGTGTCCAGTTGGAACCTAAAACATTATATTCTTGAGTTTTGTTTCCAAAGTTAGATTGAAAATGTTGATTATAATGTTTTTAAATTCATGTGTAGATTTTATACTAGAACCAAATGATTGTGACAAAGTGATAAACTTAAGTTTTGTGTATCAAAAGAGTTATAATGTATAACAACTCTAAACATAAATGTTACATACTATGATTCCACCTTGTACTTTATCTCCGGGTAATCCTACAACTCTCTTGCATATATGCTGTTTCGGATTACAGGGAGATTTAGAGATAATTATATCACCTCTTTTAAGTTTTTGAAATATTAAAGACATATGTTCCGTGATTAATACATCATTACTGTATAAAGTTGGCTCCATAGATGGACCTGCACACTATATAATAGGAAAAATACAGTCATTAACAAATGGCCATATAAATAGAACAATTCAAGCAAATATTATATGATCCATTAGTTCATTGTTACAAAAATGTATCTATACATGTTCAAATTTTCTTACCACTACAATACTTCCTACATATTGAGAAACACAGTGTATCACACAAGTATATTTCACGAAATTGCCCAACGTTTTATAAAAAAATTTTCTGGACATAATTATCAATAAACACAGATGACACTACTGTAAGTGAAACAACAGAGGTTAGCTAGAAATTGAACTTGTACTATTCATATTAATTGTACTACCAATATCAAGTAATAAATGCTTCTATATGATTTTACGTGGTGGAATTTTTGTTTGTCTAATAATATCTCATGTGTAATATTGCAATTTGTATATTACATACATACACACACGCGCGCGCGCGCACACACACATCACACACCATACATATATACATACATACAATAGTATATAGTAGAATAATACAAATTATAACAGAAAAATAAGTTATATGCAAATGTTTATTCGTAGAAACTTTTATTACAAAAAAAACATCGGTACTTGAACCGGAGTAACAGACAACGTGCAATAGGTTAGGTATGAAGAAATATGCACATGCGTATACACGTGGAATTTTAGGCAAAATATATAGATAAATACTTAAATTTCGATTTAAAGCACTCAGGCGACTCTACAAGTTTTTAAATTAAATAAGATTGTAATAATCATAAAGATATAAATTAAAATAAACAATTTAAAAAAATAAAATACCCAATCATACGTATTTAATAAATAATAATTTAACCTCTAAATTGATAATTTATTCTATATATCAAATATAAAAAAGCAGTTGTTATTTAGCAATAATATATGTATGAACCAATAAAATTCTTAAAATTTGAATTACTTTCCAAACATTCATTTCATCAGACCTGACACTATTGAAAACATTTATACTGTATTTGTACTGAAATAAATTATTGTCCAAACTACAAGTTACAGCAATTTTATTAATCTTAATCTGAAAAAGTATAAATAATGTATAATATAAAAACTTTATTGTCATTTCTTAATAGATAATATATAATGCATGTATGTCTATATGTTGTGTAATTTTTAATGTACTTTAAATAATTTAACTATGTCAAATGTCACACAGGAATTTTAAAATGAAGACAGGTGACCAAACTAATGCGTCTAGAGTAAGAATATATTATTACTTGTGAACAGATGCACACCAAGTAAAAAGTACTTTTTATTTAACAATTACAAGGAACCTAAAAAATAATGGTATAGAAACATGCATTTCCAGGTACAAGACAGAAAGGCAAGACTTATCTACAGATTATAGCCTAAATCATGACATGGACAACCTGTTACACAATACAGAAACAAGTGGTAAAATCGAACATATTCAGAGACTAAAAAAAAAGATTTTAACAAAGAAGCAAATGAAGTGGAATTGATTCCTGGGGAGATTATTCTCTTGACTTACATATCAAATAAGATTAATGTATATCACTTTTATCACTTAAAGATGCAGAACATGCAAGTTCAATGAGACATACATAAAAAAAACAATACCTTGAAACAGAAAACTCAAAATGTTTACATTGTCAAAAAGAACATAGAACATTGGATTAATTATGTAGTGTAGTATATCTAGAAAAAGAAATAAAAAAATTCAGAGCATACAATGATTTGTATAATAACAATTAGAATCTGGAATGCAGAAAAAACATGACTCTGCAACACAGAAGGTATCAAGATTGATCCCAACTATAGAAAATTTCTCACAACTGAAAAATCAATTTCAAATAACAATAACGACAATGAAAGCTTGTGGTGGATAAAAGAGGCTTGAATTAATTTTCAATGCATGGAAACCATCAACAGAGTAGGATATCAAGCACGAAGTCATATAATAGTTCAGGAAGAAATATTAACAAAAATAAAAACTCTTTTAACATTGTAATGAAGAAAATTTTGTATGTTGTAAACGTTTTCGTTTTATCAATTACAGGATATGGAATTTTATATTCAGTTAATACAAAATATGAAGAACAATGAAATATTAATGAAAAAATATATTCCTACCACTCTTGTGTTTTTCTTCGTAATTTTGTATGCAACACGTTTGCATCATTATTACTAATTATATTCCAAAACTAAATAATAAGGCTTCTTGTAACATAAAATGACGTGTTAAACATTTTAAAAATTATCTTTTGTTTACATGTGACATTACATTGTCTCCGCTATCTTTGCTTCACTTCGCTCGTGGATTCCTATACACGCGTATTATACACAGGTGCGTCTATAACTGTATATGGTCTAAGGTCCATACAAAGAAATCGATTTTGACGCCCCTAACAGTGTAGTTGGTTACTGTTAGAATTGCTGCAACAAGTTGCTGACAGCATAAGTCGAATGAAGTAAGAAAATAAAAAAGAAAACGACGACGTTTGTTTATCATTGTAACAAATAGTTTTCAAATTATATAATACAACGTTGTGCAAAATTATTTAAATAATTTATTATAATTTTTCTTCCAATTTAATAAATAAGTTTATATTTTGTTATTTCTAAACTGTTTATTAGTGATATCTGATGTATTTTATATAATGTATTAATTACAGAAAGTGATGATAAAAGTCATTGTCTTTAATTTGAATTGAAATCAAATAATTATTACTAAATATTACTATATTTGGGGAAATGAAAGTGTGGATCAGTTTATGCTTATTTATATTTAAAAAATAATTAAAACATTGGAAAAAAATTGATTAAAAATATTTCAAGTTATCTAAGTAACTTCATAATTGACTACATCTGTTTATCTTATTAAAAGTTTTTTTATTAGAGTCTTTATTATAAAGTGTTTTGATAAATAAATAATGATCAATTGCTCTATAAAAAAGTGAAAGTTTATCTAAATGCTTCGCTACAAATAACTCAAGGTCAATCGTCACAGTTGAAACGATCTTTAGCAATGCAATACTGGTTCAAGCATTTGTAGATTAGGATAAATCGAGATAGTCAGTTTATTTGTAGATACCGCGATAACTGCGATTCCAACTTGTGGAATATCATTTACGAGTGACATTACTATACATAAGAATGGGTGCCAGCAATTGTAAAGGACTTCTTCCAGGAAGTTCTAGGGTTACGCCAGACAAATCGTCCAAAACAGGTGCGAACTATATTAAAAAAAAAAGTATATATTCGCAATTATGTCCAACAATATTTCATAACATAAATCGATGTAACTCTCATGCCCTACAGTCATACATGTTTGTATGTATGATTCACATGCATATGTAGAGAACCACTAGATAATACTATAGTACTAAATATGTACTATGTAAGTGCTACTATTTTAACAAAATTACATTAAATTTTAATGTAACAATGTTAGATCACTTTATTAAAATTTCTATATAAATTTATAAATATATAATTGTAACATAAAATTGTATCGATTTTTTGTTGCGTATAATGGGTGCTGCTATCACTGGTCGATTCTTGTTCTTTTATAAATAGTTAAAAATGTCGTGCAATACATGAATTAACGATATTCTTTTAATTTTTACTTATTGATTATCATTTTTTCGGAGTTGATTAAACAAATACATATAACACGTCAAATTACATAGTGAAATGTAAATCGCTCTATAGATTAAGCAAACATGTAGGTGAGGTACATACATACACACATATGCTTGAGTAGTAAAATCTTACTACAGTTCATACATGAAGCATGCTTGTTTTTACGACAGTAACCTGTTCATAACGAGAATTCAATGTCATTTTACAAATTCGTTACATTATAAGTGATCAGTAGTAATTATAAACAACGAGATGATTAAAAGTAAAATATTTTAACAGCATATGTTTTTGTACACTGTGAAACATTTTACGCGTCTAGCGCGTAATACAGTTTCTTATGTTCATTTAAAGACATACAAAACGAATATGTCAGAATTAAAGTCTGAGAAAAAAATTTATATTTGCAGTGAGTGTAATAAACCAAAAGAAGATATTAGGTCGTCACGTAATAATTCAAAATGTTGTTGTAGTTGTGAGTTAATGTCTGTCCATTCAAATTCCAACGATATTATAATATAACGATTATTATAATATACAATTTTTCACAATTATAATAAATTAAGTATTTATTATCTATATACCTATACACAAGCATATTGTGATTTAATATTATTATGAGAATTTTACGAATAAATAAAAAATAGGTACATAATTTTGTGTGTAATCATAATGATTTACACTTATTTAGGTAAACCAGAAAAATATGACTATATTGAAGATGTGGTGTGCAAAGAAACGGATATCAACGAAAATGAAATGAAACTATTGCCACTTGGAGATGCTGGAAAAAAAATTTTGTTAATTAAACAAAAAGGACAGTTGCATGCTATTGGTACAAAATGTACGCATTATGGAGCTTTGCTTCATACAGGAGCATTAGGAGATGGAAGAATAAGATGTCCATGGCATGGTGCATGCTTTAATATTAAAACAGGAGATATAGAAGATTATCCAGGCTTAGATTCTTTACCGTGTTATAAAGTACTCTAACAAATTATCAAATTGATATGAAAGAATTCATAAATATTACACTACTACAACAGGTGTTGTTTAATTAAACAGGTAAATGTGGATGAAACTGGACTTGTACATGTAAAAGCAAGCCATAAAGATTTAGATCTGAATAGACGTTTAAAAAAGATGTGTGAAGTAGATGCCAGAAATGAAACTACTGTTGTGATAGTTGGAGGTGGACCAGCTGCTGCAACTTGTGCTGAAAGTTTGCGACAAGAAGATTTTACTGGAAAAATTATTATGATTTGTAAGGAAAATGTACTTCCATATGACAGAGTAAAGGTGTCCAAGGTTTTGGATTTCAATGTTGAACAGGCAGCTTTAAGACCACAATCATTTTACAATGATCACAATATTCAAGTAAAACTTGGTGTAGAAGCTTCAGGTAATAAAATTATCATAAGTTGTGTTACTGTAGAGGAACTACATTTCAGTTTACAATTTATTACAGGTTTAAATACAAATGAAAATTTTGTTGTGTTAAGTAATAATGATAAATTAATTTACAATTATTTATTTATCTGTACTGGAAGCAAGGCTAGAATGCTCGATGTACCCGGCAAGGATCTGTCTAACATTTATGTAGTAAGAAATTATACCGATTCTCATGATATACATTCCAAATTGTCAACTACAAAACACATTATAATATGTGGACTAGGCTTTATTGGTATGGAAGTAGCTGCATATTGCGTGGATAAATGTGCATCTGTTACCATTGTAGGAAAAGGTACAGTACCTTTACAAACAGTTTTTGGGACAGAAATTGGCAATAGAATTAAACAAGAATTTGAAGAGAAAGGTACTATTTCATTTTATGATTTGATTTGTATTAAATTAAATCGAGAATAACAAGAAATTTTGTTCAAGGTGTCAAATTTATATTTGAAAATAGTATTGCACAATTTGTTGCAAAAGAAGATAATGCTAATACTATAGGTTCAGTTATACTTACCAATGGCACAGTTCTTCCTGCTGATGTAGCTATTATTGGAATTGGTACTACATTTTACACAGATTGGATGAAAGATTCTCCGATTGATATGTTGCAAGATGGCAGTGTGAGAGCAAATAAGGTACAATACTTTATCAGATGATAAATATTTAAAATATTCTAAATATTCATTTTAGTAAATGTTAATTTCTAATACTCTGTGAATATTTTTAGTATTTGAAAACAAATATAGAAAATGTGTATGTTGGTGGTGATATAGCATATGCACCATTGTTCAATTCTCATAGCTCTTCGGCAGCAATAGGTCACTATCCTTTGGCACACTATCATGGGAAAATAGCAGCATTAAATATATGTGCAAAAAGCACAGAATTAAATAGTGTTCCATTTTTTTGGACAACATTATTTGGAAAAAGTTATCGATATGCAGGTATGTTTATAATTCTTCTGATACACTGGGATGTAAAAAAAAGAATACTTCTAATATATTTATAATACATTCAGGTTATGGAAAACCAGATAAAGTGAAAATTTATGGTTCTTTGGAAAATTTGGAATTGTTTGCATATTATATTAAAGATGGTAAAGTTATTGCAATGAGCAGTGTTGCAGCAGATCCTGTTGTATCGGATTTTGCAAATTTCTTATATGAAGGAAATTCATTGACAGAAGAAATGATTGATAAAAATCCATTTGGTTGGATAAGAAATAAACCAAAGAACTTGCTTGAACGATTTGAAAATGAATGTAATGTAAATCCATAAACACAAGCTATTTAAGGATAATAATTATTTATGTTAAAAAAAACTGTTAATTCTTATTTTATTATTTTAATATTATATTCTGGAATGCATTTTTATAGTTATACATTTTAAGTTATTATTTAAAAATAAAATTAAGGATTTGGCATTTCAAAGTAATGCTGTCTTTGATCAATAAACAGGTTCCTATTGAAATTAAAAAATCCTTATTGATGTATGTAACGTATTGGAAGCATGATTTCTTGCATATCTTTGAAGTTACAAAGGAACTCTATAACAGTTTTTAATACATAATAGCATTGTATTAAAAAACTAATTATAGAAAAAGTGGTAAAAATAATATTAACATTTCATCATTGGTCGAAGATCAAATACATTTATTTATAATTAAACAATAAACTATTATATAACCGGTAAAGTACATATTAATCCCAAACTTCTTTTACCATCAAATGATTCAATCGATCTGCAATGGTAACCCGTTTGTTAAATTTAAGATTTCTTTCTTCTTGCCACTTGTATAAGAGGTCATTGAATTTTTTTTCTTTAAATTCACTCATATGATATAGTGATTGTTCTTTAGTAATATAAGGGTGCCTTAATAACAACATGTTTTGTTCCTCTCTATCGAGATCCATCTTAAATTGTATTATATCTTTCATAGTTGGTTTTTTTTCAATCCGGTGCTTCCTAACATACAGAAATACATGCACACACATATTTGTATGTATAATATGATGCATTTATACGATTAACCGTATGGTTAAAAACAACAATAACATTATTAGTATATAAAATTATTATAAACAGTTATAGGAATATTCATTGCAAAAAGTGGATATTTTTTTACTAAAATTATAACAATCTTGATTTTTTTATTTTTCGTATTTATATTTTTTTTACTACGTCTACACCAATATTTTTAGTATAATTTGAAGTTAACCTTTAAATAAATGTTTTAAGACAGCAAGAATTATACATACCCTCGAAATCGAAACGGAATATTATAAAGAAGTATGCTTGTAATACGCATCTCGATTGCAGTTTTCCTTCTCTTTTATACGTTCTTTTTTGTTGTTACAGCAATTTTCAACTCACGTAAACCGTCTACTTTTTTTTTGGTTATGTTTACAAATCATGAGCAAAGCGACAACTCCATTTTGAAATTATAGTGTAAGCAGAGAAGGCGGACTCTATTACATAACTCGATTGGTTAAAAACATTTTACCATTTTTAAAATTGTTACAAATTTGGAGATATTATTGCGTACCCTGCCTGATATT
This sequence comes from Ptiloglossa arizonensis, assembly GCF_051014685.1. Classification (NCBI taxonomy): domain Eukaryota; kingdom Metazoa; phylum Arthropoda; class Insecta; order Hymenoptera; family Colletidae; genus Ptiloglossa; species Ptiloglossa arizonensis. The sequence continues at coordinate 18,281,645 of NC_135048.1, read as the reverse complement.
TTTTGTATAATGATTTTCGTTCAAATTAAATTAGTCGTTCATAAAATATTCAATTACTTTGAATTATTCTAGTGATTTTGAATAACTAAGAAAAACGATTTATTTCATGCTTGAACATCGCGTAAGTGACCTAAAATAAACAAATGACAAATCTACCATAGTAATGAAAAGTAGTACACGTTAAAATATTTTGTCAGCTATTCTTTTTAACACTTATGCATATATAAGCTTCATTTTAAAATATAATATTACATTCATAACAATAAGTTTAAACTTTCGTAAAAACTATAATCATACATGACAGGTATATTCATGAGTGGAGAAATAAAAAAATCAACAAAAGTTGCGAAATATTCGTTTTTGTTGGACATTTCGCCTGGAAAAAAAAAGACCGAGGTATTGTGGCACATTCGATTGGAAAATACCTAGTCGTACGACTATAGATGTATGTTCTAGGTTAGTCGAGAATCGATTCCTTTTCAAGCGTCCGTGCTGCGCGATAAAAGGTATTTAAGAGGTTGCATCATTGGATGATGCAAAATCGTAAATTTGAATGCGATATACACGATTGGAACGTCACGACAGCGTAATATTTGAAGTTTTCACGATCACAAACGTATCGCGATGCTCTATGTTACAGTATTAAAAGTCCTATTCTCATGTTGCGTGAAAACGGACCTTAAAGGTTCGCGCCTGTTCTCTGTTAGCGGTGTTCGCGCATCCATAGTAGCGTAGTAAGATTTCCTTCAACTGAGGGTTATTCCCGTAGTAACATTTGCAACAAAAAATTACCAGCTCTGGCATCAACTAAGCATCTACCCGAAGAAAGAGTTTCGGTTGGTACTCGAGCTGGTAATTTTTCCGGGAAATGGTAAGAATTAACGCTTCTCGGTGTAGTTGGGCATACTATGGAACGCGTCGAGTAATTCGCGGTACAATCGAAAGGGATATTGGATTGTGTTCGAGGGTCGATAGGATCGGTGTACGATGAGAGAGGGTATTCACGACGAAGGATCGAACAAAGACAGAGTCGCATTTCCATGAAAGAATTGATCTATTTTATAGCATTTCAAATTCAAGACAAAAAGAAAAGGTGATTCTTATAATTAATAACAAACACGTCGTCAAATTACGAAGGAGGTTCACGCATTCAATTCCCGTGTTAATAAGCGAGACTTTTGGTTTTCATCGCCACTGTTTTCTTATTTGTCGTCTGTCTGCCTCTCTCTCTCTCTCTCTCTCTCTCTCTCTCTCTCTCTCTCTCTCTCTCTCACTCTCTTCGATTTACGTATTCGGGTTCATAAATTTCCGAACCCACACGTTTCCTCGCTCTTATATATTGGTCAATTGAACGACAACACATCCTTGTTTTGCAATTAAAGGAGAACGCGCGCAAAAAGTTTGTAGCTTCCATCCTTGATACGCGTTAAGAATAATACACAATATACGTACAACTAAACGAGAAATAGACGCAAAGACAGATGGACAGACAGACAGGCAAGTAGACAAGTTACTCGGACAAACGAGTGGACTATGCTATTCAATATGTTATCGTGTGGCATTCATTTGACTCTCGCGATCTACGCGCAACCATACCTCTCTTTCACTTTCCTCTTGTTTGAAATATAAATCGAATTTATAATCCATTCCGCTTCGACACCCTTGATCGATCCCAAAGAAAAAAAAAAAAAAAAAAAAAACGCTCTCAAGGTCGCGATCGTGCACGCGCATCGGTTGGTTATGCGCAATACCTTCGTCGCGTTTCAACTATCGTTACCGCTGGTAACTTTGTTTTCGTTTTGCTCTCGTTTGAATGTCGATACACCTCCCGTTAATTTCCCGCCCTTTGAACACTGTTTTGTTTTGTCTAATCGGGGAAGCTGGGTGCCAGACTCGCCACTCTTTCCGCTAAAGGTTATCATACAAAATAATTAGAAAAATGTACAAAAATTCATAAAAATAGTAATAGTTACACAGTACAAATTACATCTGGGTAATTAGAGTAGTGTGATTGAGAAACGAGCATGAAAAATTACGGTTCCCTACTAATGTTACGCTTCGTAACGCACTTTGTTTTTTTTTTTATTTTTTTTTTTTAATTTTTTTCCTTTTTTCTTTCCATCTTTTTTTTCCTTTCTCGCGCGTGTACGCGTACGTGTGTCTGTTCTTTTTTTTTTTCTTCCCATTTCTTTAACAATTGCCGGTTCTTTCCCGTCTAGTTCGTCGTTGCTCCGAACGAGATAAATCGTCGCCCTCCTCCACGAATCAGGAAGAGAACGCCTCGCGGAATAATTTATACGTTATTCGTAACTAGCAATACGTTGCACGCGTACATATACAAACACGGATATCGGTACGCCAATACTTTGCCTCGTTGGTCGATTTTCATCAATTCTTTGTTGTTGCTTCTCAACTCTTTCTCCCCCGTTCCTCACTTTCACTGGATTCTCTTTGCGATAGGTCACGTTACATACATCTACACGTATATCAGCGCAAAGTGAGTTTTGCTGCACCCCCACTGTCGCCGTTTAAACTACCGGTATCGGTACAAAATTACTTAGAAAAACTTAGTTCCAGTTATTATTAATATAATAATTACGTCCGTCGATTCGACGGTCTAACACGGGACTATTGTGGGAATCTAGATCAAACGACTTTTCGCATTTTTCTGTACTTGCGCGCGCGCGCGCGTAAGTATACATACGTGTGTGTGTGTGTGATGTGGTACGGTGTGGTGTAGTGTGCAGTTGTATCGACAGTTTCGTTGACCGGCAATAGTAATACGTTACTAAGGTACTTTACTTGTTACGTGTAACCGATGTACTTTATCGTGCTCGCGAATCGAAAGTAATTCACGTCGGGTGCTCTGCTATTGGCTACGAATCTACGAATTATTATATTAACGATAACCGGGAATCCTATCTGCGCTTGCTAAGTCAGGAGTTGTTTACGATTTCTAACAAAGAAACGCATAACATTTACGTATTAACGATAAGTGAACGATGAGAATGCGAGCACAGCATAGTGAATAATAATATTTTTCTACGTGGCACCGCACGTGTATCGGCCTCGTTCGCTAAACACGATCTTAATTTTATTAATGCCACAATACATAGCACACTGCTCTTTCGCGTCGTGGACGCCTAGTACCTAGGTACGAAGTACAGTTTCGATCCTTATCCTTACCCACTAATCACCGAGGGACTCGGCGAACCAGCCATGTATACCTATATACATTCCCTTTCCGATCGATTGTTCGATTCAACCCCGGAGCGAAAAACAAGGATCGTTTCTCGTTCTACCGGTCCCTCGTTTACTTCGAGCGTCGCCTCGCGCGATAAGACTCTCGCTATCTTTTGTAAAAAGATTCTAAAAAACTTGCCTCGTGGGTTGTGAAAGAACATAGAGAATCGCGTGTAGTCGAGGAGATTAGTAGTTTCGTGAAATACAGAAAGTCAAGGAACGATAATAAAGGGATCGCGCGCGCGCGATGAAGAAGTCATCGAACACCGATGCCAGATTTGTCGATCGGTCGAGTCGCTCGATGGTCGAACGAACGGGTACGACAGCGCCGCGACACGACCGAAACGCAATTCTCTCGAGTTGCTTTCGGTACACGTTTCGTAACAAGGGCCGTTCGAACGGAATAATTACGTACCAGCGTGGTCGGTTTTTTTTTTCTCACGTTTCGCGTTCCTCTCGCGCGCATCGCAGCGCTGCCGTCAAATGCGGTGCAAATGCTACGCGAATCAGTGTTTCGTGCGTTATGTACCGGTTAAGGTTACGGTTACGCGCGTGCGCAACGAAACGCAGTCTAAAACGCAGTCACGCCACACACCGAGAGCACTCGCGCGCTACACACCAAACACAACGTTCTCGATTCTTCCCACTTTCGTCTTCGATGCGTCTCCCCTTCCCCATCACCCCCTCACTGGTCTATCGTTCACGCTCGCTTTTCACCTCCCTTCGTTCGTTTCTCAATCTTCCCCGCCAATCACCCACGATTCTTTCTGTTCCGCTCCGTCGTTCGCACGCGACACCGCTTAAATATACACCTATAATAATATTTTCTGCGACCAAAAAAATAAACTCTATCGTGTTGTGTGTGTGTTATCGGCTAATTAAGCTACAATCGTCGATCGTTTCACGGCTACGATTACGTTTAATCGATTACGAAGAAGGTATCTCGTCGACCTCGAAGTGTAAATATTGCACGATCGCGTACCGATGCCGCGGTGCCTTTTTCCTATGATATTTTACATACACGTCTTCGCTCCTCTCTCTTTCTCTCGCTCATTCGCTCGCTCTTTCTTTCTCTCTTTCTCTCTCATTCTCACTCTCTCGTTCTCTTTCTTTATCCACCTTGTATCCCTACTATTTGGACGAGAGCCGAATACGGACGCATCTCAAAAGTCATTCGATGAAGGGAAAAGAAAGTTGCGCGAACCTCGAGAACGTCGATCAAGATTTCAACGTTTTTTTTTTTTTCTTTTCTCTTTTTCTTAAATGCAACGCACTCGCGAAAGAAACGTCGCCGCAAAGATTCTAGTCCAATCCAATAATCGATTTTATCGGCGCGATTTTCGTGGTCCAATTTCTTCTCCCTTCGTTTGTTTCTTTTTTCCTTTTTTTTTTTTTCTTTCGCAGTTTCCTAATACATACCTACGTTGGCTTTTGCGGAGCCGATCACAGCGTGAACTCGAAAGCAATTCGCGACGTCTTACCTCGAGCACGCGCGTTTCGATCGAACGAATTTGCAACAGACGCTAAACCCTTCGATCGCGGTTCGTTAATCCTCTTTCCTCTCCGGCTCGTTCCGCGCGCAGAAGAAAACGAGTGTGTCGCTTGCTTTCATTTTTTTTTCTTTTACCCAGACACTACGAAAAACCGCGCAACGCGCGCTCATTGTTCCTCTCGATTTATATCGTTTGTCTCGTTTGTTCGTTCGTTTCACGTTCCGTACGGATCGACCGTATGACGAACACGTGCTTCGACGACGATCGTTGAACATCGAGTACGATGAAACGTTGCGGATTAAAATTCCAAAGCTCTCGTCTGTTCCGTTCACGTTCCATTTATTTATTTATTTATTTATTTATTTATTTATTTTCGTTTCCTTTTTTTTTTTTTTTGGTTTTATTTTGATCCGGGAACGTTTATTTAAAAAAATTAAAAACCGCATGAAAAATTGCAACCGCTCTCTCTCTCTCTCTCTCTCTCTCTCTCTTTCTAAAATTAACAGACGTAGTCAGTACAAAAGTTTTGATTGTCCCAGCTTTGAAATTCTATTCACGCATCACCGACGAACGCTTGTTTCTTCCACGAGGAATCGGATCACGATTTCTTAAAACGAACCCTTACGAATCGTCGATCCGTCGCGGTATTTTCTGAATCGGTTGTGCACGAGACACATTAAAGTTACCACGGAATAAAAAAAACATCGCCGAATCGGATCGAGCGCCAATTTAGGCGATTTACGGTCGATTTTCAACGAACATCGTAAAACCCTTTTCAACTTTCGAAACGTAAAACTTGCCGCTAACAATACACGAGTCGAGGAAATTTCGTTGCTCTCGATCGCGAGATACGACGATCGAGCGACACTCCTACAGGTAGATAATACTGAGTTGAAGTTCTTAGGTAGGTCGATAGGTTCGTACCCGCGCATAATCGTACGGTAGAATTGGACCTCGATTTTTCGAAGTTGCTCGCTTCGAAACTTACGAAAATTGTGTTTCTTTGGTTTTTTCGTTTCCTTTCTTTCTATTTTTTTCTTTTCTTTTTCTTTTTCTTCTTCCAGTTTTGTCGTTTGCTCGGAATCGGATCTTACGGAGAAACGACACGACGCAACGATTTTGAGCGTCGCGATGGATCGAAATCGACGTCGTGGCGTGGTAGAAAGTAACGTTACAAATATAAAAATAAATTCAATCGGTAGAAATTATACGGATCGCGTCCCGATATAGTGCGGAACGCAGACTCTGTTTCCTTCTCCAACCCGTCCCGTTAAATTGTACTTGGTCGTTACTCGTTAACAACATGAAAGACGATCGAGAAGATTTCAACGAATGCCACCACGCGGTGATGTTTGTTTCAAACGGTTACCAACTCTTCTCACTCCGTAACTTGTTCGTTTTTATTTATAGATCGACGGCACTACGATCAAACGATAAGGTGATAATGCGATAGCGTAGTCGTGTGTATATATATATATATATACAATATATATTATATACAATACATATATTCTAGTACATTATATACAATATATATAATATACAATATATATATTATATACAATATATATTATATACAATATATATAATATATACAATATATATAATATACAATATATATATATTATATACACACATATATATGTAATATACATACATCTATATATACACACTTATATATATATGGATATACGTCAATACGTGATTTTAATACGAAAAACTGTACAGGCTAGCGTTTAAAATATCTACTGGGCCATACAACGTTCATTTTCGGTTCGATCGACGATCGCCCGCTCTCGTTGCAAACGGAAAAGTCGAGTATGTGTGTGTGGGTGTGTGTGTGTGTTATCGTCGATTTAAATGTCACGTTGCTGTCAAAAAAGAAAAAAAAAAAAAAAAAAAAAAATAGAAGAAAAAAAAAAACTCTCTTTGTACTCCCCTCCCGCCCGCGTATTCGCTTTCTTTCGAAACACTCGTACCCTCTCTCGATTTTATCGCGTTCCACGGCTTTTAACTTTGCATTTCCACTCGTTCGCTTCTTTCTCGATGTATATACATACGTACGCGTTCACTCCGCTCTCGAAACCATAATATCGAACGACGTGTCGTAGAGAAAGGGTGTAAAAGGTCGGATCTTCGCGGTGATATCGTGTCCCCGGTTAACACGTTAAACGCCACGGTAGTCCCTGAGGACCAGCGTTCCGAAGTTACAACGATTACAAGACACGAACTCCAATACTTGCAAACTTTATGTATCATTACCCTCGTTAGTAACGCTATGAAGTAAAAAGAACATCGACAAATTATCGAATGTTTCCATTTTTTACGCTACGATGTAAAAACACTACAGGTTTGAATAAGTATCGTGGACATCCTTAATACTCGTAAACTTTTAAAAATCATTACTCTCGTAAGTGATACTATAAAATAACAAGTACCTCGACAAATGATCGAATGTGTCTATTTTTTACACTACGGTTCGAATAAATCTCCTTATTACTTGTAAAGTTTAAAAAATTATTACTCTCGTTAGTGATACTATAAAATAACAAGTACGTCGACAAATTAACAATGTATCTTATCTTTTACACTATGGTTCGAACAAATATCATGGACATCCTTAATACTTGTAAACTTTTAAAAATCATTACTCTCGTAAGTGATACTATAAAATAACAAGTACCTCGACAAATTATCGAATGTGTCTATTTTTTACGCTACGGTTCGAATAAATCTCCTTATTACTTGTAAACTTTAAAAAATCATTACCCTCGTAAGTGATACTATAAAATAACAAGCACGTCGATAAATTATCGAATGTAATATCTATTTTTTACACTACTGTTCGAACGAATATCGTGGACATTGTTAATTATAGAAAACTGTTGCTGCGTTTAACGTGTTAATCCATGTTTTTCGTTTTCGTCTGCGCGCGGTAGCTATCGTTTTCCCCATTCCCCCGTTTTCCAGTAAATCCACGCGGAAAATTGTTTTACGCGTCGCTTGTAAATCCGAGACGGTGACGCGGTTCATTCCGCGTCTGAGAAAAAGTCTAGCTTGGACGCATGTAAAAAAATATCTGGAACTACGAAAATCGTCGGTTTCCGTTTGCGTTGCGTTGCGTTGCGTAGCGTAGCGTTGAGTTGCGTAGCGTTGAGTTGCGTTGCGTGGCGTTGCGTTGCGTTGCGTTGCGTTGCTCCTGTCGCGGATTCTTCGCTCCGTTGCGATGGATGTTTGTTGTCGTCGCGATGCGGTGTTTTTTTTTTTCTCGTTTTCTTCTTTCTTTTTTTTCTTGGTCTTCGCGGACACGCGTTTGGAAAATACTTGGCAGAAGCTCGAAAATATTGTCTATGACGTGGAAATTTTTCGGGTTTTTCGAGAATCGTTCGGTAGAAAAAGCGAAGCGTTCTCGTGACGCGGGTGTTCGATCGACGACCGTGCGTAGCCATTTTCTTTTTTTTTTTTTTTCTCTTCTTTTTCCAGTGTTTCCATTTCGATCGACTCTTCTCGCATCCCCCGGTGGTTTTTCCCCCGGGGAGCTCCGTGTCGGTGTCGTCTTGCTCGCTCGTCGCTGGAGAATCGCGGTACGCGTCGAATCTCGCGCGGTGCTCGATAACCGGGAGAGGACTTTGATCCTAGACCTTTCGACGTATGAAATATCGCATAAACAGTATTGCTTCGACGTACTTTAAACGCTACTCTAGCACAATAACGTGGTATTTAAAAGTAGTTTTACGTATTCCTTAGACGATTAATCGTTAATTCACGGATAAAGAGAAGGTGCGTCGCTTTAAAAACGTTAGCTCGACGAAGTCGTAAAAGTCGGAGTAAGATACGAACGTGAGAATCGTTCTACGTTCACGCAGTGAAACGATATATGGTAACTTCCTCGTTAGTACACATTTTTTTTTTCTTCTTCATTTTATTTCGAACTGCTACAACGATTTAAATATACGTGTCTATGTAGTCGAGCGTTTGCCACATTATTCTCCGTTTGCTCGTTACACCGGTAATAAAAGACAAGGGAAACGCGTCTAATTAAGGTGGTGTTAAAGGGTGGCAATATATATAAATCCTGTCCGCGCTGAGAGTACTACGAATATTTTCACCGATGATAATAACGTGGATCTCTCCATTTATACGTGTAATAAAATATAAATCGTACGAGTATAATAATATCTGAAAGGTTCGATAAAAACAGGTTGCTTCAAAATTGTTCTAAATCGGTTGCTCGCGTCGCGCAAAAGAACGCGCCAGTTGCTCGCGTCTGTCGTCGCTTTCTATATTTCGTCTTTTTCATTTTTTTCTTCTTTTCTTTTTATTCCTTGTTCCGTCACTCGATAAACCCAATCCGAACAACGACGTATATCGCGCGCTTGTACGTACGCGCGCGCGCGCGCACACGTGTGTCTCTCTCTGTGTGAGTGTGTGTGTTTGCGTGTGTTCGTTTGTTTGCGAGTGTGTTTGTACGTTTACGAGTATGGGTATGCGTGTGATTTCAAAAATTGGCAAAACTGTAACAAAACCAGCTTGCTTCTCAAAGTTTCGCATTGTTACGGCGTTCCACGTAACGTATTCGTTTCGAGTACACGGGGTCACGCGGAGTCACGCGGAGTCACTCGGAGGCACTCGGAGTCACTCGGAGTCACTCGGGGTCACGCGGTGTGTGCCCGAGGCGCGCTAAAAGTGTCATACACGCACCCACACACGCGCACGCGCACACTTGCGAACGATGGTCGCGACAAAACTCCAAGCTTTCGTCTTTCTCTCTCTCTCTCTCTCTTTCTCTCTTTCTCACCCTTTCTTTCTCTCTGTCTCACCGTTCGTCAAGAATTTCGCGCGTCGAAAGAAACGGACGCGTCCCGATAATCGAGAAACGATTTTAACGTTGCCAGCGTAAGTGCCACCGAGTCGAAGGAAATTTTCGAACGTAATCGACGCCGACACGGTTCTCGAACTTGCGCTGGAACGATCTTCGCCGTTGTCGAAATCGGAAATCGAAGCCCCGCAACGTTCTCGATCGTTCTCATACGTGTGTGTTCGATGCGCGCGCGCGCGCGCGCGTGTATGTGTCTTTGCTCTCGAAAGAATACAGAACCGTACCGTACGCGAACCAACGAGCAACCGGATCTATCGATCTAACGATGATCTACCGAGCCCTACCGGCCGCGCATCGAGACCGGTCCAACGTGTACAAAAAGTTTCTCGCCCTTTTCATCTAAGCATAGAGAATATTACACAGTAAATGCCTATATAAAGAGATTATTTCGAAAAAACGAACGATACAAAAAAGGACTGGTAAGATGCGAATTGGCTAGCAACGCGCCCCAGCCGCGTTCGCAGGCTCGCCTCGTCGATTAATAAATGTTCTTTTATCGATATAGTACTTTATATCGTCGCTACGCTAGGCGCTAAGAATTAATTATCGTAAATCTCATTGTTTCACTCCGTTTATCACGCATACACGCATTCCTGTTTCCGTCCCTTTTTTTTTTTCTTTCACGAGATCAGTTTCTTTCTCTCTCTTTCTCTCTCTCTCTCTCTCTCTCTCTCTCTCTCTCTCTCTCTCTTTCGTTCGTTCGTTCTCTCTTCGAATCTCTCGTTTACAAACTTTTCCGACACCCACCGAGAAAAAGTGTTCGCACGCTCCGAAACGAGATCGACGATTTTTCGTCGTGTCGCTCGAGTTCGCGCGTCGGTGTCGCGCGAATGATTCGCGCTTCGTCGCGGGATAAGTTCGACGAACGAAACACGCGATGTAGAAACACCGTCGACACCGCTTCGACTTCCGAGGACGAATTCGAACGGTCCACGCGTAAATAACTGCTGATCGTGATTGCATCAAGTGTTGATCTTTATTAAAAATTCTTAATGTAAAATTATTCGAAAGGTAAAACAAGATACAGTAAATTTTTTTTCTTTTTTCGTTTTCGTTTCTTCGTAGAATTCGCCTACCGGTAAAGTGTGGCTACCGTATGAAAAATCTCTACGAGCGACAGGCAAACAGATGAATCGGCGTAACCATAAAACTTAGTAAGGTGTTGTTCTTGTTCTTTGTTTCTGTTGTTGTTGTGGTTGTTGTTGATGTTGTTGCTGTTGTTGTTCTTGTAATTGTTGTTCCATTTAAGTGTAGTTACTTACATAAGGTTACGTTAAGCGTAATGTGTGCAATATCCTAGATCTTGCGGCGCCAATTTCCTTCCAGGCGCCGATTTCGCTTAGACCGTCGTGTCGCGTCGCGTCGCGTCGCGTAGCGTCGCGTAGCGTTGCGTAGCGTCGCCTCGTGCGTGACGTCGATTCGTGACATTTACGGGTAGAATCGATTCGCATCGATTAACCGATCAACCGTTCTTTACTTTAATACTGTGACAAACGACGGTGATAAAACAATCGTTTTCTTAAAATCACGGGAGATCTAAGAAAACTATGTACGTATGTGTTTCCAATGGCGAATCAAGTCCACCAACGTCGGTATCGCGTCGGATGTCACGACGTTCGAGATCACGGGGACTTGATTCGCCTCGGTTTACGAGCCACTAACTTTTACGTATATAGATACGTGTAAAAAATTACAAACACGGTAAAATAATTTCCTCGACGACAAGGGAAGAACGCGGCCAGATCATTTACGCCGAGGGATCTGTCGAAAATCTTCCCTCCGATTGCGTAAATTTTCATCGGTGTTCTTTTATTTTTACTCTCTCTCTCTCTCCCTCTCTCTCTTTCTTTCTTTCAATTTCTTTCAATCTCTCTCTCTCTCTCACTCTCTTTCTTTCTTTCTTTCTCTCTCTCTCTCACTTTCGCGCGCGTTATTTTAATATTCTCGACGAACTCGCAGGAAGCGGGGGAGGAGGATGGATCGTGTACTAAAAGTGAAAAAAATAACAAAACGAAATCGGTGATCTATGCGTAGTCTGCATTTAACGGGAGTACGGGAGAAAACTTGTTAACAAAACAGAAAAAACACGAAACAAAGGAAACCAAGTCAACGGTTGCTATATCCGAAATACGGTTACAAAGTATGTAAAGTACGTAAAACTTTCCTAAAGCGACATCCTGGGCGAATCGATAAAGCGCCCCTTAACGTTATCGACGTTAGTAAAAATGAATTTAAAAATAAAAATCACGGTCGAACGATAATATTATTAACACTATGCGCTACGATAACGCGGACAATGTTAAATTACAGGCGAACGTAGAAATAACGTAGAAAAAGGATATCTCTCGAATCGTGTATACATCTAGTTTCTAAATTAGTAGGACGTTTAAATCGTGTTAATACCTATCGGTTCTTTTTTTTTTTCTTTTTTTTTTATCAAAGTTCAAGGATCGAAGATACAAACGAAGTCTTTTATGTAAACGAAAGTAAAAACGTTCTCTCGTTCGTTCGTAACTTCCGTGCAACTTTCGTGGATCGAGGATTGACTAGTAATAATCTTGCCTTCGTTTTGTCTTTTTCCTCCATTTTCTTTCATTTTTTTTTTTCTTTTTTTCTTTTTGTTGCTTTCCTTCTGTGTTAGCGGTTCCGCTAAGAAAAACCTCTGTCGATATTCAAGACGCGACCGTCGATGATTTATTTACAAGACGCGATGAGCGTTTTATTGCGTTTCTCGTCGTCGTTTTCCGATACAGCGAAATATGAAAAAGCATACGTTATTAAAAATAGAAATGCAATGTAAAAAGGGGGGCGGGGAGGTAAAATCGCGTCTTGTATAAGACAGACGTTGTGTTCGTTCCTCGTTTCACCCAGAGGTGGGCAGGATACTATCATTGGTATAAAAAAATAAAGATGATCGTTCAAACGAGCTCCGCAAAAACTTGCTTTAATAAAAAATTATATCCTTCGAGTAAGAAAACCTCGCAGTTTGGTAACTTCAAGTTAGGACTTAAGTTGCACTTGTAAGTTTCCTCTAATTGCATTATCGTTTATATTACAAAATCATAGAAATTTGCGTTCACAATTATACGCTAGGACAAAAGTGGATATCTTAAGTAATAGTTATTAGTAACAAGAGGGTTCTACGATAACTTACGAATATAAACGGCGAAATTTTTACAATAAAAACAAACGTCGACGTATAAATGTACATAAAAAGATACGTAGAAATCTGAAACGACGTTTAAAAAATCCAGTTCCGTTATCGCTATTACAACTTTCGTTCCGCCTATTCCTATATGTCTTCCTCCTCTTCTTCTTCTTCTTCTTCTTCTTCTTCATCATCTTCTCTCTCTCTCTCTCTCTCTCATTTTTTTTTTGCCGTTTTCCTCTCGTTTCCATTTTTATATATCTAACAGACGTTTACTATTTTCGTAAAAATTTCCACAAAACAAAAGCAGTCAGAGTTTCTATTTCTACGTAAGAAACACATGCACTGTGCCCGCCTCTGGGATGCACTTTGCTCCGTATTTCTATTCTCCGTCCTTTGTCTCGCACACACACACACACACACAACAAACAAACAAACAAACAAACAAACACACACTCTGTTTCTCTAACTTTTTCTCTCTCAGTTTCTCTCTCTCGTTCTCTCTTTCTCGCTCTTGTTCTCCTTCCTTTCTCACCTATTTATTTCTCTTGCGTGTAAAGTCTATTTTTCGTTTCCAGGCTCTCGTTAAAAAAATAAAAAAATATCTTCTCTTTCCTCTCTTCGCGCAATGCGTTAACTCTTCTCTCGGCATCGCGTTTCCCTCGTTCTCACCCATTTTTTCACTTTCTTTCTTGCATACATTCACACGTACACACACACACGCACTCACACTTTCTCTCTCTCTTGTTCTCGCTCTTGCTCTCGTTTTCTCTCTCTCTCTCTCTCTCTCGCTTTCGCTCTTGTTCTCGATCTCTACCCTTCCATAATTTTTTTTTTTCTTTTTTTTGCTTGTCGCTCTGTTGCTTTCTTTCGTCTGGTAAGAACATTGCACGGCTCCCAGCTCCAGTTTATACTGTCTTATAGCCTTATCACGTTTTACGTTCTAAGTGTCTCCGTTAAACATATACATGTACATACATTAAGATTATCTAAACTACCCCTAGTCGCGCGGCCAGTACCGCGGGCGCAGTGGATTGACCTCGCTCGATGTACTAATTAATTCATCGATTCGTTAATCAATGCAAATCAAACAAAATACGCGGTATCTGCCCCCGTAAAGATGCATTCGCATGGTCCGCGATCAAACTGTCGTCCGGGATGGCAGAATCGGTTTCGAGAGGCAGCGAATACGAATTCGTTTTGTTTGTTTCTCGTCAATTTTCAACGAAACGACAAAGACCCTTCCACGGTCCGAAGAACTTGTCACTATATAGTCCCTGGAAGACCAACGAAGCGACTTTCTCGTTTCGTAGACTCGTTTTGGAAATTTCCGGGCAAATTCCGCTGGAATTTGTTACTTGTGCACGTTTCGTCGATTGTTGATCGCGGACCTCGATAATTGAAAAACTACGTACTCGGGACAAGCTAGATCGTTTTCCGACGTACATCGATCGACGATTTCGCGATCCAGTTTCGACCCTCGGTCGGACGCAATTACGAAAAGGAAAAGAAGGAAAGAAAAGAAAAAAAAGAAAAAAAAAATGGAAAAAAAAAACGAAAAGAGAACAGAAATTTTCCGACGACCCGAAAGGACACTGGCGACTCAAGAGAGGGGTCGACCGTCGCGCGTGCGCGCGCATCGAGCAGAAACTGTTACGATCGTGCCTCTGCGCCGTGATTTCCGTTCGCGGTCCTTCCGTATCGAGTTATGCTTTTCTACCTGTCTCGTATTCCTGCATGCGCGTCGGTCCTGTACGTCGTGTGTACAAATGTGTACGTGTAATACGTGCATACGTGCACGTGTCCATGTATATATCGGTGTCAAAGTGTGTGTTTGACTATTTCTTTGGTACATGGAGATATACATACGCATATATATCTATAATAGACGCTATAATTAATAATCATCATTATCGTCGTCGTCGTCGTCATCATCGTCGTCGTCGTCATCATCATCATCATCCTCATCATCATTATCATCATCATCATCGTTATCATCATCATCATCATCATAATTCATCATCATCATCGTAATCGAATAATAGTAATAGTGATAATCGTAATCGCAATAATAACGGCATTAATATTAATCGCGTTAGAATACTATCAACTAATAGTAATTATCGTAGCGACAATATATAGAAATTCGCAAAACGGAGGAAGAAAAGACCGGGGACGCGCTCGTCCCGGTCCTTAGGACTTCGAGAGATAAAAAAAAAAAAAAGAAAAAAAAGTACAGGAGAAACCAGTGGGACTAAAAGGGGGTGCGTTTCCCGTTCAGGGAGAGAAGCGACGCACCCGCGTCGAAAAAGTCGCGATTATCGTTTTCGCGAGGCAACGAAGACGGATCGCGCGCGTCACGCGGCGACGGTTGGGTTCGCGCCGCGACGATCGCGACGAGTCCACGCGATCGATAAAAATTTACAAAAATTCATTACGAGTCGGCTCGCTCGCGATCGCGCGGCGACGATTCTCGCGACCCGGTTGCCTCGACTCGCCTCCGGCCGCGTCTTCTCGCCCCTGCGAGAGAGAAAAGATCTCGAAAGGGGAACAAAAAGATCGCGAGCGTAACGAACTGGAAAACGTGTAAAAAGAAAGTAAGAAAAGAAAATAGAAAGTAGAAAAGAAGAACCGAAGGAACAAAAACAAACGCAAAAAGAAAAAGAATAAAACTGGAAACGGACCCCACGCATAACTTATCGCTACGAACACTACGAATGTTTCGTCTCTCAATTACAATGCGCAAGTGTATATAAAGGACGACAACGTTTATTTAAAAAAATAAAAATCAATCGAATCGTACGCGGAACACGGTACATCGGAGGGTGAGCAAGGAAGTTGTACACGGTTATTCGAGTAGGAGCCACGTAAGTACGTACGCGTCTGTACGTTTCTCGGTGAATCCCCCGGTGAGCCAACCGAGGAGCGGACGCATGCGTGGGCGCATGCGCGGACGCATGCGCGGACGCGTGTCTCGCGCGTTCGTTGCTACGCAACTGCTCCTTCGCGTTCCGTTCGTTCGTCTCTTCGGAGATGTTTTTCTCTTTTTTTTTTTTTTGCCAAAACGAGGGACTCGGAAAAAACTCGTTCTCCCTCGTGGAGAGACTCGAGGGTGTAGGTGTTCGCGAGAGGATCGCTGTGGGTGATATTTCCCCGATCGATTCCGATACGACGGTGTTCCAACGTTCTTCGTTGACGCGTACACACGGCCTCGGCCCCTTGAACGCGTTCAAACGCGGCAACAACAAAAATAGTCGCTACTCTCGATTCTAATGCAATCGATATCCGCTAATCAATGTGTCTATATATGCATGCGCGGTACCTGTACGCGCGTGACGACGCGACCGTGTTGTACGTATCTGGTACGTCGTCGCTGGGAGCGCGAGTTTGACGCGCCGCAATCGGGTCGTTGCGGCCGATCGCGGGCCAACACCGTGCGCTCGCGATCGATCTCGCCTCGGATATTGAGTTTCGTGTACGCGGACGCGGTGCCGCGCACGCGATATCGCGCCTCGAATCGTATCCTTTTTCCGCCTACACGGAAAAAAGAAAAAAGAAAAATAATTGCGAACCGGTCGTCGAGCCTCGTCTCGTCTCGTCTCGTCTCGCGAACGAGAAATTTCGATTCGTACGATTCGAACGATACGTTTCGTCGCTCGAGACCGGTTCGTGTTTCTTTTTCTCTCTTTTTTTTCTTCTTCTCCACCTTGGCGAAAACGATCCCTGGGCGAACGACGAGTTCGTCATCGGTACGCTCGTTCGAGGATCACCCCTCACCGATCTCTCGCGATCACCCGCGAACACCCCCTAAGAGTACACCATTTCCGCGATGATCGTTCGTCCACCGAAATTTCTTCTCCTCTCTCTCTCTCTCTTTCTCTCTTTCTCGCTGAGTTTGTCACCGTTTCGTCTCTCGGTCGCTACCCTCACCTCGATCAACCGTCCAACGCTTTCTCTCCCATTCTCTCCCTCTCCCCTCTTGCACACGAACGCACTCTCGGACGCGCCTTGTCGCATACACGCTAAGATACACAGAACACTTGTCTCTCACGCATTCTTTCTGAACTAAGATATTTAGACAAGAATATAACAGCGGTATAAAAAACTTCTCAACACTGAAAAATACAAATCTATCGTAAATGACTACCATTGTTACTCGTTCCCCCCCCTCCCGCCCCCCCACATTTTTATCTTTTTTTCCATTTTGTATTCGTTACCTTTCATTTTTTTTTCTTTTTAATTACACACACAGACGTATTACTCGAACGACAGTATTACGCGCGATATTGTTTATAATAATCGTGTGCATCCGAGGTGTGAACCACCGCCCGTCACGTTTCGCGGATTCCCTCTCTCCGATTCTCTTAGGTGTCCACGCGTCTAACTCCCGTTCTCTCCCACGTGTAATCTCGACTCTTCCTCGATCGCGAAACGCCGTATCCGGTTCTCAGATTCAAAACTTCCCTCTCCCGCTCTTTCTGGCCGTTCTTCCACTCTCTTCTCGCGTTACCCTCGTTCTCTCTCGCATTTCCTCCCTTACTGTCGTTACGCGCAATCGGTATATAATTTCCAATTACATCCGTTACTTTTGTTTCCAAGTCTGTCAGAATATATTAGATATTTGAATCGTTATTATCAATTATATATTAGTACTTTATATATATATAATATATATATATATATATCTATATAATTGTCATTATATTATATATATTATGCTTTATCACACATATTACAAAGGAGGTGAAGAATCATACCTAACATATTATTTATATTTTGTTGTTATTAATTTTGTTACTAGCGATATCGAACGATAACTTCGCTGCGGATGTGGTTTATCATCGACATCCTCGTCGTTATTATTATTATTATTATAATTATAATTATTATTAATTATTAATATTAATATTTAATATTATTATTGTTATTATTATTATTATTTTTTTTCTTTTCATTCCATCAAATTCTTTGCGCGCCACGTTCTGCGAATGCATTTCATCGTGTGTACGTGTTGCATGTTTCGTACGTATAAAGATTTCGCTACGCGACTGCTGGGCGGAGCAGTGGTGCCCGCTTCACCGTACCCTTTCTACTTTCTCGCGTTTCTACGCGTCTCTCTCACCTCTTTACTTCGCGAACGACGAACAAGAGACATCGAGATTGCGATTACCGCGCGTCCACGACGACGAGATCCACGATTGCGACCCCTAACGGCCCGACCGAACCGTATACTCGTTCCCGACGCGCTACATCGGAAAGAACGCGGCGAACCAAAGGCTCGACGAGTCTCGCGCGCGTGCGCGCGTGTGTGTGTCACGTACACGCACATTACCACGGATCAAAAAATTCCAAGTGATATGTTCGCCATCAGCGATTTTTCTCGTTGGTACGCGGTGACGACGTTCGTTCGATCACCGAGCGAAGCGATCCCGCGATCACGGAGCAACGCCAGTTATCAGATTTGCTAATCAATTTGCGCTACAATTCGCCCGCGCTCCACCGGCGAATCGAAATTATTTTCCACTAACTACCGTAACCGTTTCACGCGACGTGTGAATCTCCCGTTTCGTAAATCGGCCGTTCGCGAATGCGTGTACAAAGACGTTAAAAAATCAAATTTATCAAATTTGTCTAAACGTAGAAAATTTCGAATCGTAGTAGTGATAGTAGTGGTAGAAGTAGTAGTAGTGATTGTAGTGGTAGAAGTAGTAGTAGTGATAGCAGTAGTAGTAGTAGTAGTAGCAGTGGTTGTAGTAGTAGTAGTAGTAGCAGTGGTTGTAGTAGTAGTAGTAGTTGTAAGTAGTAAAGTGGTAGTAGCAGTAGTAGTCATAGTCGTTCTCGTCATCGTCGTCGACTCCTTTACCCCCGATACGCGTTCACGATAAAAATTAACTAAAGGAATCCAATTCCCGACGTATCGCGCGCACAACGCTGTGGAAAATCCGTAGAATCGGCCGATCGAAGCTTGACGAGTCCATCGGGTATTCGTGCGAGAAAATCGTTCAACGATCGTCGTCGTGGAGGCACGCAAACGATTCGAAAACAGCAGTCGACTCGCGATAGGTGATTTTCGGCACACCCTTGTTACGCGTTTCGTGCCACTGCTTTCGTTTTAATTTCCTATCGTGTACGTATGTATGTGTATGTGTACGTGCGTACGCGTACGTCACGCTCGCACGTGTGCTCGCGACAGAGGGGACCACCGAGAAGAAATCCGTGGAACGCTGGGCGCATGCGCGCGAAATTGTAGCCGCGCACGCGCACGCGCTCCGCTGAATTCAACTAAACGGTCGTGTCTCCACGGGGGATGCCCCGGTATGGTAAATTGCGTACACGCACGGTTTTCTGTACTCGTATCGGTGTGTATGTGTATACACACATATGTGTATGTGTGTGCGTGTGTGGTGTGTATATGCGCGCGCGAGTGCCTCGTGTATTCGTGTACGTGGATTGGCAAGATCCGCGCCAGAACAATTGGGCCGAAAATCGCTCGAGAGTGTTCGCGTTGGGTCGGTTCTGACGCGTCCACCGTGTTTACTCGCGCGTTCCAATCGCGCGATTCTCGTTCGCCGATAGCAGGTTCCAGAGACGCTCCGCGATTCGGAGCTGTACTCCGCGTTCTCTAACGAATAGAAAAATTTGTCTAGAAAAATCTCGGTCTCGGTCCTCGTCCAAATACTCGGTTCGTTCAAGTATCGGAGCAATACTACTCTCTAAATATGTATACTTTTTCTTTAATTATCAATTGATTTAGGTGAATTGGTACCTAGTTAAGTTTCGCTACAATTATATCGATCGATTAGTGGGAGAGCTTGTCCGTGCACGAATGAGATCGCGTGCGTTACGCGTCAACGTGCGTGTGTATACATGTATATATATACACACATATAGATACATACGTATATATGTGTGTATATATATATGTATATATACCGTATCCGTATCGTTTTCGCGCATGGATGTGTACGAGTGTGTGGTGGCGCGTGC
Source organism: Ptiloglossa arizonensis (assembly GCF_051014685.1). Lineage (NCBI taxonomy): Eukaryota > Metazoa > Arthropoda > Insecta > Hymenoptera > Colletidae > Ptiloglossa > Ptiloglossa arizonensis. Next base: position 18,261,895 of record NC_135048.1, on the reverse strand, counting down.
GGCAGCAGCGTTCACGGACGCGTGTTTCGCGCTCGTTCGTCGGTATGCAAATTTCCGCCTAATGTACGAACCGCGGTGACGCGTTGTCCGCAAGAATGTTTCGTCGATTTCTCGGAATTCGTCGACCCGATCGAAACTTCCGTCGCCCCCTCCCAAAAATAAAAAAAGAAAATTTCTTCCTCTCCGTCGCGAGAAATTGTCCGCCGGGAAAGTTACTTCGATTCCTTTTCTTTTTTTCTTTTCGTCGGGGGAGGAGCAATTTTCGTACAAGTTGGAAGGGATCACCGTCGTCGTTCGGTGGTCGCGAATCGATTTCGAGCGTTTTTGTTTCGATAACGAGCGAAATTACGACGGCGAAAGACGAAAAACACCAATGGGGTATGTATATTCGTTCGACGTTTCATCGCGGTGGAATCCCGGACGAGAAGAAATTGCTCGAGAAGTTCCGTCTTCGAAACGATCGAAAAATCACGCGAGCGTAGGCACGCGGTTTATTTATCTCGCGGAGGCACCGCGGTATTTAATTTATTATTAACCGGTCGCGCGCCGGCCGCACGTATTCGTTCCCATCGCTCCTCGTCCACGCGAGAACGACGTCTCTGTGTCGGAAAAATTACGCTAACTAATGTTCGCCTCTTTTTTTCTTTTTCTATCTCTCTTGCTCGATCGATCGTCCGCCCTTTCTTATTCCATCCCTTCGTCTCGTCCTCCCGTATTACATCGATCTTTCGTTTCTCCGTCGTTCGGAGATTTCCCTAAAAAATGTCCCGTTTGTTGCTACCTTTCTTTTTCCCTCTCTCTCTCGCTTTCATGCATACACAGAAGTCCCCGACGTGCTAATTTCCGAACTAGTCGAGCGCGTAAGAAAGGATTAACCGTTATTTAGAATATTATCGTAGCAACGGATAGAAAAATTCAATACGTCCGATCTATCATCGACCGATACGCGCGACGTGCCCGCGCACGCGAGGGCAGACGCGGCGATGTACGCGCATGCGTGCGCGCATGCGTATACGCGCGACGCGTATCTCGACGAGTTTCGCGCACACTTCATCGGCAACGCGCTGCTTCATTCCCCGTATCTCTCGCTCCGTTCGCTGTACCAGCGTTAGCGACGTTTCTGGTATTTTATTTCTCTCCCCCTTTAGTTCGTCGTTCCGTGTCGTCCGTCGACGCCCGCGGCAAGTTTACGCCTAAATACCTTCTGTCTCTGCCAATGCTCGGCCGAGGGAGGTGAGCGAATGAAAAACGTAACTCTGCTCGTCACGACGGACAGTCGTCGAGCAGGGTCGTTCACTCGTAATTATTAGACTACGCGTTTCTCCCGCCCCCGTTGAACGCTCGCGAGTATATCGGCACGAATTCGTATGAACGAAGGGACGGAGGATCATCGTCGTTGACGCAGTTTCTCGCGTCGCTCTCCCTTTTCTCTCATGCGTATAGCTCATACCTCGTGCGGTGCCTAGACGTCACCTAATCTACGGCGACAAGTATATACAAAAAAGAGTACCAAAAAAATAAATATATATATATATGTATGTATGTATATATATATATATATGTATATATAGATGTGGAGATTACTTTTGTTTGTCCATTCCTCGTTATCAGACGTACGCAACGTATCGGTTGATCCATGATCGCCTGTTCTACCAATTCGTACAAGTGTGTTCGTGTACGTATGCGCGCGTGCGCGCGGGTGTGTATTTGTCTATGTTCGCGCGCACGCGTGGCCGAGTGCGTGTACGTGTGTTTGTCGTTCAAAGAGTGACCAAGCATTGTGTGTCTTTGCACGCGCGTGTCTATGTTTCTACGTATTACGTGTACGGTGTTGGTATACGTGTGCGGTGTGTGTGCGTGTGTGTGCGCGCGCGCGTGTAATTCGCCGTTCGCCGAATACCCAACACGCGCGGGAGTGTATCGTTAAAGAGAACTCGTCGTGCGAGATTAAACTACGAGCTTATGGTTTCGACCGATGATGCTGCTACGTATAGAACACGTCCATCTATTAAGCGGAACACACAACGTTGCATACTGGTTCCGTGCGTGCCGCTTCCGTTCGCTCGTTCCGTGTGTCCGACGAGAGACCGAAAACGAATACGTCGTTCTCGTTTATTTTTCGTTCGAGTTAAAGCTATCGCGCGGTTTGTTCACCCGTTCGTTTTTTTTTTTCTTTTCCCTCGGGTGAAGTACTTTCCACCTCCTTCGATTACAGGGTCGAAGGGAGGGGGTGGGGGTGGGGGCAAAAGGACCAATTATACTCGCGTATCGTCGGTAAGAAAAAATGGTAGAATAGTCGGACGATCGTCGGTGGAGCGTTCGGGAAGCGTCACGCCAGGAATTACCATCGAGAAAAACTGGCGTAAACTCGCTGGTTTTCCATCGAAGAATAGGTAACCTGTAATAACTCGAGTGTCTCGGTCGAGGTGAGATTTCATTTGAACTACGTCGATTGCATCATTGCGTTTGATTATATACACCGAGCGAAGATAATTCGTTAGGATTAAGAAAACGTGCATTCGACCGCCGCGATTTTACGCGGTTCGTATCGGTTAGAAGAGGGGCCGGTTATGTACACAGGAGGGATCCATGCGATTTTCACTACGAGTCTAGTACAAGGTTCGCGCGAACACGGATTACCAAATCCTCGCGCGAATTTCCAAAATTTCCTCGTAACGGACGTACGACGAGCGTAACTGATCGGCCACGACCCTCGATAGATGGTATTATCGTCGCTCGTTTACTTCGAGGACGAGAAACTCTCAACCTCGGTTCTCCCCTTCGCCCTCGAAGTCGAATTCTCGTACGAAGCGTACTTCCGCGAGAGAGATAATTCTCACCGTGTTCGTTTATCGTAGAAGGTGTCGCGGGCCTGGGTGCGTGCTACCACGCACGCGCGTACGGTACGAATCGGCGCGTGCGGCGGTTCAGCTACGATTGGCCGATCGTTTCCGGATTCGCGCGACCAGTCCCGAGCGCGACATCGGAATCAGCCCGGTTCGCCGCGACTGTCCCCGGCGTGTCTGGTTACTTTCGCGCGTACTTCCACTCCCCACGGGACATCGTGTATCCGCGTGTAGTCGTTAATTTTGTACTCTCGTTTCTTTTATTTTCCCTCTCTTTGAAAACAAGCAACGGACCGTCGTCGTCACCGTACGGACGCGAGACCGAGGCCCGCGTTATTTTTTCGGTTTCCTTTTTTCCCCCCCCCTCCCCCCCGGAAACGACTACGTGAAAAAAGTCGCATCGTACTGGGTTCAAGTATTGGCAGAGAATCCGGTACGGTTAGACAGACGTGACGTGCGAGAACACGCGGGTCCGCGCGTGCGCGTGCGCTAAGTAAATTCAACTATCGACTTTTTAAATTGTTCATTTACCCTCCGTCCTCTTTATTTCCCGTCAACTATCTCGTTCTCATTCGCTTTCACCCAATCTCTCCCTCTTCCTCTCTATATCTCTCTTTCTCCCTCTTTCGCTCCCAGTCCCCCCTGCTATGACTCTTTCCCCCCTTTCTTTAATTTTTCCTACGCCTCGCACTCGGATAAGTTAATTAGTAAAAAATCATTTCTCTCTCTCTCTCTCTCTCGTTCTCTTTCTCTCGTATCTCGCTCTCTTTCTTTCTCTCCCCCCAAATATTCCGACTACGAGCGCGAGTCGCGTTTATCCACGCGAAAAACGCATGTATAATATATATTTATATATAACGCACCTATGTAACATATTCAATAAGTCCTTAAAAGCTAAAGACTGTGTGATACAGAGAATTATCTAATACACAGCGGTTTGAAGCGTGGATGTTTTTTTTCATTATCTATTCAACATTCAATTCGCGAACGGTTTCGCCTCCCGGCTTCGCGTCTCTATTATTTTTTTCCTATCACTCTCTTCCGCGTTTCTACCAGCGCGCTTGTCTCGGCGACTTTGATAACTCTTTCGATCGTTCCCTCTCTTTCACTCACTCTCACTCTCTCTCTCTCTCTCTCTCTCTATCTTTCTTTCTCTCTTTCCCCCACACTCTTTCTCTCTCTCTCTCTCTCTCTCTCTCTCTCTCTCTCTTTCTTTCTCTTTCGCTTCCTGTCTCCCTTTCTCTCTATCGATCTTTAAATCTCGCAGGTTCGCGTCGAATCAGGTACTCGCTATTATTTTCTTACCATTTCTCGTTTGTTTCGTGGCGTCTCTCGGGGCCGGAGCTCGACCTTTCAAAACCGACCGGCCGTCCGGGGCTTCCCAACGACGACACCACGCCATACGTCCACCGGTCGATCGTTCGCGAGCGCCACTGTTCGCGCGAGACGATCGACGCGAGAGGAGGGTACGGGAGTCGCGTCCATCGTCGTTCGTTCGTCCAGTTTTCCTTCTTCGGCTCGTCGCCCGGTTTACGAAGAAGAAGAAGGACAGTCGGCGAATCAACGGGAGCGAAGAAGGAAAATTCTGGTTGTTTTCCGCCGGTATCTCCGACTAGGAAGTCTCTTCTCTGTTTCTTGCCGAGTCGTCGCTCGGTACAAAAGGATGAGAGGCGAGATCGGTGCAGAAGCGGGGAACGGTCTTCCCTGTGGTTGGTTGATTGGTTGGTTGGTTGGTTGATTGGTTAGTTCGTTGGTTGGTTGGTTGGTTGGTTCGGTTGGTTGAGTCGGTTGAGTCGTTGGTTGATTCGGTGTGGTTGATACCCGCGCAGCCCTGCTCGGTGTGAAAGCACGTTCTCCGTGGTCAGTGGTCGATCGGCGAGAGACTCTGTCTACCTTCGCCCGGTGCGCCGCGAGAAAAGAGACGAGCGAACGGGGCAAGGAGAAGAGGAACTCGCGGATCTTCGCACTACGGGGCGGTCGAGTGCCGCGGTCCACGAGCGGATCGGGAACTCGACTCGACTCGGTGCGCTTGAATCGCGGTCGCTGGCGAATTCGTGACGTTCGGTAACTAAGATAGATGTATACGTGCGCGCGTCTGTATATATACGTATACCCGCGTATATAGCGATACACATTGATACATGTATACACGTGTATACGTGTATATATACATACCACTCGATCCCGTGCGCGCGGACCGAGTACCATATTCTCCTTTTTCTTTGTTCCTTTTTACAGCGACGGACAGATAATACGTATGAACGATCGATGTGTACCGAGAATCGTTTGTCCATCGTTCTCTCTTCCTTCCGTCCATTCTTCTCGACGGCCCCCCGCGTACTTCTCGCAACATCCGATTCGCGAACGGCCACACTCTTTCGTCCATCGGTGCTCGGCGGCGGGGTTTCCGTTCTCGTTACTCCCATCGATGAAACGCGCGACGACGAGTCCCGTCGAGCTCTCCCACCCTTCGACGACGAACGACGGAGGAAGTGAAGCTCTCTACCACATTTCCGACCGCGCGATCGTATTCCGTGTTCGGTGTTCACGTTCCTCCGGATGCTGCGAGATCGGAGATCGAAGGTCAGTGCGACGCCGAGATGATCGGCTGGCAGGCAACAGCGGGTGGTACTTTTTTTTTTCCTTTTTAATCCTCGTCGAGTAACCGGTAAAAGTGTTAAAGTAGCAGTGGAGTTTGAAGTAACTTGTAGTTGAATAGTAATTGTGGTAGTAGTGATAGAGTAGTAATAGTAGTAGCGATAATAGTGGTAGTAGTAGAGTAGTGGTAGTACTGACGATCGAGTGGGTAGTAGTAGTAGTAGTAGTAGTAGTAGTAGTAGTAGTAGTAGTAGTAGTAGTAGTAGTAGTAGTAGTAGTAGTAGTAGTGGTAGTAGTAGTAGTAGTAGTAGTGGTAGTAGTAGTAGTAGTGGTAGTAGTAGTAGTGGTAGTAGCAGTAGTGGTAGTAGTAGTGGTAGTAGTGGTGGTGGTAGTAGTAGTAGTAGTAGTAGTAGCAGTAGTAGTAGTAGTAGTAGTAGTGGTAGTAGTAGTGGTAGTGGTAGTAGTAGTTTGGTAGTAGTAGTAGTGGTAGTAGTAGTAGTAGTAGTAGTAGTAGTAGTAGTAGTAGTAGTAGTGGTAGTGGTAGTGGTAGTGGTAGTGGTAGTGGTAGTGGTAGTGGTAGTGGTAGTGGTAGTGGTAGTAGTAGTAGTGGTAGTAGCAGTAGTAGTAGTAGTAGTAGTAGTAGTAGTAGTAGTAGTAGTAGTAGTAGTAGTAGTAGTAGTAGTAGTAGTAGTAGTAGTAGTAGTAGTAGTAGTAGTAGTAGTAGTAGTAGTAGTAGTAGTAGTAGTAGTAGTAGTAGTAGTAGTAGTAGTGGTAGTAGTAGTAGTAGTAGTAGTGGTAGTGGTAGTAGTAGTGGTAGTAGTAGTAGTGGTAGTAGCAGTAGTGGTAGTAGTAGTGGTAGTAGTGGTGGTGGTAGTAGTAGTAGTAGTAGTAGTAGCAGTAGTAGTAGTAGTAGTAGTAGTAGTAGTAGTAGTAGCAGTAGTAGTAGTAGTAGTAGTAGTAGTAGTGGTAGTGGTAGTGGTAGTGGTAGTGGTAGTGGTAGTGGTAGTAGTAGTAGTGGTAGTAGCAGTAGTAGTAGTAGTAGTAGTAGTAGTAGTAGTAGTAGTAGTAGTAGTAGTAGTAGTAGTAGTAGTAGTAGTAGTAGTAGTTGTAATAGTGGTTTTTTTTCGGGCTGTGTTCCGGTAGGTAAGTGATAAAGGGTGAGACGGACTGTCGGACGGGCCGGGGAGTTTGGGGATGTCGTAGGTGCGGGGTGGATATTTCTTTTCGTAGGCGAGGGTGGTTGTGACGGTGGTGGTGGTGGTGGTGGTAGTGGTGGTGGTGTGGCGGTGACTGGGGTCTTGGTGGGGGTCTTTGGGGGTATCGGTGTCGGGGTTGGGGGTCTCTGGGGTCGGGTGAAGGTGGGTAAAGTGTCTCGTGGGGGGAGGGGGTGGTTCGTAGAAGTGGTAGTTAATTAGCTAGGGTTGCGAGATAATTAGGGACAACGCAGCTGGGGTTAACACCAGCGGTAAGGCACGGCTCGAGGCCGATCCGCACCCTCCTTCACCAGCGGCTTGTGAAACTCCCGACCTGGTCGAGAGTGAATCGTTGCCCAGCAATGCTCGCAGTAGTACTGGAACAAAAGAAAGGGAAAAAAAACACGCGTCTTCGTTTTCGTGCGCGAACCAACCGGGTATATCGTCGCGCGGCTGCGAGCCGCGCGCATTAGACGGAAGTAAATGCGGCGGAAATTGAAACTCACCTGCAAGCAGGTAACGTTGGCGCAAAAGAACGGCGCGAATTTGCCTCCGCAACGTTGTCCCTGACATTCGTCGCACATTTGATCGTCCAGAACGTACGGTTTGACTTCGACCTTTGGTAAGAGAAGAGAAGAAAAGAAAAAAAAAAAAGAAACAGAAAAGAAGAAAACGTTAGAACGCCACTGTGATGCCTCGATGTCACCTATCCGTTTCGTAGGTTGTCACTCACTCTTTTGTCTATGTCGCCGTGCTGCAATTGAACGAATCTGGCCGATATGGCAGCTATGTAGCTCTGCTGATTACTGAAAGCGACCCTGCCGGCTCCTTTCGGGTACTTGAGTTCGGGATCGGTGTCGATCCCCGCGTAACACACGCCACCGTAGAGCCGGTCCATGATCATTGCCAGCTCCACGGCCTTCAGTGGTCGCGGTACACCGCCAACGAACACCGTTTTCCGCGGATCCAGCGGCATCGAGGCGTCCAGGACGAAGTCCGCGTCGCTCAATCGCCACGGTCGGATCTGCACCGGTTTGTCTTTGGTCGTCGGCGAGCTCACGCATAGATACAGTTTCTCCTCGTCCTGAATGCACGCGTCGATCAACTGCTGCACAGACGCCTCGTCCTGCGTTCGAAAGAAATCTCGTATGAATGGCAACGTGCTCGCGACTCGCGTACGTTTACGGCGTACCGATTATCGCCAGGCCCTCTCTCGAACAAGGCGAGGCGGTCGACGAACGATTACTTTCGTTTACGTTCGATCGCTTTCACTGAAAATGGGAAACGCACGCGGGATACGTCCACGCGACGTTTAACCCTTTTCACTCGAGAGACGATCCTCGATCGTCGTTTAATTCGGTGTACTTTCTTCAATTCGAAAAACCATCGTGGTTTGGAATTGGAATTAAAATTCAATTACTCCTTTCTTGTAAGATGTAAATATACGTATACGAAACGTTGAAACGAAAATACTCCGTTTTGAATTAATTACACGATTCGAAGGATTTCATCCAGGTGCTAGTTTCCGGTAACGGAAAAGCTTCGAGTGCAAAGGGTTAAAGTAGTATATAAAAAAAAAACCCAAAACTTACAATCTTTGAAAATTGTAATTATTCGAAGTTTATCGCGATAAAAGTGACTCTAACGGTATTCCTTGGATTCGATGTATCATCTCCAAGTCCACCAGCAGAACGTTCCAAGAATAAAACGAGTTTTTGGCGCTCTACTTTTCGAAAGCACAGATATACAGCATTAACCCTTTCCACTCGAGAGGCAATCCTCGATCGTCGTTTAATTCGGTGTACTTTCTCCAATTCGAAAAACCATCGTGGTTTGAAATTGAAATTAAAATTCAATTACTCCTTTCTTGTGAGATGTAAATATACGTATACGAAATATTGAAACGAAAATACTCCGTTTTGAATTAATTACACGATTCGAAGGATTTCATCGAGGTGCTAGTTTCCGGTAGCAGAAATGTTTCGAGTGCAAAGGGTTGACCCGTTTGTTTCGTTACCCGCGCGTATCAATGGACGCTGCGTGATATCCGTGGCGTTCGTTTCGGCACGCATCGTTTAAAAGTTTCAAGCGTGGTCGCGCGTAGAAACTCGTTTCTAAGTTACCTGGAAAAGCAGGAAAGCGTAGCCCTTTGGTGGAAAGTAGGATTTGCTCTCCGCTTTATGGGGCCAATCGACGACCAATGATCCAAAACGACGAAAACTGGCTTTTATTTCTTCTGCAAGGAAACAAATTTCGACAGACGTTAAGTACGGTATAAATCGAGCGGGTCGCGTTTCCGTGATCGTCGCGCTGGCAGGAGAACAAGAGAGGGGGAAACGAGAGCTCTCGAGGCGAGACGAAAATCGTGACTCCTTCGACCCGGGGACGCGTCTAACGTCGACCCGGAGTCGCGTCGAACTCCGACCCGGAGTCACGTCGAATCGAAGCCTCCGTTGATTAACCCTTTGCGGTCGTATTAAATTTCCACATGTGTCAATTTGGTCGCAGTTGCTGATCGGTGTAAACGATATGATAGTTAACTATTTGAGGCGTGCAGCGTTGCCAGATACTCGATTAACAAAAGTATCTCACGTAATGTATGAAATAAATGTATATATTGTACGAACGTGTATACACGCCCTTCGTATCTTAGCGATCACTTTCCCAGAGCGTATATACACGCTCCTCGTACCTCAGCAATCACTTTCCAGATCGGATATATACGGTCTTAGTACCTCAGCAACCACTTTTCCAAAGCATATATATACGCTCTTAGTACCTCAGCGATCACTTTCCGAAACCGTATATATACGCTCTTGGTACCTCAGTGATCACCTTCCCAAACCGTATATAGACGCTCTTCGTATATGAATGATCATTTTTCAAAGACGTATATATACGCCCGCCGGAGCGAAAGGGTCAATAGACTCGTCGTTGTCAAATGTTAAGAATCTCGGAGTTCGTTCGTGTCGTTACTTTAATCCGCGTAGAGGGTAGGGAGGATCGTAAATTAGCCGAGGAAAAAACGCAAAGAAAGAAAGGAAATGTACCCTCGTCGATGTCTGGTGGCAATCCGCCGACAAACACTTTCCTGGAAAAGCGTTCTCCGGTCTCGCTACCCTGGCTGTGAGGACTGCTCCGACTCGGCGAGGAAAGCGGCGCGGCCTGAGAGGCGGTTATACCGCCCCCGACGCCAACCCCGACACCGACGCCAACGCCAACACCGACACCGACACCGACCCCGACACCGACTCCAACGCCGTCCAACTGACTCGGTGCGTTCGGATCCTCCAGTAGGGTTCCGCTCTGCTCCTCGAGACTCGGGAAGAACGGTGATTTACCTGCAACAGGGGAACAATATTTTCCTTTCAGAACTGGATCGTTGATCGTGCACGCACAAATTCGCGGGAACGAGGAAAAGGAGGAGATTCAGCAGGGCTGCGTTCGTTTCGATAATTATTTACGTCGTCGGCGGGTAAACGGACGTTGCGTCACCGCCATTACGACGTCGAGAAAGTATGGCGGCTCGTACGATCGCGTCGCGACGCGCGTTACGGCGTCGTTCGACGCGTAGACGACTCGCGTTCCTGTTCCACGATTTCATTATTCTCGATCGACGAGAACCCCGTGTCCACGCGAATTCAACGCACACGCGAACCGAGGATATCGTCGCAAAGTGATTCGTATCCATCGCGACGACCTGCTCCGGTTTTCAACACCGCGACGAGAACGGTTAGGAGAGCGCACGAACGATCCGTTTCGTTCCAAGTTCCCTCGCTCGAGAACTCACTGTATCGTCTCCTAATGGGGAACCTCGCTCTTCTGATAAACGTCGCCATCCCTGGCAAATCTTCCGTTACTTTCGGTTATCGAAGCCAAAGAAACGCCGTATCGTGCGAACGTAAACTGCCTTGTTTCTCGTTGTCGTTAAGGGAAAACAGAAAACGGACAAGGTGCACCGACCGACCGACCGAGCGGAAGCGGTCATCGTTGACTTTCGTCAAGGAAACAATCGAGTTCGATTCCACCGACGCTCGCCTTTTTACGATATTTACCCGCGCGGCTCGCGATTCGATCGAACATCTTTTTTTCTTCAATTTTTTGGCGAATTTCGGTCGTGTTCGCGATCTCGAGAGGCAATTTGTAAATACAAAATTGTGGGTACAGAGGAGATTGAAAAGTGAATCGTTGTTACGGTCGATCGCATCGCAACGATCTACTTGTTTTAACGTGAATTCACGAGTGTTACGATCGGTTCACCGAGAGGGAATTCTTACGAGTGAAAATGGTAATGTTGTACAGAGCATGGTAAATAAATACGCGCATTGTTACTGTCACGATACGTGAACTATGACGGAGTTCGAATTATCGCAAAATCGACGTACTTGGGGTGTGGATTTTTTCAGTTTGCATGTATTGGGTTGTTCGGAAAGTAATTTTGTTTTTTTTTGGTGGAAATGAAACACGATTTTTTCAGAGTGTGTAAATATTTTATTAAATTATATATTCTATATTTTGGAAAAGGAAATCACTTTCTGAACAACCCAATAGAATTTTTGCGACAAAGGGATCAATTTATGTGGCGTTTTTTAAATTGGATGTTTTTGCTTTTCACCAAGGGAATTGTCTTAAGTTGTTTGTATATTTTGGTTGAATTTTTAGCGAACACGTAATGCGAGCCAGGGACGACTCAAGAACTGAACAGGCCCCCAGATAGTATCTTTTGGGGTCTGTGAAACCATTTCTAACGGTAATTACAATATTAGCGGTAATATTAATAAAGATACGGTGAAACGATAAAAAAAAGTTTCCTCCCCATTGGTTCGAATTACCAATCTTCCTTCTGTGGAATTAATTTTTAGTTCTCTATAGAAGAATTTTAAACATTTGGACAGTTGAAAGCAGTGAACCTACAGAGTCAATATCTGTCAAAATGTTACGTTCAACGTTAACCTAACTGAGATAATTTAACACGTTGAATGCAACGATGGTCACTGGTGACTCCAAACTTACGTCTCTTTAAAAGGTTTAAATACTTGTAAACTTTTGAATGAAATTAACGTCGTTGGTAGTACTACAAGATAACAAGTACACGGACAAATTATCCAACAACATTAAATACGGAGAACAACGTGGCAGTCGATTTTATAAATATAACCGAAACAATCGGATGAAATTCGTTTCGATCGTTAGCATGGTTACGATCATTTTAAATCTTTGATGCACAGTGTATTAAAAAATGTCCCACCTTTTTTACACCTTAATATTCAGTTAAAATAACTCTGTATTACTTTACTATCAAATATGTCTTACATTTTACATACCTACTTTACACTCGATACATCTTCCAACCCACCAAAAATTAAAATAACTCCGTACAAGTTGCACAATGTTCAACAGTCGGTGTTCCATTTCGTAATTAAGTATCTAATCCATTACTATAACTATTTACTCTAATCTAAAACTATAGTATTCTCCTAATACTATAAAAATAAATTTATAGTACTAAATTTATAGTAAAACGGAGAATATATAATTCGATAAATTATTTACACACTCTAAAAAAATCGTGTCTCAATTTCACCAAAAAAGAAACCAAGTAACTTTCCAAACAACCCAATATTTATTTTTACTTATTTCATATATCGTTTCGCACGTTTAGAAACAGTATTTCGAAGAGTTACGCGCCAATCTCGCCGATGGATTCGAACGGCCCTGATCGTCTCGTTTATTTTCGTAAATTCGCGCGCCGAGAATCGCTTCCGTCCCTCGGTACAGCGCGTAAGCGAGATGCGCGAGAGGGGAGGGGCTTGGGAAACACGACGCGGACGCGACCAACGATGACGCGCGCGATTCGATCCGATCGGGACGGAGTGGGGGAAGGAAGAGGCGACGTACGGGGATCGGGCCATTTACGTCGCCGTGAAATGGATTCGGAATATCCTATCGAGGAGAAGATCGTCACCGTATCGCCCCGAGCCGTTTCGAAATCGAGGAACCGAATCCGCGCTAATTTTCACGTTTCGTTGATCATCGTCGCGCGCGTTCCGCGGTCTCGTTCCCTATACATCGAGTAAACGTATCCGCCTGTGAATAATACGCGATAACGCAACGTAGGAAGTATTATCGTTATCGCGTCCGCCCGAATCCGCGTCTACGCTACCAAAAGAGTTTGAAGTTCGGAAGATACAAAGTCGAGAGATAAAATTCCACAACGCAGCGCGTTTCAAGTCCGTTTCTGAACTTTAACCCGACCGAGCGCGCAAATGGGTTTTCGAGCGATCGGAGAAACATCGCGATTGTTCTCAATAATAGTAACAGTATCGTAATAACAATAATAGTAATAGTTCGAGAGCCTTTTCTTTATTTATTCGAACGGGATGACTTTTTAACAGTATCGCGCACTCTTGTATTTTTAATTGGTTATTTGCCTGTTTCGTGAAAGATAAACGAATGTAACTGTATCAGTCGTGATACTCAAATTTGTTCAATGTTTATTTTACGTTTATGTACTCGTAGTGAATTCGAGCCAGGAATTGAGATAGTGAAAATTCTTGAGAAATATAGGTTTCCAAAGTACATTGTACGTTGTATCGACGATATGACAACTGTTCGATTACATTGAAATAAGAATAACGAGCTTTGTAGCCTGTAGGAGCAGCACTGGTCTTCAGTATGCGATAATTGGCACGGAATAATGGCACGATTAAGACGAAAGAAACAAATCGTCGATGGAGTGACTGTACAGTTTCGATATAGCTGAAAATGTTTTCGTTTGAAAATATATGAGTTACGAATGATTTCAGAACTCGAAACGAGCTAAAAGACGAGTCTCGTACAGTTACACGAGCGGAATGTTTAGTAGAAGTTATTAAAAAATTAAGAACTACGGTAACGATTAGAATTTAAAACCGATCGGTTTAAACACGGTTATATCGGGCATACAGGGTGTCTCGTGATTCGTGGGAAGTCGAGTGTACGCTCGGTGACAATGAACAAAGTTCGCGTAAACGTGTATTTTATCTTCGTTCACGAGATACGAGAAATTTTGTAAACAGAACCGAATTATCCTCGTTTACTCACAGGGACGCATAAACGTACGGAACAACTATCGATAATCTGTTGAAATATGGTTTAGAACCGCAACAAAATAACCAAGGGATTGGGGAAACATCAGGAACCAAACCGAGAGGGTAACCAAATCGACGACATCGTGTCTAGGAGCGTTTTTAACGATTTGATTTATTAACCGGGTAAACGAACTCTATAGCGTGGCAAGACTTAATTTAATCTTTCGATAAATAAGACGGTAATAAAGAACGATAAAACACAAAGCGCGATAAAGTATCGTTTGTCGTGCCATCTCTTGCAAAATTTGCATCTCGTTCACAAACGGGTTGAAGAATGTTGAAAAAAATTCGAGATCTTTTCGAACATCTTTCGTTAAAATGAAATTTTGTAATTGAAATTCGTGTCTCGTAAACGAGGATAAATGAGCAACACACAAAATAAATGATTATTTGAAGTAAAATATAATTTTTCATGTCGAATTACGTAGATAATCATTTGTCTAAAATTGACGCAACAGTTGTGGAATTAACAATTAACGAAATTAAATAATCTGCATTTGATTATTTTAAGAAACTAAAATTCAGATTGATAACTGTTTTCATTAGTTTACATGTAAGTATGTAAAATGTAAGGTATATTCGATAGTAAAATAATACAGAATTATTTTAAATATTATTTAAAGTTTGCTTTGAATAAAGAGAGTAAGTAGTTACGAATTTCTTCTGATTTTCGTTGTTTTTGGGTGCACGATCGATCATCGAGTTCTAAGAATTCTTGAATATTTGGTACACCGATTCGATTTCTCGATTCAAACTGTTCTCGGCCGGTGTACAATTTTTCGAGACACCTTTCCTATCGAACGAATTTCTGCAAAGGTGGTGGCTTGGTTTCTGCCGACCACCCGTTCGATATTGCCCGTTGGCGGTGCAGTATCGATTACTCGCGCCGGGTCCTCGAGCCTCGAACAGCTCCCGGCTCGCGCGCGATTTCCCATCAATCACTGCGCCGTGCGTAACTTTTATCGAGGCTTCGATCGCAAAGAACCGGGGAGATGGGTGGGGGGGGGGGGGTGGCCTCCGTTTAACCATCGACTCGCTCGCGACTTCGATGGATCGACGCAAATCGAACAGCAGGCAGGTTCTCTCGAACGTTTCATTTTCGAAGGTGTTATTTCGTCCGATTGTGTTCTTCCATGTGGCTGTCGTCTCTTTTCGCGCTGGGAGAGACTTTTCTAAACCTCTACCTCTGAATCTCTATCTCTGAGCCTCTACCTCTGAAGCTCTACCTCTAAATCTCTACCTCTAAATCTCTGCCTCTAAATCTCTACCTCTAAATCTTTACCTCTAAATCTTTACCTCTAAATCTCTACCTCCAAATCTTTACCTCCAGCTCTAAATCTCTACCTTTCAATCTCTACCTCTAAATCTCTACCTCCAAACCTGTACTTTTAAATCTCTACCTCTAAATCTCTACCTCCAAACCTGTACTTTTAAATCTCTACCTCTAAACCTCTACCTCTGAGCCTCTACCTCTAAACCTCTACCTCTAAGCATCTACCTCTAAATCTCTACCTCTAAACCTCTTCCTCTAAACCTCTACCTCTAAACCTCTACCTCTAAACCTTTACCTCTAAACCTCTACCTCTACCTCTAAACCTCTACTTCTAAACCTCTACCTCTAAACCTCTACCTCTAAATCTCTACCTCCAAACCCCTACCTCTTTATTTCTACCGTCTCCACATTTACCTCCAGCTCTAAATCTCTACCTTCGAATCTCTAACTCTAAACTTCCATCTCCACCTTTACCTTCAGCTCTAAATCTCTACCTTCGAATCTCTAACTCTAAACTTCCATCTCCACCTTTACCTCCAGCTCTAAATCTCTACCTTAAAATCTCTAACTCTAAACTTCCATCTCCACCTTTACCTCCAGCTCTAAATCTCTACCTTCAAATCTCTAACTCTAAACTTCCATCTCCACTTTACCTCCAGCTCTAAATCTCTACCTTAAAATCTCTAACTCTAAACTTCCATCTCCACCTTTACCTCCAGCTCTAAATCTCTACCTTCGAATCTCTAACTCTAAACTTTCATCTCCACCTTTACCTCCAGCTCTAAATTTCTACCTTCAAATCTCTACCTCCAAACCTCTTCCTCTAAACCTCTACCTCTAAACCTCTACCTCTAAACCTTTACCTCTAAACCTCTACCTCTACCTCTAAACCTCTACTTCTAAACCTCTACCTCTAAACCTCTACCTCTAAATCTCTACCTCCAAACCCCTACCTCTTTATTTCTACCGTCTCCACATTTACCTCCAGCTCTAAATCTCTACCTTCGAATCTCTAACTCTAAACTTCCATCTCCACCTTTACCTTCAGCTCTAAATCTCTACCTTCGAATCTCTAACTCTAAACTTCCATCTCCACCTTTACCTCCAGCTCTAAATCTCTACCTTCAAATCTCTAACTCTAAACTTCCATCTCCACTTTACCTCCAGCTCTAAATCTCTACCTTAAAATCTCTAACTCTAAACTTCCATCTCCACCTTTACCTCCAGCTCTAAATCTCTACCTTCGAATCTCTAACTCTAAACTTTCATCTCCACCTTTACCTCCAGCTCTAAATCTCTACCTTCGAATCTCTAACTCTAAACTTTCATCTCCACCTTTACCTCCAGCTCTAAATTTCTACCTTCAAATCTCTACCTCCAAACCTCTACCTCTCCACCTTTACCTCCAGCTCTAAATCTCTAACTCTAAACTTCCATCACCAAACCTCTACCTCCAAATTACTACTTCTAACCATCGACCCCTGAACCTCTACCCATTCTAAAGATCGGTACACGACCTGGTAACGCAGCTCACCCGCCGAGATACTTGTCTCCAGTCCCCATTACAAGTTACACCTCCGAAGGTGTCAGTGGGACACGGGACGATACCGAGGAAATCGGTGAAAAATTTTCCGCGCGGGCGAACATCATTTCACAATCACACTTCCCGCGAAACGCCCATCTACGCGCCGGTTCACATCGATTCCGGGAACGGGACACACGAGCACGCAGATGCGTAATTAGATTCGAAACCAGTCGCGGATTAACGACGAGCACGTCGTTATTTCGCGCCCGGAGACAAGTGGGTAGTCGACTTCGAACGACACTCCGAGCTCGTGACGTTTATTTTTAGGGCGAAACCGGGGTAATGTCGCTCGGAAGCTATATAGGTCGCGTCGATACTCGTCGTTGCGTTTAACGGCCGGTGATTCGCTGGGAACTGTTGTTTTTTCGATCGAACATCTTGGCGACTCGATTCCCCTCGCGAACCGTCGGAATGTATTTATTTATTTAGAGCGGGAGCCCTTGCACAGGGCGAGTCGATAAAAACTGTTACTCGACCTCATTATTTTCTAACGAAGAAAGATTTTATACGAAATATATTACATTCAGGCAGCTCCATTGACAACGAATGTCTCTTTCACTTTTTACCTTCTTACGTTCTCAGAGATATCGAAGTTACGAGGCATTTTTTAAACGATTTTACTTTTGTAGGTCGACTCGAGGTCACCTTGTCCTTGGTCATTCGATTCGTCTCCTTCTCGGTTACGATGCGTCTTTGAAGAAAACGTGTCGTTTAAAGAACTCGAGGTCAGGTATTCATGTTTTTGGAAATATAAGATAGAAGTATGAAAAGTGTATTATTTCGAGAAGCTTGCGCGAAGACTCTTCGTTCAAATTTTTGGGTCAGCTTCGAGCGAGATCTGTTTCAAGTGTTATCATACAACTTTGGTGCACTTATTTGTTACTTTGCAGTGTTACTAACGAGAGTAATGCTATTTAAAAGTTCACAAGTATCAGAGTTCGTGTCTTGTAAGCGCTTTAGAGAACCGTTCCAACTTTGGAGCATCAGTGATCATTCTGGCGTTCAACGTGTTAACGATTTTGCGACGAGCTTGTTCAGTCTTCGACGTAAACGCACGAAAATAATAATAAACACTATGGACTTGTGTTTCGAGCACTGGAACTACCATAAGGATTAATTTGATTTATTTGAAACTTCTTTTTAAAATTACTCAATTGTTAACGGTATCTTTGCCTACTATTCTCATGGACAATTATCAAAATAGACAAGATTAGAAGTACCAAAGGGATTAATTTAACTTATTTGAAATTTCTTTTTAAAATTACTCAATTGTCAATGGTGCCTTTGCTTACAATTCTCATGAACAATTATAAAATAGACAACTACCAAAGGGATAAGTTTGACGTGTTTTGAAATTTCTTTTTAAAATTACTCAATTGTTAACAGTGTCTTTGCCTACAATTCTCATGAACAATTATCAAAATACACAACTAGAACTACCAAAGGGATTAATTTGACTTGAATCTTCTTTTTAAAATTACTCAATTGTTAACAGTCCCCTTGCCTACAATTTTCATGGACAATTATAAAATAGACAACTAGAACTACCAAAGGGATTAATTTAATTTGTTCGAAACTTCTTTTTAAAATTACTCAATTATTAACGATGCCTTTGCCTACAATCCTCGCGAACAATGATCAAAATGGACAACTAATGACACTCGTGAATTAATTTGCCCGCTCCCCGTCTAATTTCGAAGACACGCACGTGGCCTGACGCGAACAGCAATATGCACGTTCACTGTTGGCGGTTCTGGTGTTAATCGCGGAGAAACAATGGAACGCGTCGGTCGAAGGAGACTCGTCACGCTCGACAAATAAACAACGATCCAAGCGGTCATCGACTTTTCGACGGAGCGGACAAAGCTGTGGATTTAATTCGCACGCGTCCCGGGGGCGAGATCACGGTTCGTCGTCTAAAGTTTCATCGACACGATGACACGCACACCGTGCTCGTATCGATTATGGGGTTTTAGGCCCGGGGTCCGCCTGCTTCGTAACCCCGGGCCTCGATTCCTCGTCAATCATCCGTTAACCTCGACACGAGCTTCGATCGATTACGGGTAAGGCCTCTGTTCCGGATGAGTTTCCTAGGAAACTCGAGTCACGACGTGCGGGACGAGCTTCTACTATATATCTTCTATGTATATATAAATAATTTATACAATAGAATTGTTTATTGATTAATATTATATGAATACAAATGAATAAATATATATATTTATATTTATACAATATTAATCAATAAATAATGTAATATATAATTATTTTTAAAATTACTCTATTATTAACGGTGCCTTTGCCTGCAATTCTCATGGACAATTATCAAAATACACAAGTAGAACTACCAAAGGGATTAATTTGACTTGAAACATCTTTTTAAAATTTCTCAATTAATCAACGGTGTATAAAAATAATTTAATATAATTATTATAAATAAATATATATATATATATGAAATTATATTTACATTTATAAATTTATAAAGTAATTTGTAAAACAATAATTGAATATTAATTAATCAGAGTTCATTAATACGAAATATTAATTTATTATTTAGAAACTGTTATTAAAGGATAATTAATTATATTGAGATTTTTATTTGGCTTAAAAAATCCCAAATAATAGTCATTAATTAACTAGAAAGTGGGTCGGACAGTTTATCAATAAATTATTATTCATGGAATTTATTATCACCAGTGTCGTATTGTCAAATAATCGTAATGATGTTTTCCTATTTATTTTCCCCCTTGCCCTACTCTCCTTTTTTTGTTTCTTTTGGAGCAAACGCAACAGTGACGTAAAGCGTGCCAGATGTCGTTGACGAATTGTGCAACGTTAGTTTCGAGGATTGTCTTCACATTGATGCAAAAGGGTCGTCCGTTACGTGTTCAAAGCTTCGGCTATTTTTCTTTTCGTGTTTTCTGTTCAGTTCCAAGCCGAGAGTCACGAAGAACACACGGTCACATCAAGTTACAACATAGATCCACGGAATTGAAAAAATTCGTTATACGTGTGCTCAATCTTGTAACAAAACTCCAGTAATTTTACATTTTCGGTTAAATTTAAATAAGTACCTAACGTTACTTCGTTTTTCTTTCGTTAATTGTCATTTAAACGATACTAACACACACACACCGTGTTCTCATTCCCAAATATACATGATTCAATTGATTTTCCCGCCAATATTCACAAGCATAGGCGTACGCTCAATTTTGCGAGTAACTGTACATTGCTGTGTATTTCTTTATCTCTATTTTATATTCTATGCATCTACGATCATTGTACCAATGGGTACGAGATCTCTGCATGTTGTAACAAACTGTATATCATGATCTGAACTTTTACAATAGTTTCTTCCCCAACGACACGCAATACGGTCGAAAAGTGTGTGTACACAGGTTCGGATATACAAATCTCGGTGTAACCTAGGTGCAGCGGTTCGTTCTCGAATGTTCGATAAACATTGGTCCCGCTCAAACAAAGAATCGCGTTTCCGTTTCTTTTGTTTCTCCACGTTCCACGATCGTTTTTACTTTTCTTTTTTTTTTCCCCCCTCCCGGTGCCCTTTTTTTTTCTCTCTCTTTTTTCAATTCCCTCTCACGATTTCTTCCCCCGTTAACCTCTGAACTCGCACGCGGTTTATTTTTCGTTCGTACGAAGTGGAGCGGAGATCTTGGTACTCAGGGCGAGTAGGGTGAGATTCTACGCGAGAGAATAAAAAAAAAGAGAACATTGTGAAATATTTTCTCGTCTTTGTTCACGAATAATTACACGACCGATTGAATCAGACCGGTGTTTATAAACCGGTGTTTATAAACACCATGGTCTATGGTCGAAGCGATGCAAAGTGTTTCTACCGATTGTTAACTCTGCTCTATTTAATAACGTAAGAGTGTAATCGATTTTACATTTATCGAATTCTTCGACAATTTTTCTCTTGCAATTTACCATATTTTGTATATTCTAGGTTGTTTAATAAGTTTTGTCACTTTTCCATTGTAAAAAAATACTACGACACTTCAATGTTTGAACAACTGTAAATATACGAACGAGTCGACAGATCTACACGAAACTGTAAATATAATAATAAAATGTAACAAACTCTACACACACGTTCATCGAACAATAGTACCATCTTCAGAAAAATAAAACTTGATAGTGTCATTTCTTATCGAACGACAAATCGAGCAATCCATTACTCTGCAAACTTTATGTTTGCGTAAAGTTTAGAGATCGACATATAACGAACAAAGACAATGGACAAACTTGTACCGAACGGTAGAAAACGTGGACAATTATTTTGGTCTATTCTCGCGTGGAATCCCACTCCTCGTGGACGTAGCACGATTTCCGGTTCGTCCTGTGCAAAAGTTACGGGTGCGACGCGTTTCTCGCCTAAAGCGTTGCATTTGTACGGTGTTGTTCGTTCGAGTTTAATTCGTTTCCCGATACCAACTCGTTAGGGACGAGTGTAATAATTTTTTTCAACTTTATTCGCAACTTTCCAGCGAAAAACTACCCTCACCGGGGGTGAGTTCCATCCGTTCTCGATTTCCTTCGCTCGAGTTCGCCTCCGCCTCGGTTTCAATTTCGCGTGTATGCGACCCAGGAGGGACTAGTAAAGTCTGGCAGAGCTTGCTAGAAACAAGGGACCGTTCGAAACTCTTAATCCTGGTGTCTTTGCTCGCTTCTCTCCCCGTGGCTGTCTCCTCCCTTGGCTGTGTATCGATTCGAAGCTCACCTAGGGCAGCTCCGTGCACGCTCGCGCAAACCTTGTGCAACTTTACGGTAAGAGTTGGACGATTGCACGAAAATCGGGACCCATGTCGAGCACTTAACCGAGAGTGTTGATTTTTGGACTAGAGTTGTTCTTCGAGGTTTGCGTTTGTTTGTACCGAACGTGGAAAAGAATAGTTTTTCGAGGTTTGCCTTTGTTTGTACCGAACGTGGAAAAGAATAGTTTTTTAAGGTTTGCCTTTGTTTGTACCGAATGTGGGCAAGAACCATTCTTCGAGGTTTGCTTATGTTTGTACCGAACGTGGAAAAGAATACTTCTTTGAGGTTTGCCTTTGTTTGTACCGAACGTGGAAAAGAATAGTTTTTTGAGGTTTGCCTTTGTTTGTACCGAATGTGGACAAGAACCATTCTTCGAGGTTTGCTTATGTTTGTACCGAACGTGGAAAAGAATACTTCTTTGAGGTTTGCCTTTGTTTGTACCGAACGTGAAAAAGCATAGTTTTTCGAGGTTTGCCTTTGTTTGTACCGAACGTGGAAAAGAATACTTTTTTGAGGTTTGCCTTTGTTTGTACCGAACGTGGAAAAGAATACTTCTTCGAGGTTTGCCTTTGTTTGTACCGAACGTGGAAAAGAATACTTCTTCGAGGTTTGTCTATGTTTGAACCGAACATGGAAAAGAACAAGCGAAAGAGAAAAATGTCCCGAAGTTAAAACGAGAAAAAAAGAAACTCGGCAAATTAACACAACGGTGAAACTTTTTCAGATTTCCTTCCTTTTAAACTTCTACCATTGAATTTTCCGATCGAAATGTTACAATTTTGAATTTTACTTACGTACTCAAACAACGATAACTGTCTCGTATCGATTATCAGATAAGGTAAACAGTATCCAAATTCAATCGCGTTTGGTTTCATATCGACCAGAAAGACTTTCAAGACCAGGTTGGTAAGAGTTTTATTTAAACGACAGAAAAAAAGTTCGATCGTTGCGTTAGTGTTGTCTCGTCGATATTCGAGTTCGAATCGGGTTACATCGCTCGGTCGTCGAGCTTCCGAATGTGTCACGGGGAATTCCCCCCAATGATGGGGGCGAACAACAGGCGGTTACGTCGTAGATCATCGTTTCTAACTGTTGTTTCTCGTTTGTCGCTTTTGCAAGTATATTTCACCTCGATAAAATAATTCTCCAACATCGTATATCGTTTCTTGCTGTTATGTCTCGTTCGTCGCTTTTGCAAGTATATTTTACCTCGATAAAACAATTTTCCAACGTCGTATATCGTTTCTTGCTGTTATTTCTCGTTCGTCGCTTTTGCAAGTATATTTCACCTCGATAAAACAATTTTCCAACGTCGTATATCGTTTCTTGTTGTTATTTCTCATTCGTCGCTTTTGCAAGTATATTTTACCTCGGTTAAATAATTTTCCAACGTCGTGTAACACTCAGATCCACGGAGAACAAATGCGGATAAGATCTCCGGGAACAATTGGCAACCCTGAACGTCGTCGTCGAATCGCGATCGCCACGGGAAGAGATTCGGTGAACGTTAACGTAGGACACAATCGTTATTACGAGGTTCATCGATGTAAACTTGCGTGCTCGCATACCGATCCGAGATAGAACTCGCTTTCTCGATCCAATTACGCGACATCCAGGTTCGTTAACGCAGGAATGTATCGTTCTTCGGCGTTAACGCGCGCCCGCGCTTCTTTTGTCGGCCGAACACGGCAATCCGACCGGATGGACGTTGGTAACAGGGGGACAATGGAGAATTCTCATGCGGTAAAATCCGACGTTCTTGACGCTCGTTCGTTTATTGGCCTGTGTTTCGTTCGCTACTGTCTCTTACGCGTCTTATTCTCGCGACGTTTCTCTGTCGTAAGAGCTAACCTAACTTTTTTGCATTTTCTAGCGCGTTCCACGGACCTCGTTTCGCAAAGGGGGAATCGACGAGAGATCCTTTTTACGAACGTTTCGATCCCGATCGGGGCTCGAGAAATTCGAACGATCGTGTATCAGCGAATCCCACGATATATCTGGCGTCCCTTCGGTCACGATCCAGAAGGGGATTCCCCGATTCGAGACGGTGCGTCTATACCGATAACGACGGGCTCTCGAAACGGTAACCCGGATTTTCCTGCAATCCCTTTCGTCGTCCCCTGAAAACGACTTTCGACGGGGATGCAACCGCGACCGCTTTCAGACGAATGGGTGGGGGGTGGGGGGAGGGGACGGAGTTCGTCTTTTTCCGGCCAAGGGAGAATCCGCTCGAAACGTATCGACGTTACAATAGGGTATCGTTCCACCCTCGGGTTAGGTCGCTTCGAACGTTTCTTTCTTCCTTCGTGTTTCTCGTGGCATGGTCTGCCGCGCGATTCTATTACTCGTCGAGGGTGAAATTCGTCGGGTCGAGTGAGAGGGGGAGAGAGGGACAGAGAGAGGTCGAGAGGGAAAAGGGAAGGGAGAGACAAGAGAGGAGAGAGAAGAGAGGAGAGACGAGAGACGAGAGAAGAGAGACGAGAGAAGAGATAGAAGAGAGACAAGACAAGAGAGAGAAGAGAAGAGAAGAGAGAGAAGAGAAGAGAAGAGAGAGAAAAGAAGAGAGAGAAGAGAAGAGAGAGAAGAAAAGAGAGAGAAGAAAAGAGAGAGAAGAGAAGAGAGAGAAGAAAAGATAGAGAAAAGAGGAGTCGACTGACGGAGAGACAGAGATCGAGTGAGAAGAGAGACATCGAGGAACAGAGAGAGAGAGAAGTCGAGAGAGGCGAGAGACGTCAAGAGACAGAGAGAGGAAAGGGCCACTTAAAATTATTATTATTATTATTATAAACCATAATTGACTAACAGTTGCTAATGCAATAATTTTCCTTCAAATCGAATTCAAAATTAGCCATTAACCCCGCTAGGAATATCGTCGGCCGGTAGGTTTTGGTCGCGAAGGTCTGGCAGCGTTCCCTCTCCTCTTAAGGGGAAGCACCGCGAGACTTGATCGCGATTCGACAGGTTCTCCCCTCCCCTCGACCTTCCCCGCGCTGAGTCGAACCGAATAAGTCGGTGCATCCGCGATCGCGGGCACACTGGGAATAAACTCGAGGCACGAAACGCGAACGCGAGGGGTTCCGTATCGACGAAAGGGGAGGGGCGAAGGGATGGTGGTAGCGGTGGTGGTGGTGGGGGGGAGCGGGCTAGACGCGGAATAATCTACACGGATAATCGCGCCCTTATTGCGGGGAGGGAACTCGTAATTCGTGCTCGTGCTCGTGCTCGGGCTTCCGTGGGACGACGAACCTTTCGGCCAAAATTATTTAACACTTTCCCCGCGCACCGTGCCCCGCCCACCCGGTGCGTGACTCACCCGCCGCCTCCTGCGTCAGCGTCGCCTCCTTTTGCATAGCTCGTGCTCATCCGCGTCGTTTCACGTTACACACGCCGCGGACTAATCGAAACGGCTTTGGACGCGCCGAGGGAAGCGTCTGCGTCACCGTCCATTTATTTCCGTGCTAATTATTCGCCCGTTTGTTCGCACGGGCGATATTGTTCACCGGTAGCGCGCACGCGGAGAACGAGAGAGGAGAAATATCGCACCGATAAAAGAAATTCCGCGACGGTTAATCGTGCACGTCCACGCGGAAGACACGTTCGACGAACGACTATCCAACTCTGTCCGGTGCAACTGTTTCCTCTCTCGATGGAATCGAGACTGGATCGCCACTCTCGAGGACGAACCCGTGAAATAAAACCTCTCCGAGAGTATACTCGATAAGTGTCTTTCACGCTCGTAGATTCGTCGAGTTACTTTGACGAGTAACCTCTCGTCGAGGAAATTTCGCAAACAATGCACTTCTTGTCTTTTCGATGAACGACGAACGTCGGGTCAGTTCAGACCCTGTTCTAAACGCAAAACAGATCCGCGTTTTTCCGTACTCGGAGGATGAATTGCTCGAGAGAAGACATAAAAGAAAAAACTTATGCGATACCGTGAAAGAATTCACTGTTGGGAAATTGTTGTACGAAAGTTCTACGAAACTTTGCTACACGATTTCCGATTATGGTTAATTACAGCTTGGCCTTTCACGAGCTAATCGATGATAGAGATAACATTGAAACACGTCACAAAGCGACGGAGTTAGATATGCTTACTTCGCCTTTTGTTTTGATTATTGATTACTATTTAATATGTGATGGTCTTTTACTGTGTAAAAGACTCTCCGGGTCTGAAAAGACCCACGCGTGGTCCCTACGAGTATCAGACGAGTTTGTGTCTTCGTTTCAACATTTTCGAGGCAGCGATCGTTCCCCAAACTAGGCAAAGATCACCGAAAACTACGATCCAAGTGATTCGTAATCGTCGAAAAATGAGATGCTCAACGCGTGGGTCTAAACGGACCCATAACTCGAACCTTACTCACACGAATACTTCGAATCTAGGTTACATTATTTTAAGTTACTTGTCTTAATTTCCAAGAAAAATTTCACCACCTTTGAGCTATGTGAAAGTCTCACCGGGTCCGAAGGGACCCACGCGTGGCCGTTACGTGTACGAAACGAGTTTGTGTCTCCGTTTCAACATCTTCGAGGCAGCGATCGTTCCCAAAACGAGGCAAAGATCGCCGAAAACTACGATCCGAGTGAGTCGTAATCGTCGAAAAATGAGATGCTCAACGCGTGGGTCCAAACGGACCCGTAACTCGACCTTACTCACGCGAATACTTCGAACCTAGGTTACATTATTTTAAGTTACTCCTCTTAAATTCCAAGAAAAATTTCACCACCTTTGAACTGTGTGAAAGTCTCTCCGGGTCCGAAGGGACCCACGCGTGGCCGTTACGTGTACGAAACGAGTTCGTGTCTCCGTTTCAACATCTACGAGGCAAAGCGTCGCCGAAAACAACGATCCGAGTGAGTCGTAATCGTCGAAAGAGGAGATGCTCGTCTACGGTAACGCGTACCCGAGCGCGAGAACGCGCGACCTCGAATCGCGCGCGTGACATTAAGATGCGTCGTAAAGATTTCTCGGAAATTTGAATAATTTATGGCAATTCGTTTAAACCGTGTCGAGACTGCCGGGTATGGGGAATCGCCGCCATCGTTTCCACAGCGCCGGCGCGCGTAGTATTGCGAAACCATTTTCTCGTCTCGAGCGTTCAAAGCGGGGCCGCCGCGCGTGGATTCAACGAGGAAAACCTAACTCGAGCAACCTGCGCTACGGATTAATCTTATCGCGGTCAGAGTCGATGCATCAATCGTTATCGCGACCGCGTCTGCGTTCATTCTCGAACGGTGTACCAATCGCGAGCCGAGTCAAAGGTTAGGTGATATTTTTAGGGAAACGTTCTCGAAATCGTTGCTTCTACGAGGAAAAGTATTCCCTTCGGTGGGATCGTCACGAAAACGATGCACGCTCCGTTATTACCGCGTTTTATCACGCGTACACTGTCTCGGTGCACGGATGCATTTACGGTCGTTATTAAACCTTATTACGAGATACGAGCGAGAAAACCTCCGCCCCTGGCGTCGTCGCGCGCTGCGTAAACGTGTATATAAATCGACGAACCGTTTCTACGAAATTGTACGCGCCGAGTGGTTAATCTTTCCACGAACTCGCGGAGAATCGCGCCGCGCTTTATCGTTACCGCTATGCAGATAGAAATCGTTCCTGTTATCCGCGGTAGAGAGAACAGATTGTCAACTCGGATCTCCAGGTGTTGGAGATACAAAAATTTAGCTACTCCGTGACGAATTAGCTTCTCGGGGAAATAATACGCGAAGTTGTACCAGCTTGCTCAGAGATTGTAGGATCCTGAGGATTATTTCCAACGTTCGAAATCGTCTCTGTTGTTCGCGGTGGAAACTGTCGATTTATTAAAAATTCGGCTCACTTCGTGACGAATTAGTTTCTCGGGGAAATAATACGCAAAGTTGTACCAGCTTGCTCAGAGATCGTAGGATCCTGAGGATTGTTTCGACCGTTCGAAATCGGTCGTAGAAATCGTCTCTGTTGTTCGTGGTAGAAAGGTCGGGGTACGATGCGTGGAGTGTAAGAATTGGGCACACGAAGAACCCATTGAGCAATACGACTTATACGTTCGTCATAATTGCGAAACCGGACGATCTATAATTAATTAAAAAACCTTGAAATTTTTCGGAGAATTTCAATTACATTTAGTTGCTTCCAATTCTTTTTTTTTGATTTTGTTGAAAACAAAATTCTATTTGTAAATTATGTTATTATTCACCCTTTATTTGTGTTACCTTACCAGAGGTAACGGACGATTGTAACATTTTTAATCGTTTTTCGTTGTTTATCGATGATTTAATATTACTGGTCGAAAAGAGAAATAACGTCGAGACGAATCGTTATCTACTTACGTAAGATCGCTGGTAAAACAATTTTTGTTACAAGTGTAACAGTTTCGTCGTAATCGTACCGAGATAAATTGTTACTATCTCCCTATCTCCCCTATTAGCTTACGCAGGGTTCGTAGGAAGGAAAATCGTGGACACTTTCGATGCCAGAGACTCTCTCGACCGTTCCGAGTCGGTAGAAATCTTGTTCGTTATCTTTTCAAGCGACAAGAAAAGAAAAAGTCGGCCATTACGGAAAACTAATACACGAAGATGTACCAGCTTGCACGGGGACCGTAAGAACGAAAACCATGGATGCTTTCGATGGCAGAGAGTTTCTTCGAACGTTCAATTCGGTCGTAGAAATCTCCGTTATTATCGAAATTGTTAACTTGGATTTCTTTCGAATGGAAAATAAAAAATTCGGTTGTTCCGCAACGAACGAGTCCCTCTGGAAAGTAATACACGAAGTTGTACCAGTTTGAACGGAGCTCGTACAAACGAAAATTGTGGCCTCTTTTAGATTCCGATAGAAATCTTTTTCGTTATTATCGAAATCGTCAATTTGAATTTTTTTAGGTGAAAAAATAATATACGAAGCTACATCAGCTTGCAAGGTTATTATCGTCTCCGTTATAATCGAAATCGTCAATTTGACTTATTTTTAGGTGGAAAAGTACTATATAAAGCCATACCATCTTGCACGGGGTTTGTAGGAATGAAAATCGTGGTCATTTTCAGATTTCGGTAAAAATCTTCATTCTTATCAAAATCATCAATTTGACTTTTTTTTAGGTGGAAAAGTACTATATGAAGCTATACCACTTTGCACGTTATTATTGTTTCCTCTACAATCGAAATCGTCAATTCGATTTTTTTTAGCTGGAAAAGTACTATATAAAGCCATACCACCTTACACGGGTCTCGTAGAAACGAAAATACTGGTCACTTTTAGATTCTGTTAGAAATCTTCTTCGTCATTATCGAAATCGTCAATTTGAATTTATTTAGGTGAAAAAATAATATACGAATCTACTCCAACTTGCACGGGGCTCGTATAAACGAAAACCGTGAACACGTTTTCGGTGGCACGGGCATTTTCGACGCGACACCGTTGCCAGGATTTGTCCCTTTCGGGATTGATCGTAGCTCGACCAAGGGATACGGTGGTTGGTTCGCGTTTGCCTCTCCTCTACCGCCCGGCGGTCTGTCCCTCGTTGGGTTGCACCGAAAAAAAAAGGGAAAGGAAAAAACCAGGGGAAGAAGGGAGGAAGGAAAAGAGTACGGGCGCCGGGTCGAGTCGGGTCGGTTCGAGTCGAGTCGAGTCGAGTCAAGTCGAGTCAAGTCGAGTCCAATCGAGTCGAGTCGAGTCGAGTCGAGTCGAGTCGGGTCTCTCGTGGCTGGGCTATCTACGAACCGCTCCGCTGTGATGCCGAGCCGACGAAAAGCGGCGATGTTTTCATTTCGCCGCTCGGGCGACAGTTATGAAACATCCCTCTAACACGTGCCGGCACTGCCGCTAGGAGGTTGCACGGATCAATATTACAGGTAGCACAGCTCCCACCCCCCTCTTGCGCCCGTTCCGCCCTTCTCCGGCTACGCTATCCTTTGTCGCCCACCCCTCGGACACCCGACGATATCTTAGCCCGCGTGCATGCGATTTCACCTCGGTGCGCGCGACTATTTTGCGAGCTACCGAGCCCCTCGGTGTTCAAACTCGTCGAAACTTCGCGTACACGTAACGAGTAGTTATCGAAGAAATTGAGAACCGGATCGTTGATAAAAACGAACGGAGAAAAGTACAGCGACTTCGATCCCGGAAGGAAACGAGCTAGAGAGTCGAAAATAGGGTCTCGTGCGTGGGCGGTGGGTATCGGGCGTGAATTTTTCGACACAGCCAACGAATAACTTTTTCTACCGCCTGTACGGACGGTTGGAGTCGAGCAGGTAGCCGATACGGGCTGTAGGACGATACGTGGGTGTGCAACGTCGACCGACCGATAACATTATACGCGCAGAGGATAGGGGCTGTAGGTGTACGTCACGGGCACGTGCTACCGCATACCTGACACGGTAGGTAAAATTCTGAAGAGCTCCGAGATCGCTCGAAACCGCGCGCCAACCGCTACCCAAATTGGGAACCCCCGGGAGCTCTCGGGATAAAGATCGTGAGACGGGGTTCGCGTATCGCCCGTGACGGGGAAAGAGGGTGCAAGTCGGTCAACGGGAATCGATTCGCGTTCGAATCGCGCGAGGTATGCCTCCTTCGGTCGTAGTCGAGAGAAAAAAAAAAAAGAACACGAGTCGAGGGGAAAATACCACGGGGGATGAGGTGTTGTTCCGCGTGGATGGTAAGACGCTCGGGTCGTGCTCGAGTAAAGCTCGGTTTTCATTGGCGCTCGAGGCTCGTCTCGCGGGACGTGTACTCGCGAAAGCACGTTGCATTATTTAAGGAGAGGACAGTCTACGCCTCGATCGCCGTGGTTCCGATGTTCACGCCAATGGAAACTTTGCGGAAGCGCGGAGAAATGCGTTACGATTCGTGGTTAAGTCAATGGGTCCTCGAGTCGTCGGAAGAAGCTACGTAAGTAAAAGTAAGTTTTTTAGTTTAACAAAGGGGCTGTGTATGAGCTCGATGTCTACGCCAATGGAAAATTTACAGAAATATGGAAAAATGTACGATTTGTAGTTACGCCAATGGGTCTTCGAGTCGTCGAAAGAAGCTACGTAAGTAAAAGTAAGTTTTTTCGTCGTTTAGCAAAGGGGCTGTGTACAAGCTCGATGTCTACGCCAATGGAAAATTTACAGAAATATGGAAAAATGTATAATTTGTAGTTACGCCAATGGGTCCTCGAGTCATTGAAAGAAGCTACGTAAGTAAAAGTAAGTTTTTTCGTCGTTTAACAAAGGGGCTGTGTAGAAGTTTAATGCTTACGCCAATGTGTCCTCGAGTTGTCGAAAGAAGCTACGTAAACAAAAGTAAGTTTTTTCATCATTTAACAAAGGGACTGTGTACGAGGTCGATGCTTACGCCAATGGAAAATTTGCAGAAACACGAAAAAATGTACAATTTGTATTTACGTCTACTGGTCCTCGAATCATCTTCGGCGAAAAGCTTGCCACGTGTAATATTCCATTATTTAACGAAAGACCCGCGTATACCTCGATCGTTGTACTCCCGATGCTTACGCCAATGGAGAACCAGCAAAAATACGAGAAAATGTTACGCAATCTATCGTTACGTGTCCTCGAGTCATCCTTAAAAAAAAACAAAAAAAAACTCTGTACGTGATCGAACTACTCGTTTCCTTTTTTCTGCGCGGGACGTACGTTCTCACGGTTTTCCACACGGACGGTTTCTTCTCGCGTTTTTTCCCCCGCTTATCGGTTCTTTTTTTTCATTGCTCGTGCTCGCTACACGTTTCCCCCCCCCCCCTTGCCATTACGCGTACGCTTTTCAGGAGTCGACGCGGGTCGATCTTTCTTCTCCCGTGATTCGATCCAAAATCGTTCGATTCGGGCCGGAAATTCCGGATGCCCGATTCCCGTGGTAATTGCCGGGAGGGATCGAGGATGCTCGGAAATTTTCCAACGTCTTTCATCGAACACGTAGAACCGCGGAACGTTCGTCATTTTTTCCACGGAGCCTGGCCGTTGACTCGGTCGACCGCCGGTGAGAACGAACCGTAACGCGGAACATCGAGCGGAAAATAAAGCGCGGCGATCGAAACTCTCGATGCTTGAAAAACGAACGCCGGGTCGCGGGACTCGGTTCGCGTCGAGTCGAGTCGAGTCGAGTCGGGCCGAAGTCTCTCTCGCGTTCGCGGTACCGCGACACCGACACGAACCGAGACGCGACTACTCCACGGTCCAATAAGGTTACGAAAAAACGTGTTTTTCTCGTTCCGCGGGCACACGTATCGCGGGTTTACGAAACGACCTGTATCCGCGTAAACGCGCTGAAAAGAAACGGCGCGCAGGAGTAGATCGAGGTGAATGCCCTTTTCGAGCCCGCACCACCATTACCACCACCCCCCTTGCCTTCCCGGCGAGTCACCCTTACGGTCGCGTCGTGTTTTTCTAACGGGCCAACACGCCGATGCTTCGTGCGCCGTTGCGTTTCCTCCTCCCCACTCTTTCTCTCTCTCTCTCTCTCACGCGCACGCCGATGCTCTCTTCTCTCTTTCTCCCGTTCTCGGTCCCGTTCTCTCTCTCGCTTTGACTCGCGATGCGACGCAGCCGGCGGCCACGTGGATCACGCAACCCGTGTTTCGCGTGCGTGTGCAGCGACGGGTCCGCGCGACGTCGTTAACCTATCGCTCGTAGCACCGTCGGCGGTGCACGGAATTCTGATAAAGCGTCGGGGGAAATCGAGGGGTAGATTTCGCGGACCACCGAGAACGAAAAAAACACCACGGCTGCTTTCGGTGTACACTCTTTCCTCTCGAACGAAAACTCGCGCATTCACGTAAATCACCGAGGCTTTTCGTCCAGATTTTTTCAAGACCGTTTGAAGCTTCGATCGCGTTAACCTCGAACGACGACACTGGACACCGCTCGTAAGTTGGTACAGAGGTCGCCACGTACGTTTCGTTCGCTTTTTACGTCGCGCGATGTCGCGAGTTGTTCGATTAATAGCAAAAATTCGATCTCGCGTTATCGTGTTCGGGTAGTTGGGCTTGTTACGAGCTAGACGTGTTTGCGGAGAAGAATAAACGTTTACGCGTGGAATCGATGCAACGGAGGAAGGCAGGCCGAGAGTTCGGTTTTGCGAATACGTCGATCACGTGCGTTTGTTTACATACGACGACTCCTCTCGTTGGACCGAGTATAAACGAGGGATGTCGATTCTTGTCTAGATTGATTTTTCGAGTGAGCCTGGATTGAAGGTTAGAAAATTTATTTGCTAGAAAATAGAGTATAAACGAAACGATATACCCGATGTAGAATAATCCGTCAAAGATGGGCGTGTCTAGCTTGTCTTATTTATGCACACGATTCAATTTTCATTGGAAAAAGAAAACTCAACGTATTCGTTTTCTAAATCGGTTTGATTTTGTGGCGAAAAAATCGATTGGTAACAAAATTGATCAACGAAAGATCGACCATGCTATGAAAACATCGATTTTGCGAAAAATTGATTTCGAGATCGGTGTTTCCCGAGCGTAGGCTCGCGTTTCATCCAAATCTCGACTTTCGAGCGGCGTATGGTACATACACGTGTTTCCGCGCGCAATATGGTACGCTTCGGCCTATTTGCTCGCGCGCGGTGGCACGAGCGCGAGGCAATAACAGCTTCCTCCTCGGAGTCTCCACCCTCGCGTCGAACTCGTCGGTCCGTAAGTTCGTTAATAAACGGACCCGCCATCCGTCGACCGACGCGTTCGCCTTCTCGTTGCGTAATTGCGTTTCCAACGAGGCCAGTCCCTGGCCTCGACGAGTCGAATCGAACCGTGTCGACCGATTAACGCGTTTAACGTCGAGTCGAGAAAATTCGACGACTCCGCGACGCTCTCGCGAGGTTCTCTGTTCGTTAACGAGATCGAGAGGGACGGAGAAATTGTTTACAATTTACTCTCGTTACCGGGAGTAACAAACGGGGAAAAGAAAAGTATTTGGTACGAAGGGTGAAAGTAAAAAAAAAAGAAGCGATTCGATATGGTTCCCTCTTGCATCGTGATCGAATTGTCACGGGACAATTATGTTCCGTTTATTCGTCGAATTGTTGAATAAAAACAATCTTTTGACGCTCGAAAGGGCTCGTATTTAAGAAATGATTTCTCGTTCTCGACCGTGTACTCGTTATCGTTTTCTTCGACCTATTTCGATACGTGTCAGGTATACTTGTGTAGCAGAGCATCTCCAACAACGACTGTGTTACAGTGGCAACCGTAGGAGACTGCTACTACTTTCTCTTTGTTGCTTCTAGAACGAATTTCGGGTGAAAATTGGTGAAAACGAGATCGATGCAAGAAATCGTTGTAAAAAATAATCCTTCGAAAAATCGATTCAAGATCGGAGTGTTTAACTCATTTTATTTACTAAGGTGTTCGATAACTTATTAAACAATCTATTATATGTACGATGAAATTTTCATCGGGAAAAGAGAAAACGATGTGTTTGTTTCTTAAGACGATTTTCCCTTGAGAAAATTGGTGAAAAAAAAAACAATACAAATACAAAAAATCGATCTTTTGTAAAATCGATTGAAGATCGTCTAATCGTTTTCCGGGTCGATTTTGGGTCGAGAAAATCGGTTCGCGGGTAAACGATCGACGCAAGAAATCGTTGTAAAAAATAATCGTTGGAAAGAATCGATTCGAGATCGCAATCGTTGAACGTTCGCGAGTAGTCGAAACGAGACGCGTTGCACACTTACGAGGACCCCGATGCGACGGCTCGATGACAATTAAAACGTCAACGTCGCCGCGGCGAACGCGATTCGAATCGCTCCTATCGTTCATTTCTTCGAATACGAGTCAATTACCGGGATCGACTAATGAAAAATACGCGCGACGTGGCAGATGTTTGCGCTCGATACGAGTAACGCAGGCAGCGGCGGTGACCGCCGCCGGCCCGTGGAACGATTTTCCTTTGTTTTCACCACGAGCCGGCCACGATCGCGTCGGTGCTGTCAGCCGACAAGACCGATCGCCTTATCCGCGAACCAATCGCCGAGTTAATGCATAATAAATTACAACCGTGCAGCGTGGAACGCGGTGCTTTTCCGCGCGGTCGAACCGACGCGTACTTTCGACGAAACGCGTGAATAAAAATAGAAATCTCGTCGCTTATTTCGGGCCAACGACAGCAACCGGGCTTGATGTGCGATGGTGGGGGGAGTGGCGGTGGTGGGGAGGGGAGCTGAAACGGATGGTGAGAAACGGACAGTTGGTCACGCGACTTTTTACGAGCGGTATGCAAATGTTGGGCGCATTCGCGCGATAAACGCGCCGCGCACCCTATGATTTTCCATTTCGATACGAACCTCGTAAATTTCGAAACGTCGAGCCATCGGGGGTCTCGTTCCGAGACCTTCGGCGATCGTTCCACTCGATACACGATTACGTTCGGAATATTCGATTCTCCGCGAACCGACGGGATCGTTTACGTGTCCGGAAGGAACGCAATCTCGAAACGAGGTACTCGTCGGGGCACGAGGTTACGGTTTTGTACTTGTAATAATGATAGTAATAACGAGAGGAACGTCTCGAATGGATTTTTCACGAGATTAGTGTTTTTACCGTAGGTCGATCTTTTGTTGGTCAATTTTGTCGGGAATCGATTTTTCGAAATATTTGATTACAAAATATTCGATTGAAAATCGAATCGAATGATGTTCAATTGAAAATCGAATCGAATGGTGTTCGATTGAAAATCGAATATTTTCGATCGAAAATGAAAACTCAATTTACTCTTTTCTCTGAAACAATCCGATCGCGTGCATAATGAATCGATTTTTCAAATACCAAATATTCGATTAAAAATCGAATCGAATGATGTTCCATTGAAAATCGAACATTTTCGATCGAAAATGAAAACTTAATTTTCTCTTTCCTCCGAGACAATCCGATCGCGTGCATAATTAATCGATTTTTCAAAAAATTGATTTTTTCTACAAAGTGATTGTTTCTTGTATCGATTTTTCGTCGACGATTTTTTAGCGAATCAATTTCGATCCGTATCGCTTCGAAAAATCGATTTTTATATTTATATTTATTAATAAGTATAAATATAAATAAATAATTATATATAATTATAACTTAAAATCTGTAGCAGATTTTAAGTATCACACTTATTAAAACTAAATATTCTATACTTATACAAATATAAGTATAAGTATAAATGAATATTTACTTATTAACTTATCAATTAATAAAACGCGTTACGAGACAGACTCGTCGATCTTGGATCACGTCAGATCGTAGTTCGTATTTACACGTATCGAGTGAACTGTATCACGATTGTTACCATCGTATTACGAAACACTGAATTCGTATTACGAACATTTTTTCGTTAGTCGCGAAAGAACTTCAACGAGTTTTTGAAATTGCATCGCGAGGGCAACTGGGGCGGCAACTGAGTTCGATAAACTTTTTCGAAGGTACTTTGAACCATTTAACAAATTCCCTATCCGTTAACAAATCTGTTAACGTGTAATTATTCTTTTTCCGAATTACACGTATCCTTCTTGTAAGATTCGAAACAATTTACCACCTACTCGCAACGTAGTGGGATGCTAAATAAAGTAATAATTATTCTCATCTCGCTTAAAAATCGAAGCAAAATGTCGAAAATTAATAATTACATCTCGTGTACCGAGATCTAGTGTTGGTTATTATACAGATTAATCTAGATCTGCAAATGATTCAAAGAATCCAATCAATCGCATCATTACCGACTCTGACAGTCTTATAATCGTATAGAATTTTTCTATGAATTTTTACATAGAAAATTGCTAAGATAATTGACTTTAAAAGACAATTGCGTAAGATAATCGATTAATTCTATTCCTTTTCGTATAACGTGTTGTTGTACAATTCCTTCTTTGTTCAAGTTGAGTTTCATTTGTATAGATTTTATAGGAAGGTCTTTGACCCGTTTACAAATAAATAATAATAATAATGATAAAAATCGTTGCGTCAATTCATTCGCGTGAAAAAGAAAACACCTGAAGGTCGAATGGGTTAAAAGTCGACCGCGTCTCGGAGGTTGCCGCGTTTTTTTCACGGGATACGCGTCGATGGGCCCGGCACGTGCCTCGAGGAGTATAAATATAGCCAGTGGCCCAATGGGACCCAGGAGAGAGAGAGAGAGAGGGAGGGATGGAGCGAAAGAATGAAAAAGAGGGAGAAAGAGGCAGAGTTTACGCGCGACGAACCACAATTTTCTCGAACTTCAATCTTTCAGGTTTACACGCACTTTCATACCACAGAATGCACTTCTCGTTTCCTTAATTCCGATTCAATTACTCGTATTTGCACTTCGGCTAATAAATACTATGTATCTCTCGAATTTTTCAATGTATCTTTCGCTAAATTTCCTTGTCAGTTGAACAATCTTTTGTAATCTTTTTTCTTTAATTTAGGCACTATGTTTCAGTTAATGTTATGTGTCACTTAAATAATCTTTTGTAATCTTTTTTCTTTAATTTACGTATTATTTTTCAGTCAATTTTATGTGTCACTTAAACAATCTTTTATAATCTTTTTTCTTTAATTGCCACATTATTTTTCAGACAATGTTATGTGTCACTTAAACAATCTCTTGTAATCTTATTTCTTTAATTTACGCACTATTTTTTAGTTAATGTTATATGTCACTTACACAATCTTTTATAATCTTATTTCTTTAAGCACTATTTTTCAGTTAATGTTATGTGTCACTTAAACAATCTCTTGTAACCTTTTTTCTTTAATTTACGTATTATTTTTCAGTTAATGTGATATGTTACTTAAACAATCTTTTGTAATCTTATTTCTTTAAGCACTATTTTTCAGTTAATGTTATGTGTCACTTAATCTTTTTTTTTTAATTTCCGCATTATTTTTCAGTCAATATTATATGTCACTTAAACAATCTCTTGTAATCATTTTTCTTTAATTTAAGCACTATTTATCAGTCAATGTTATATGTCACTTAATCTTTTGTAATCTTTTTTCTTTAATTTAAGCACTATTTTTCAGTCAATGTACGTGTCGCTTAAACAATCTTTTGCAATCTTTTTCCTTTAATTTATGCACTATGTTAATTCTTCATTGTAAATCAATGAATTTATAATCGCGACATCCTTGCATCACAATTCCTACAATTTACGTAAATAAAGTAAATAAATGTGCGCTAGTTTATCTTGCCGAACATTTTAATCGGCAGTTCGCTTCTTCCATGTTGCGAATCGAGCGACCATCTGCTTAAGAATATAAAAATAAACGAACAGTGCCGAACCGTCGGTAAATTATTCAAAACTTAACAATTGCCCGTACGTCGATAAATAAATAAAGAACGTATCGTCGTCAAAACATTTTGCCCCGAGATATTCAAATTCCTTCTTTTCCAACGTTGGGAGAATAGCTAGCAGCCAACGAATCGATTTTCCCCTCGGTTCGTGCCCGAATGAAAAACGTACACCCGAGAAGGTACAGAAGCTCGCCAACTAATCCAATTTGACGAGTAAAAGGGGAAAAGCCGGTTACGTAGGAAGAGGAGGGTTTATCGTAATAATCGGCCATTGTTGAGGGAATATAATGAATGTTGTCTCATGGACGATGCCGGCCATTCTTCTCTCATGACGTTCTTCCTGTCCTACACTCGCGTCAATCCCCCGCTACGATTTACCCGGTGTTTCCTTACCACGGTGGCCGATTTAATTTTAGATAAGCCACGAAGGATCGACTTTCTCGTCGAAGAGTCCGAGCCCGGGCGTCCATCTCGCGTCCACGTTTCCTGCTCGACACACACGTCCAGATCCGCGAGAAATTCGTAAATCCCGTATACGCGCCGAACGGAGAAAGGATAAGTTTCGCCGAAGCTCGTTTCAATGGAAATAAGCGTATGTAGTCCGTCACGAGACGCGAATCGAAACGAACCGACCGCGGCCACGGATCGAGCCGATTTCCGAGAAAGTCATTTTAATCTTGGACTAACGACAGATTTCGGTATTTTAATGGGACTTTGTCTGGAATTGGAGACAATTTCTTTTTACTGTATAAAATATTGTATAAAATTGTAAAAATATTGTAAAAATATTGTATACAATATTGTATAAAATTGTAAAAATATTGTATACAATATTGTATACAATATTGTATAAAATTGTAAAAATATTGTATACAATATTGTATAAAATATTGTATACAATATTGTATAAAATTGTATAAAATATTGTAAGAATATTGTAAAAATATTGTAAAAATATTGTAAAAGTATTGTAAAAATGTATACAATATTGTATAAAATATTTTAAGAATATTGTAAGAATATTGTAAGAATATTGTAAGAATATTGTAAGAATATTGTAAAAATATTGTATAAAATTGTATACAATATTGTATAAAATTGTATAAAATATTGTATAAAATTGTATAAAATATTATATAAAATTGTATAAAATTGTATAAAATTGTATAAAATTGTATAAGATTATATAAAATTGTATAAAATTGTATAAAATTGTATAAAATTGTATAAAATATTGCATACAATTGTATAAAATATTGTAAATATAGGGTTGTTCAGAAAGTCATTTCGTTTTTTTTTTTTGGTGAAAATGAAACACAATTTTTTTAGAGCGTGTAAAAATTTTATTAAATTGTGTATTCTCCATTTTGGAAAACGAAATAATTTTCCGAACAACTCGATACAATAAAAATTAAGTATAAGTATACGTGGTTGGAAACACGTCCACAAGAGGATTTGTATGAGCGTTGGAAAATGTTTACAATGTTACCATCGTTTACACAGCACAACAGTTACAGTGGACTGCTAAGTAAAACTATAAACGCGTTATTTCTCAAAAGTTCGTTTCTCGAATTGGTGTGCGCGATACGTTATACTTTATCGATTGACTTGAAATTTGCGCAGAACTTTAGCAGGCGTTAACACGCCATATACTGAAAAAAAAAAAAGAAACGAAAGGAACAATATTTATACTTCAAAGTGTCGTCATTTCTTTATTGAGATTTTTTATTTTTGGTGGTTCACACCGTGGCCACATTCGTACAAAACAAAATGCCATTTTGTTTGTCCGTTTCAGATTGGAAGAACGATCGGAATCTTGCGCACCAAAAAAACACTTTGTTTACAATACTTTTTTTTAAACCGAACATACCTCGTGTAATTTTTATTATTCTTGCTTTGGGAAAATAATTTTCTACGTTTCAAATGTTAGTAAATACGTGTGCCACAACCGATATCCAAAAAGGTTTAAATTTTTTTTTTAAACGTGTAATTATACCTTCTTGAGGTATACCTCGTACCTTAGGAAAATCAATCGGTATGATAAAAGAGAAATGTGTAAAATTGATTATACGTATTCAATAAAAAATGGTCGTAACGTCTTCAAAAACAATGCTAAGGAATTTAAGGTAAATTTCTTTACAAAAGCTTTTGCAACGTAATTTTTACTGGTTGGTAAATCTTCTAGTGTTAATCACTGAACTTTATTTCGACGCTTCACGCATATTTATCAACACGGATAATCGTTCGAATTTCTGGTAGTTTTTCGTCTTCGCGTTTGCTCTCCAAATTTGTATCCAAGTGCCATTCTAAACCGAGTTCAGTTTCTTCGAAATTGTTTCTACGAATCGTTGTACCACCTTGTCCTTGATTCATCGGAATAATACAGACACGATTGTGTTACGCGTCAAATGAGAAAGCTTTAAATCGCTATAGTACCATACAAACCCCAAGTTCGTTCACCAGTCCCTAATTCATTTCGGTGTAACCCGTGGTGGCCATTTTTCGTATACTCGTATTAGAAAGTCTGTAATAGTACAGTTATTGAAAGTGGAACGAAACGAAAGTTCACTAAATTCAAACGTAATAAGTAACCGAACGAATTACTTATGCGCTAGTTTAATATTAAATCGTTTGTTATCGTTTTATTAACTATCGTTCGAAGTGGATACAAACGATCCTGAACGCGTTTCAATCGACTCGGACGTGAAAACGAATTCGAATTTTCATTCGTCGTTATTATCACACATTTTCCGTTCTTTGGTACACCAAAGTGTCTTTATTTCATTCGTTTCAATTATTTACTTTCTTGTCTTATTTTACTTCAATTCGACGAATGATACAGTATAAAAAAAAACTGGTTCGCGTCACCGAGACGATCTGCGCCGAATGGAGATCGAAAGCGATTCGTCGGTCCGTTTCCGGTTTCGTTTAGAACACAACGTTCGACTGCGCAGGCGCGCTGCTCGCCTACATCGAACGAACGCGTACGAGGAATCGATCAAAACTTAATCGCGATTAAGGCAATCCTATAGGAATCATTTCGTACTTTCTCCCCGTATATATCGTTATTTAAATTTCCACGGTGTTTATAGGAGTCTCGCTGTCGCGGGCACGTATCGATCGACGGTTGTCGGTCGTGAATCACAATTAACGACGAAATAGCGAGTGACCGTACACGCGGCGCGTTGGTTCCGAATCTCGCCGACGAGTTTGCTTCCGTAGATGGCGTTCGAGTCGAACACGTACACGGGACCGTGTGTTGCGCGGCTTTCGTCGAGGCTGCGATAACTTTAGAAACGGGAAGAAGTCCGTGAGCAGTTCGTCAACCGAGTCCCTTAACTCTGTATCCCGTGTGTTCGAAAACCGACGAGGAAACGTAACGACTGGGACGAGTTTTCACGGCGCGTTCGACGAGTCGAGAAATGAGTTACTCGACCCGCGGATAGAATTGCACGGGGGAAACGAACGAGAAGGAAACGAGCGAGGAAAGTTACGAGAGGAGAGACCCGGGTGGTAAAAATCGACATAGTATAAGTGGGTTAATTTTGAAAATTGTAGAGAGTATTATTTTTAAGTTTGTAGAGAGGAGAGACAGGAGTGGTGAAAATCGATATAGTATAAGTGGGCCAATTTTGAAAATTGTAGAGAGTATTATTTTAAAAATTTGTAGAGAGGAGAGACTGGAATGACAAAAATTGGAAAAGTACAATTTTCATCGATTGTTTTTAACAATTTGTGGAGAGGAGAGACAGGGGTGGTAAAAATCGATATAGTATAAGTGGATCAATTTTGAAAATTGTAAAGAGTATTATTTTAAAAATTTGTAGAGAGGAGAGACTGGAATGACAAAAATTGGAAAAGTACAATTTTCATCGATTGTTTTTAAAAATTTGTAGAGAGGTGAGACCGTGGTTGTAAAAATTGAAAAAGTATACGATGCGTCGTATAAATTAACTACACCTATGGATGTTAATTACATCTTTTTTTTTTGTAAATCAATGGGTTTATTTCCTGAAAATTTTTTATGACTCTTATACCAGTTTCGATGGAAATCTTTCTTGTAACTGCTCTTCTTTTTTTGTTTACATGTACAAATGATTTAGATTTTAATACAGCATACCGATATCCTTCGTTAATGTTATAAAAGTCTTTTTGTTTCCAATTGAATTCGTTATCTCGGCCGTGTTGTTTTCAATCTTGTACTTATTTATACTACGGCGAAAGTCATCACGATCGAGGATAATATGCTTTACAACGAGATTTGAATTGCAATTTGCGCATATTAATGGCTTTTCTTTTGTTGTTGGATACGAGTGAGTTGGTTCCGAGCGGCCGATTAATATTCGTATTATTCTTTCGCGATCGTATCTTTGTAGCGTACTTAAATCTATTTTTTGCGTTGATAATGCATCGGTTCGTGAAAAAGAAATTTGTATTCGTAGAGTAGTCTGTACGTGTTACAGTTTTACTGTGGAAAGAACCGAACGTTCATTTAAATCTGCGAGCATTGCAAATGCCAATCCTGTTCGTTCGTGGATTATTCAGAATATTAGAATAGAGAAAATATAGAAAATCAAATATATAATTTTCGAACATCTTCTTTTTATTTTCTAGTAGAATATATTATACGGTATGTCTCTTACACTTTTCTCTATAGAAACGACGTTGGCCACTGAGAATATGTTTTACCACCAGTAGTAATTGTTTATAAAGCGAAATCGTACTAACAATATACACTACATTATTCTTATTGTCACATGGAACATTTTTCGGGTAAAGAATTTTCAATGTTGCCCCTAAAATTATTCTCTACAGAAACAATCTTGGACGCCATCTTTATCCACACCAACCATTACTTACAAAACGTAAGTTTTCTAAGTAAGAAGAATTTTTCAATTTTGCTCCTTAAATTGTTCTCTACAGAAATGATCTTAGACGCCATTTTTAAGAATTTTCAATTTTGCTCCTTAAATTGTTCTCTACAGAAACGATCTTGGACGCCATCTTTAATCACACCAACCATTACTTCCAAAACAAAATTGCACTTACAATCTACCCTACATTATTCTCATCTCTACATGGAATATTTTTCGGGTAAAGAATATTCAATTTTTCCCTTAAATTATTCTTTATAAGAACGATCTTGGACGCCATTTTCTACCACACCAACCATTACTTACAAAACAAAATTGCACTTACAATGTACCCTACATTATTCTCACCTCCACATGGAACTTTTTTCGGGTAAAGAATTTTCAATTTTATTCGTTAAAATTGTTCCCTACAGAAACGATCTTGGACGCCATCTTTAACCACACCAACCATTACTTCCAAAACAAAATTGCACTTAAAATCTACCCTACATTATTCTCACCTCCACAAGAAAAATTTGTACAAGAAAAACTTGTCTTCTACAAACAAAAGAAAATTTGTCAATTCCCTCACTCTCTACAATTATAACTATACAATACTCTTCGATGATACCATTGTACACACGAACCAAAAGCTCTTCGCGCCCAGTCGTTGTTGTCGCAAGTGAAACAAGAACAAACTAAATAACTAAACAGTTTCGCGCGCTTCGATTCGACGAGTGGATCGTTTTTGTCTCGCGTTTAATTCGCTCGTGAAAAATTAACACGTCCTCGGCTCCTTTTAGTCGTTTTGTAGCGCTATTCGCGGGTCGGATCGAAGAACGCGCGTCTTCCTCGACGCTTCGCGCGGAGATCTTTATCCGAGGGAAGATTTATCGTTGCGCGCGCAGTCGTCGATCCATCGAAAGGAAGGAAACCCGATTAAAAACTGGTCCTCGATGGATTCTTGCACGACTCTTCCGTTACGCAAGGATGCCGCGACGGAATACGTGCAACGCAACGAGAAAAAACAACCGGGCACTATCGCGTAGGAGCGGTAAGATTGGCTACACGGTGATCCTCCGTGAGATAAACATTGACCGACGATTAATTAAACGATATATTCCCCGCAACAAAATAACCACGCTCGAACCGCGGCTTTATCGCTTATACGCGATTCCTGGAACGGTATGCAAGAATCGTAGGAATGTCGAGCACGAGAGAGATCATTCGACGAAGAAATTTAACGAACAATATTCATGGAACGAATGGAGAAGGAGGAGGAGAAGGAATTGTCAATTTTTCGATATACGAGTACACGAACCACCATGATTCTTTTATCCAATTTCTCGTTACCTCGTTCGATGAATCACTTTCTCGATT
This sequence comes from Ptiloglossa arizonensis, assembly GCF_051014685.1. Classification (NCBI taxonomy): domain Eukaryota; kingdom Metazoa; phylum Arthropoda; class Insecta; order Hymenoptera; family Colletidae; genus Ptiloglossa; species Ptiloglossa arizonensis. The sequence continues at coordinate 18,217,998 of NC_135048.1, read as the reverse complement.
ATTAGATAATAATAACCTATTAGATATGGTGCTTAATAAGTTTTATCGATAAGAAATGGAGTTATTAGGTTTGGTTTATTTTTTTAAAAATGGTACTACTGTTTGATGATCGTGTGCGAAGTTTCGGGCAGATATGTCGACTCGTTTGTGTATTTATATACAGTTGTTCAAACGTTGAAGTGTTTTTAATAATGGAAAAACACGAGGAAACTTCTCGAACGATTGTTTTGTATAATTTTCCGATATCCTAAATTAGTAAACTTTTCCGTGATCAAAAGGTCGTCGTTGATAAATGATTGACTCTCGAATGATTATTTTTGTAATATCAAATTTGTTCATTACTCGATTATTATTTTTATAATATCGGGTCGTTCGGAAAGTGATTTGGTTGTCCAAAATGGAGAATATATAATTTAGTAAAATGTTTATACATTCTAAAAAAATCGTGTTTCATTTTCACCAAAAAAAACGAAATGATTTTCCGAACAAACCAATAGGGTTTGAGTTGATCCGGAAAGTTATTTAGTTTTCCAAAATGGAGAATATATAATTTAGTAAAATGTTTATACATTCTGAAAAAATCGTGTTTCGTTTTCACAAAAAAAAAAAATCGAAATGATTTTCCGAACCTAACAGTACTATATACTAATAAGTTCTATCGAACGACGAAACTTATCGAGCAATCTATTGAGTTGTTTGGAAAGTCATTTAGTTTTTCAAAATGGAGAATATATTTCACAAAATGTAAGAGTACATTGCATCGGTTCCTTCTTCTACAATTCTACAATCTTTCTAACGAACAATCGAACCTTACTAATGTGATACTGTTTAGCATAGAACGTGATATATTTAAATATAAAAGTGAATAATATTTTGAAGGAAGGACAAGTGTGGAATTATTGCGCGAGCAATTTTAGCTTTAACTTTATCTTATGACAATGAGTGTAGTGTGGTACCCTAAGTGTTTTCTATACAGTATATTTAAACACAGTCAAATTGAGAAAACTCTGTTCGTCACTTACCATAAAACACTAATAAATAGAACATATATGTATCATAGAGTGAAAAGAGTCTCCCTGGTAGACACCATATCAGAAACTACGTTTCCGTTCACGAATTATATTTTTCGTCTTATTCGTCAGCGTGGTATATTATTATCCACGTTCGCGAGAAAAATGTTCCGAACGTTGGAAAACAAATTGCAAATTACAAGAATGGGACACAAGAAAAGAAAGAAAGAAAGAAAATCGTGCTCTCTCGTCTCGAACTCACCCACTCGATCCTCGATCGCGATCTCTTGCGCGTATTTTCGGAATCCATTTACCGGTTCTCCCGTGGCCGATATATACGAACGTAAACACTCGCTCGAGCCTTAAGTTTCGCTGCCCCGAACACTGCTTCGCGCTCAAATATCTCTCGCACCTGCGGTACGTGCACGCGCGGACGTAATAGGCTGCAACGTCCGTGGCTGTAAGGTTAGCGAACGGTACGTATGACCTATTCGGAGGCTGTCTTGTCTTCTCCAGCTCGGTGGAATTCTCGACGAACGAGGGAGAGAAAAAAGGGCGCGCGAAAGGAAACTGAAATACCTACCACCGGAATCCAACGAATCCGTTCGTCGAATCGAAACCGTGGATACGAGATAAGGATGCTTGAGTATTCGAGTGGCTCGAGATTCGAACCGAACCGAGCCTAGAACTCGAGAAAAATGTTTCTTTTTATTTTTGGTTTATTTACTCGTTAAACGCGTGAAACTTCCAACGTAGATACATATTTCCTGTTCTATTTTGTTTGGTAAACACGAACCCTTCCACGTAGAAATGTATTTTCTATTTTATTTATTTAATAAACACGGGAACCCTTTAGCGTAGAATTGTATTTTCTATTTATTTGTTCGGTAAACTTGAGTACCATTTAGCGTAGAATTGTATTTTCTATTTTATTTATTTATTGTACGAACGCGAGAACCTTTTAGAGTAGGAAATAACAAAATTCGGTCAACGTTGACTTCGCAGAGGAGGAACTCTGTTAGAAAAATTGTAGAAAATAATATAATTAGTTACTTTCGAAACGGGTCCCAGTATCGCGTACCTATAATCGAAACGCAGGTTAACCGCTCGATCAGCTCGGTTGTTTCGAGTTCTCGGATCGTGTCGACTGTTCGAACCGACTATCGCGTGGGGCACGTTTTGTTCGAGTGTTCGTGAACAATTCGTGTACAAGACGCGTTAATTACCGACGGTGAGGACGATCGATTAACCCCCGCGAGTGAAAGATCCCGAACGAAAGGTCGAAACGCTTGCAGGAGACGGAAGCAACGTCGCGGAAACGAGACGCATCGGCTGCGGTGGTTGGTCGACGATAATGGTAATCGGGGGTAAAGCTAGCAATTAAAAACGTTACCATGGAGGTGCGACGTTTTCGCGCCCGGCTTTTTCAAGTTTCTCTTTTCCATTTTTTCTTTTTCATTTTTTTCTTTCCTTTTTTTCGCAGTCTCCCGACTGTCTGGCCCATCTACCTTTCCTCCAACGCCGCCCTCCCACCCTCCCACCCCGTTCTACACCCACTTACCCACACCATCCACCGAACGTTCCGCGAGAGCGCAACTTATAAAAATTCGTAATTATGGGCTTATTAACGACTTAGAAAATCCCGTGAATTAACGAGCGCGCGTCTCAAGAGCCGAGCGCGTCTACGACAGCCCTCTCCTCCGCGTCCTTCTCTCGTCCCCGTCGACCTCGACGAGTTGCCTCTCCGCCTCTCCAACTTCCGACCCGCGACCCTCCCGCGACCCGTCCCGTGACGCCCTCCCGCGCCGCCCTCGAACCCCACCCGGTCGTCGTTCGCCAACCCCTTAGGCCGCGATCTAACCACCGAGCGAGCGAGAAAGTGGGGGGTCGGACGCGCAACTGAACGAGACGGAACGAACCGAGACACGTCAACTGTGAAATTGCTCGAGCTGCCACGGGATACGTAGAAACGTCGCGTCGGGGAATGCGTCTGCGGATGCACGCTTCCGAGTCTACGCGCGCGCGCACGTTGGGAAACTTTCACGGGGTAACGAACTAAGATGAAATTAGGTGCGAATGAAAAAATAAAAAAAGAAACGAGAGCTTCGAAAACCCCCGTCGGACGAAAATACCTCGAGCGTGTGGCCGGATACTCCGTGACACGGACCGTGAAGGTAAAAAATAAAAAAATAAACAAGAGAAAGAGAGGCGTCGATCGAAGAGCCGAATCGCGTGCCTCGAGAGCACGTCGGGACGGTCGATGGACCGTGTAGGTCGCCGGAGAAGGGATCTCCTTTATTTACACCTAATTTCATTCGTTATCCCTCCCAACGAAGCGTCCCGGTTCCCTCGTTATACATCTTTTACCAGTTGGTGTGTATGTTCCCCCATTCTCTGCTCGCGTCTACCTTTTTAGCTCGTGATCCCTCTTTCGTAGGAAGAAGGAGTCCGTGAAACCGATCGACCGATGCTTACCGGTGCAAGAAATGAAAATTTTGCTTCGATGGAACACGAATCCCTGTTTTATATCGGCCCCTTCTCCCTCTCCCCGTTCTTCTGTTTACCCGCTTGGCACACACCGGGGAAACGTTACGCGATGATCGATCGAACTACCTTACCCTTATCCATCAAACTACCTTAGTATGACAAAAATGTGTCCTCGTTTCGATAAAGACTTTCGTGGATCGAACTTGGATGGTTACGTTCGAGCAGACCTCGCGTGGGTCTCTTCGGACCCGGAGAGTCACGGCGCCTCGTTGCTTCTCGAACGAGATTTGCAAAGACTCGCGCCGTCAGATGCAACGTTCATACGATGAAGATCATTGAGTGTGATATACAACAAGAAATAGACAAGAGTCGATTTTTTCAAGAGACACAAAATATCGATAATATTCCTCGATGTAGATGCAGCTAGAGGGTCACGTTATCGTTGCTACTCGATCGAGAGTCACAGACTCGCGCGGTCAGATGCAACGTCGACTCGGTGAAGATCAATGAGTGTGAATATACAACAAGAAACAGACAAGAAGCAGTAATTTTTTTTCAAGCGATACGAAACGTCAAAAATATTCCTCGATGTAGATGCAACTAGAAAGTCACGGTGTCTCATTGCTTCTCGATCGTGATTTATAGTCTCGTGCGGTCAGATGCAACGTCGACTCGGTGGAGATCAATGAGTATGAACATACGACAAGAAATAGACAAGAAGTGCCGATTTTTTCAAGAAACACGAAATATCGACAATATTCCTCGATGTTGTCGCAGCTAGAGAGTCACGGTATAGCTGCTACTCGATCGAGAGTCACAGACTCACGCGGTCAGATGCAACGTTCATCTGAACGTATCGGCGAATAAACAACAAGTAGCGACTTTTTGAAGAGACTCTGAACATTGACAAACTGTTCCTCAATGTTATATCGGTATAGGCGCAGCTAGAAAGTCACAGTGTCTCGTTGCTTCTCGAGATGCAACGTTGCAGGTCAGGTGCAACGTTGATTCGGTGAAGATCGACGTGTATCGGTGAACAATAAGAAACAGACAACGAGCACAATTTTTTTTTCAAGAGATACAGACTATCGAAAAAATGTTTCTCGATGTTGCCTCGTTGTAAATACAGCTTTACCAACGATGTTTCAAGGTCGAAGACCGATCGAAATCGAAATTCGACGTTCGAGCGACCGTGGAGTCCTCACGCGTGCGACAAATCCGGTATAAAGAAAGGGAATCCACAACGTGCTACACTCCTGACCTTTCAAAAGTCTTTCGCAAGCAAAGTGTGGGGCGTCTCGCGTGCTTTCGACGAGTTGCATCTCGCGAATCGGGGTCCGAACAAAGAGGGAGCTAGAAGAACGGGCAACGGTTCGACATTTGCGGCAATAGCCGGGATTAAGAGCAAACTGGTTCCAGATTCTTTCAGCCTCCCACGTCGGCGGTGGCAATCTTCGTTATTTAGTTACCAAGATTACGTGCGAGCATACACGGTGCCCACGAGTCGACCGCCATCTTGTTTTCCACGATAGGCAAAAACGTTTAGAGAGGGGGCTAGTATCGCGACGAACAAGCTACTATTTTTATTTGAAATACAAACTTTGTCTCGCGTTCCAAACTTGTGGGTGGTATTTTTTTTCCAACGGCATAACGTATATTTATAAAACACGAAACAATAAATATAACTACAATAATCTACAGTAACCCCTCTGTAGGACGTCGAGTGTGAACAATCCAGAAACCTGATCAACAAAGTACCCGTTTTAGTGTTCGAAATTTTACCCACTTTATCGTCCCTTGTTGTCCCGACCAATTGGAAATTTAACAACGAGCTTTGTTCTATCTCTGACTCACTTTCATCCCCTCTCCTTTGCTCATTCGAATTCGCGGAAGACACCCCGGATAAGCGTCCGTATTTGGACCCGCCTACGGACTCTAAAGCGGGGTCTACTGTAATCACGATCAGCGTATCGAAACTGTTGGAGATTTGTACATTTGCATTGCACCGTTGTGTGAGTGTGCCGACCCCTAATGCGATCTAGGAAAAGAACATGTTTGTGCAAACACGCGAGCAGATAGTTAGCTGCGTTGGAGTCGAATGGAGAAACCCCATGTGCAGAGAAAGTATCGTAATAGTATCATTAGAGGTTATATTTTATCGAACCAAATAAATATTGTTATATATAACATAGAGGTACTAAGAGAAACATAGTTCGCTCGATTCTTCCACAACACAATGATCGATGGTACGATGGAAACGTGGTATAAGAGGGTCGTATACCCAAGTCCTACCTAAGTCATCGTTGCACTTATTTCAACAATATTGTTGGCAATTTTTGCAATCTAGTCGCATCGAAATAGTGTTTTCGTAGCACCGTGTTACAAGAGTGTTCTTATTAAATTTCCCAGAAACAAATTTTCCTCTTTTCGTCGAGTACCGTTTGCACTGTAAATCCGTTTTTTTTTAAGTTGCATTTCATAGACACTGGTCCAAGTTACGATGAAATGGCGGTCGATACCGGAGGACCTTCCATGTATTTGACCACTCGAAGATTCTTCCGTGACGAGGTCACCAGTTCGACGATACTTCTTCGAACAAAGTCGGCTCCAACTTCGAACGTAACTTTTTTGCTTCTATGATTCGAACATTCGTTTCGCAGAGACTATTTCCACGAACTTGCATTCGTTTGCAAGACTTTACCACGATGGAATACAAAACATCTGTACCAAATCTCCAACGTACCGTTTGCATTGCATTAATTAATTTACAAACACGATTGGTCCTCCGTTTCGATAATCGTCGTCGAATATAGCGTCAGTCGAGTAATTTTGAAAAGAAGTTCGAAACGATTAGAATCATCCTCTTCGATGGTTCCAGCGCGATGATGCACGAGTCAGATGGGACACCCTGTATAACGCATACGTATCGAGAGCCGCAACGGTAGAAGAATACGCGGCCAAATACCGCGTGGCGTCGCGTCGTTTCAAACCTGGCCACCGAAACTTTCTCTAACGCATTTTTAAGTCCTCCTCGGCTCGCGGAGCCGAGGAGCGGAGTTGTCGTTTCCCCGTTTTTGCATCGACGTCGAACGCGAAAGTGCTCTTGATACGAGACGCGTCTCGTAACGCGTTAAGGCAGGTCTTGAAAACAGGTATCCCCGGTCTCCGTTCGTTTCTTTCTCGCCTTCTGTTTCACCTTCTTCTCCCGCCATTTCGCGATACGCTTCGAATCCAGATCGGAGCGCTCGAGTGTTTCAACGAAATCGAACGAGCTCGGTTCTTCTCGCGCGAGTTGAATTTACGAGGGGAAGAAACGAGGACGTTCGAGGATCTTTTTTTTTTCTTTTTTTCTTTTTTTATATTCAAGATAATTTTTACGTAGGTGGATTAACGAGAGATCGTCTCCCGAATCGCGGAGTTTCGAACGCGTTTCTTTCGCGGCGTGGTCGTGCACGCACCACGCACTCCGCGCGACGAGCGTGCAAACAGCTCGCTCGGGTGTACCGTTACCGCGTATCGATTCGAGCCGATCGAATTACGAGAACGGAGACCGCTTCTCGCTTGCTATCCTTCGATACGTTAGATCGCGCGATACGAGTAGCGGTGGAACCAGACAACCGGAGACAAGCGAGAACGCAACCAGGGACACGCGATTCTAGTCGGCTCCGGGTCGTAGGATTTTTCAAAACCCTTACTATGGAAAAATCTTTTCATTTTTATCCTGCGTTGCGTTCGAACGAGGGGCGTTTTTTCGTGTAAGAACTTTGAGGCGTTTTTTCGTGTAAGAACTTTGAGGCATTTTTTCGTGTAAGAACTTTGGGTCGTTTTTTCGTGTAAGAACTTTGAGGCGTTTTTTCGTGTAAGAACTTTGAGTCGTTTTTTCGTGTAAGAACTTTGAGTCGTTTTTTCGTGTTTGAACTTTGAGGCGTTTTTCCGCGTTCGAACGAGAGTTTGTTTGTTTTATTAAATCTTCCGCGAAGAATTTTCTACGTGTGGAAATTTTTTCGCGAAGATAACTTTCCTTGTAAAAATCTTTTACGAAGAATATTTTCTTTGCGAATAAATTTTTACGCGAGTAATATTCTTAATTCTTTTTTTCGCGAGGGATACTTTCCGCATGAAAATCTGTCGCGTGGAATGTTTTCCTTGGAAAGAAATTTTTGCTGCCAAGAATTTTTTCCTTGTAAATAAATGTCTCGCGAGAGATACTTTCCGTGTGAAAATCTTTCCTGAAAAAAGTTTTTCGCATGGAAATCTTCCTCCTAGAATATTTCCCAGGTGAAAATCTTTTTTTTAGAATATTTCGTAGGTGAAAATCTTCCATCTAGAATATTTTTTATGTGAAAATTTGTCACCTGGAATTTTTCCTCTGTGAAAATCTTCCATCAGGAATATTTTCCACGCGAAAATTTGTCACCTGGAATTTTTCTCCAGTGAAAATTTGTCACCTAGAATATTTTCCAGGAGAAAATCTTTCATCTATAAAATTTTCCACGTGAAAATTTTTCACCTGGAATTTTTTTCCAGAGAAAATGTTCCATCTATAAAATTTTTCACCTGGAATTTTTCCACAGTGAAAATCTTCCATCTAGTATATTTTCCACGTGAAAATTTTTCACCTGGAATTTTTCTCCAGTGAAAAATTTTTAACCTAGAATATTTTCCAGGAGAAAATCTTTCATCTATAAAATTTTCCACGTGAAAATTTTTCACCTGGAATTTTCCTCCAGTAAAAATTTTTCACCTAGAATATTTTCCAGGAGAAAATCTTTCATCTATAAAATTTTTCACGTGAAAATTTTTCACCTGGAATTTTTCTCCAGAGAAAATGTTCCATCTATAAAATTTTTCACCTGGAATTTTTCCACAGTGAAAATCTTCCATCTAGAATATTTTCCACGTGAACACTTTTCACCTGGAATTTTTCTTCAATGAAAATTTTTCACCTAGAATATTTCCCAGGCAAAAATCTTTCCCGAAAAATATTCTTCCCACGAAAATCTTCCTCCTAGAATATTTTCCACGTGAAAATCTTTCACCTGGAATTTTTCCTCAAAGAAAATTTTTCACCTAGAATATTTTCCAGAAGAAAATCTTTCATCTATAAAATTTTCCACCTGAAAATTTTTCACCTGGAATTTTTCTTCAGTGAAAATCTTCCATTTATAAAATTTTTCACCCAAATTTTTTCCACAGTGAAAATCTTCCATCTAGAATATTTTCCACGCAAAAATTTCTCACCTGGAATTTTTCACCTACAATATTTTCCGCCCTTAAATCTCTCCTGAAAAAATATTCTCCCTTCAAAAATCCTCCTCCAAAAATATTTCCCAAACAAGAACCTGTCATCCACAAAATTTTCCACGCGAAAATTTTCCACCTACAATATTTCCCTCATAAAAACCATACGCTAAAAATATTTCCCGCGCAGGAAAAAAATCTTTCGCGAAGAATAGCCACATAGAATCTTCGCGATCCTCGCGTACCGATAAATACTTTCACCGAACCTCGGTGCAACATAGTTTTCTCCATTTTCCATAAGCAATTCTTAGAAAATGCGTTCCTCGAAGTCGCGTTATCGAATCAACGCGCGAGACAATGGTCTCGCACCGACTCGATTCGTCTCGGGCTGACTCAGAACGCGACCGACAAAAATTCCAAGCGAAAATACGCTCGTGGTGGCACCGCGCCGGCGCGTACAGTATTCATTGTACGGGTTTTAGCACGGTTACACCTGTTTCCATTCTTACGAGCGTATTTCCACGGTTGCCCGGGAGGCTGGTTTCACAAGCGTTATCAAGGTCCGTGGTAGCTGGTAGGGGCCAGTTTACGGTTAAGGAGCGATTCAAAGACGCGTAGACGCAGAAACAATTGGGAAAGAGAGCACGTGCGAGCGCCTCGCGTGGTCATGTTACACCAGGATCCCGTTTTTAGGACCAGGAGCTTCCCATCGCGTAGATGTAGCTCGGTTGATGTTTTCGCGCGATTCGCGACACGAATAGGACCCACCGGCAATTATCTTTAATTACGTAGCGGCCCGGTAAGAGTCCCGCGTCGCGATAATCGTTGATTTTAATTGGCCCGTGGATCGCTCTTACCGTCCTTGGGGAAACGGGTTACTCGCGAGCATCTCGCCAGGAGACGGGGGACAATAATCGAATACACCGCGAACGCTCGTCTACCTAGCCGAGCCGAGTCGTTTTTCGACGAATCGGACTGACTCGGCTCGCGTACCGCGACGCTACAACGCGCAACAACCGTAATCGCGTTCTCGTCGGTTTCCCGCGAATTCGAACTTTCTAACGTACAAAGTAACGTATATCGGCCGCGTGGAGCCGAGGAGCGCCGAGGAGCTTGTGTCACCCTCGGGTTTTCCCAATCGTTCGTCACTTGTGAGCATTCGAGATCTTTTTTCCTCTGTTGCTCTTACCATTCGATCGAAATCTATCTGTCTAACCTAGGTTATCTGTCGAATGATGCAAAAGTTTGTAATACGCAGGAATCTTGCATATATAGTAATATAGTGATTTAAATTTACGATGAACAGTGTCATGTGTTTTCAGCGATTTTAGAAAATTGAAAATGAGAGCAAAGATACCCAGAACCTAATACAGACGTTACCAATATGTGGGACTACTTAAATCATTGTTGCACTTATTTTAATAAAAGGTAATATATTGTAGAATTATTGGTTAGAAATTTTTGAAGTGCTCTGTATCTTCTTTTTCCTTTTCCAATATTCTCATCTTTGACTCCTGCGTATTCGAGAGCTTCTTTTTCCTTTTCCAATATTCTCATCTTTCGATCGAAAGCTATCAGTACCTAGATTATCCGCTAGAAGAGCCAATACCTTCTTCTTCCTTCTCCATTATTCTCAAATTTTAATCGAAATCCATCGGGACCTAGGTTATCCACCAGAAACCAATATAATCTTATTCGTAAGGAGTTTTCGGAGCGATCGATACCTATCTTTTCTCGTTCTTCGTTATGCTCATCTTTCGCTCGGTATCTATCCATACCTAGGTTAACGGTTAGGAGATAACAATCTTAATTTTTACGTTTTCAAGACTGTCGCGAATTTTATCACTGTCAGATTTTCCAGCGACGAACTTTATCGTTACGATACGAACAGATGTAAAAATTAATTTATCGCAAGGCGTTCTAATGTTAACGAATGTTGCGTAATTGTCATCGTACAGCGACAAATCCGACCGATTGATCAACATAGAAAAGAAACAAAAGATAAAAAGAAACGTCGAATCGGACAAAATTCATCATCTTTTTTTATCCCTTGTTTCGTGTCGATGCACTCTAATATTCAACTGCATAGAAATAGTCGAAAAAACGCTCCAACGTTGGACGGTTACTGACGCGTGAAAACGTGCCTTAATCGTTGGAGATATTGTTGAATGGTGAAAAGTAATCGACGAATCGCTTTCGGCGCGTTCCAACGAGCGTTTATCCTGGACACGGTGAACATCGACAACGGCGCGAAACTTTGCCAAGGATACTAGAAATGTGGGACAAGGAAAACTTTGCGCCTTGGCTCTGATGCGTTTCGCAGCGTTCGCTCGAAACTAAGAAGCATCGAACAGGAGTCCGTAACTGGAACGTCGTTGATATTTTCCAGCAAAATTCACCAGCAAGTTCACCGAATCAACGTTGCTTCTGACCGCGCGAGACTGTGACTCTCGATCGAGAAGCAACGAGATCGTGACTCTCTAGCTGCATCTGCATCGAAGTATATTTTCGATGTTTGGTGTCTCTTGAAAAAAGTTGACATTTTTTGTCTGTTTCTTGTTGTATGTTCACACCCGGTTATCTTCACCGAATCAACGTTGCATCTGACTGCACGAAACTGTGAATTTTGATATAGAAGCAACGAGATTGTGACTCTCTAGTTGCATCTGCATCGAGGAATATTATTCATGTTTGATCTCTTGAAAAAAATTGATACTTTTTATCTGTTTCTTGTTGTATGTTCACACTCGGTGATCTTCACCGAATCAACGTTGCATCTGACTGCATGAAACTGTGAATTTCGATCGAGAAGCAACGAGACACCTTGACTCTCTAGCTGCATCTATATTGAGGAATATTTTCGATGTTTCGTGTCTCTTGAAAAAAAATTGCCACTTGTGTGTTCCTTCAGATATCAAGATAACATCGAGGAACATTTTGTCAATGTTCAGAGTCTCTTGAAAATGTCGCCTCTTGTTGTTTATTCACCGATACAATGATATTCACCGAATCGACGTTGCATCTGACCACACGAAACTGTGAATTTCGATCGAGTAGTAATGAGATCGTGTCTCTTTTGCTGCATCTACATCAAGATAACATCGAGGAACATTTTGTCAATGTTCAGAGTCTCTTGAAAATATTACCCCTTGTTGTTTATTCATCGATACATTGATATTCACCGAATTGACGTTGCATCTGACCGCACGAGTCTGTGAATCTCGATCGAGTAGCAACTCTCCAGCTGCGTCTACATCGAGGAACGTTTTATCGATGTTCCATGTTTGAAAAAATCGCCATCAGGTTTTTTAGAAAAACAATATCAAATTTCAAACCGCTCTGAACTGTTTGAAAAATTGTTTACGTATCCACGATCGAAGCTCGAGGTATATTTAAATATAACTTCGACGAAGTATCGGAACAGCGGTAGAAACTATTTAAAATTTTAAACGCAGAAAGTAGATCGAAAAGTATTCTACGATGCTCCAGAGACAGTAAATGAAGACGATACAACACAGACTACTGTTCCAAACGTAATCGAACTAAAAAATTTTGATAATATCAATGTTGTTAAAGGTATGTTACTTTGGTACGGACGAAACGTTACTGTAAGTTGCACGTTGTGCAACTGTCGATGTTTGGTGTATGTTCCAAACGTAATCGAACTAAAAAATTTTGATATCAATGTTGTTAAAGGTATGTTACTTTGGTACGGACGAAACGTTACTGTAAATTGCACGTTGTAAGCGTCTTGGAACGCGCAGCAACAAGCAGCGACGAAACGTTGCTCGATGTTGCTTCCACGCAGCTTCTCGTTCTCGATTCGAGTTACGACACGAAACGTCTTCGCGACCGAACCGTTCCAGTCTGCTCGAACCACCGCATAAGTATGTACACGTAGATACGTCCAGCGACGTGATTTCTTGCCCCGTGACTTTAATTTATCATTCAACGTGGCCCGTCTCGCGTCTCCGTTCGTGCGTGTACGTGAAAAGTAATCCTCCGCGTCGATGGAAATATTCGTGGAAATAATATTTCATTACTTCGCGATAAATTTAGTCGTAAAACGTGTGCCCCGGTTGGTATAATTGTGTTCGTTCCTTTTTGTCAAACACGATATTGGAACACGCGTTTCTCAATTTTTAGATACAGTTTCCAATTCGAACTACTATGGTTGTGGTACAATTTCAAAAGTACGTTGAACAAAAAAAATTGGGTGCCTCTGTTGGTGCAATTATGTTCGTTTATTTTTATACAGAATGTGCTGCTGGAGCACAGGTGTCCCGATTCCTTTGATGCAGTTTTTAACTCGAATTTACTGCGATTGTAACATAAATGACAAAAGTGTGTTAAAAAAAAAAAATTGTATTTTTATAAAACGCGGAACCAACCAGCACAGGATCCGATGTTGATGGTGTTATTATTTATCAACGATTCGAAATTAAAGTAGGGTAGATCAATGGAGTCAAGTACGGAGTCAAGATCAAGGCGAGGACAGGCAGGGTATTGTTGGAGCAAAAGAGCATAATCGCGACATCTTTGGTTTTATGTATATTGAATTTATATACGTAATGTAAATAGGTACGTGTGTGTATGTGTGCGTGCAGAGTTTACTTTATCGAGACAATTTGTCGGTAGATCACTTTTGTATCGTAAACAACAGTATACTAAGATTCTATAAATGAAATATAAGCGAATTAATGTATAGTGTCAAACCATTGGGTACATTATTTAATTCCAAGAGGTATGAATAACAAAAGGAAAAGAAAAACGAAAAAAATCGCTCTAATTTACAGAATATCCGGAAGAAATAAAATGTATCGTAAACCACAGTATACTGAGATTCTATAAATGAAATATAAGCGAGTTAATATGTAGTGTCAAACCATTGGGTACATTATCTAATTCCAAGAGGTATAAAAAAAAGGGAAAGAAAAAAGGAAAAGAAAAATCACCCTAATTTACAGAGTATCCGCAGGAAATTACGCGCCAAGGGACGGGAGGGTGGGGGTGTGGGGTGGGGTGAAACCGTGAAAGGATCCGGGTCTTCCGACTCCGGGTCCCTGCGCGTCCTTCGCCCTCGACGAGCTAATTAATGTACATACTTATCGTTTCGGTAGTCGCGGTCCGCGTGGAATCTGCATCCGCTGAATATGCAACGCGTCCGCCTTGACCTCCCAACCGCTCTATGCATACCTATCGCTTTCCTCCGTGACGAAAAACCGTGCCTGACGCGTGTCCGCGCGTAATACACCGAACGACGATAAACCGGATTAATTGGGGTGGATCGACCCTTTCGGTGCAGCACGCTTTCAATAATTTATCTATTTATACGCGACGAGCCATTAGAGAATTACGCGAAAATTATTACTGCGCTTTACGAAAGATAAAAACCGAAGAGAGAGAGAGAGAGAGAGTTATTCTCTAACGAGTTATTCGATACTAATAAAGGAATAAATAATAATAATAATAATAATAATAGTAGTAGTAGTAATAATAATAATAATAATAATAATAGTAGTAATAATAATAATAATAATAATAATAATAATAATAAAATAATAATAATAAAATAATAATAATACAATAATAATAATAAAATAATAATAATAGTTTAATGTTATTAATGGGATGTACTCTCTGTTAGAAAATAGCGAGTAAAAGAAAAATAATAACATAAGAACGTGTACAAATCTTCGAGACGGTTCCGTAAATAAAAGTCGAGCGGGTGTCGAGTTCGGTGATCGCGGTAGTGTATTTTTCCACCGCGATTTGTCCAACGTCGATCTGTATCGTGAGTTTGAAAAATATTTTACTTTGATATTGAAACGCGATACCACTTTCTGTTTATAAACACGCGTAAAAAGCGGTAGGAGAGTGTACTCGGGTCGACTCGAGTCTTCGAACGCACTCGGTGTATTTTTAAAAGGTGAATTTTCTCGAATTATTCAACACGTTGAATATCCGTATACACGTTCCTATATCTAAGAATGTTTAAATACAGATCGATAATTCGTCGATGTACCTGTTATTTTATATTACTACCAACAAGTATAATTCTATTGAGGTTTACACGTATTGGTGATTTGCAAACTCTTTGGAGAATCGTTGTAACTTTGGTGTGTTTCCAGGATTTTTAAATTCTTTCATTGTAAAAAACCGTAATTCCTTTATTTTCGTTTTTTACGTACTCGCGCGGACTCTCCGTCGAATGGTAATACAGTTCGCGGGACACCCCGTATACTGGTCCGTGGCGCGCACGCGCGTAACGATTTTATCGTCGGGCGATCGTGTACGCTCGTAGCATCGAAAGGGTCAACACGGCCGATCGATTAGCGCGTTCTCGACGCTCTATTTTTCTTTCCTGTTCGCGTCGTTTCTGTTTGTTCGCGCAACGACAATAAGTCGTTCGTTTTCCCGGCAGCAAACACAACGTCGAAACGAGCGTGCTCGAACACCGAGAGAACTCCTCCGCTGACACACGGTTGCAACGGTGGCAGAACGTAATTTACAGATTGACGTCCGCGGAAAGGTCAGAGGGTCCGTTGTATCGTTAGCGAGCACACGCTAGCTCGTTCGCACCGGTCTCGCTCGCTCGGTAGGAGCGCGTAACATTCCAGCCGTTACGGGCCTCGTTTACGTGTTTCGCAAGCGACCAACGACTGGCTCCTCTTCTTCGGCTGCAAGTCCGCTCGTGGAACGATTGGCCAACTCGTGAATTACGGAAGGCCTTAAACACATATATTCGGCCCCCGTGCTTTGCACGAAATTGTCGAAATAGCCTCCGGTGGAAACTTTCGCCGAAAGAGAACTCTGCCCGTTATCGCGTCGTTTGTACTTCTTCCCCCTTTTGCTCTCTCGTTCTTTTCTTTTTTAACCCTTCGCACACGGGATCCATAACTCGTACCTGCTACAGTTTCTTTCACGCGTAGACGGGATTTACACAAGGTGTGTTGATTCTCAATGGAAATGTTTTAAGCATTTATATTTATTTATTAGTATTATATATACTAATTAGTATTATATATAATAGTATTATTAGTATTTATAAGTTTGATACTTGGAAATATTTTCTAAGTATTGATGCGTGAATAATTGCTAAGTATCGATGCGTAAGTATGGATAATTAGAAGTATTTCAAGCATTTATATTTAAGTATTTGTAAGTTTGATAAATTATGTTAAATTTATAGCTAAAATGTATAAGTGTTGTATTTTGTAGATTAATCTTTACAAGTGTATAAAAGACCGATTTTTTTACATAAATTGAAAATCGCGATAGATCCATTTTTTGCATCGAGTTTTCGTTGACCAATTTTGCTTTTTTCGACGCGAGATCGTGTCGATTTGAAAAGAACACACAATTCCCTCTTTTTAATGTAAAATACTTCTTTCAACAGCTACTATTTTTACATTCGAACACACATGAAAAAATCGAAAAGTACAAACGAGATTGACCAAGAACTTCAGTTTCCAATCGATTCTTTCGAAAGACCGATTTTTTTCTATAGATCCGTTTTCCAACAAATTGATATTTTCGACTTTGGACATTTTCTTCGTATTACAACAAAAAATCCCCCAACTTGAAAACTAATGTATCATTCGTGGGACATTCTCCATTCATTTCAGATTCACCCTTCGTAGGGTGAACTTCCGTGTACAATACAACACAACTGTTCACAACACAACTGCGACGCGTACTTCTGAATCACCCTGTACGGCTTCCTTATAGCTCACGGAATCCGGTGGCCAGGACAGTTTTAAAATACCGTGTGGTATTTAAATTTCAGGTCGCTCGAAGAACGATCGATCGACGACTCGGAAAACCGATCGAGGTCTCCGGACCGGAGGATTTCAACGTTGAGAAATATTTCGACGCGTTATCAACGCGCTCAGCTCGAATCCGCGTCGCGAAACGTCTCTCGCGTATTTACACGCTCGCGTTTCACGCTTCGAGATTCCGCGCGGACGATCGTCCATCATCAGCCGAGGACTCGGTGCGTATCTGTCACGCGTACGATCTCGTCCATGCTCTCGTGTAATTTCGTTCCATGAGCCAAGAGCTCCGGGAAATTCACTACGAAACATTTTCCGGCCTCCGACGCGAAAAACGAGGCGAAATTTCCAATTTGAATTCGAATCATCGGAATGGGACAATTTCGTCGTCGATCGAGTAGTCTTAACCCTTTGCACTCGAAGCGTTTTTGCTACCTGAAACTGGCGCCTCGATGAGATCTTTTAAATCGCAAAATTAATGTGGAATGGAATATTTTTATTCCAATACTCGACGTACATACGTTTACATCTTAAAAGAGTGTAATACTTAATTTTCAATTTGAATTTCAAGTCACAAAAGTTTTCCGAATTGAAAGAAGTAGACTGAATCGAGTGGTGATCGAGGGTCTCCTCTCGAGTTCAAAGGATTAATAGAATATATATCAATGTTAATTGAGTACATTTCAATGGTTTTTTGTTTATTCCATTACTTTCAAAAATAATGTTATTATATTTTTATCTACCGGAGGATGAAGTATTGTATCGTATAAGTATCGTTTTCCAAAATGGAGAATATATAATTTAATAATGTTAAATTAAGTGTATAAATGTTCATAGATTCTAAAAATATTGTGTTTCATTTTTACCAAAAAGACGAAATGACTTTTCGAAGAATCCAATGGATCGATAAATAAATTGAATCGAACTAAAAAATGACGATGGAAGTGAAAGATCTCGATGTTCCCTGCCCTCTTTCGAATTTTTATGAGAAATTTAAATTTCAAGGAAAATAAGTCCTGCGACAGGACGTTCGTTCTTCCATTTTCATTCGACCTCTGGTGCAGTCTTTTTCTTCTTTAATTATCTTCGTCGACTTCGACTCGAGATCAATCTCTGAATTCGTGATTTCGTTTCTTTTTACCATCACTTAGCCGACAGGATGAAAATTGCAAACCACGTCGAGACGGATCTTACTTCTTTAAGAGGAGTAACTTTTGACTTTCTCTCTCTCTCTCTTTCTCTTTCTCTTTCTCTGTTTGTCTGTCTTTCATCTTCCGCGAGCAGAGAGCCCCGAGAATTTCGAATTCGAATTCCTTTGTCCGCGCTCTATCTCGATCTCGGTTGTTGCATATGCAATAGTCGTGAAAACTCCCGATTATTTTCGAATAGGGATCATTATTCCAAAGGGAGAGGTGGGAAAGAAAGACGAGATGAAATTTCTGCTAGAAATTCGAATCTTTAGGCAAAGAAATCAAGTTAGAGACAACCACCGAAGCGATAGCTCCGAAAATCTCGGATGTTTTATTGTTCGTATTCTTTCTCGATCTTGGTTTCTGTAAATGCGATAGTCGAGTGAATTTTTGAATATTTTCGTAAAACGAGACGAAATTTCTGCTAGAAATTCGAATCTTTAGGCAAAGAAATCAAGTTAAAGACAACCACTGAAGCGATAGCTCCGAAAATCTCGGATGTTTTATTGTTCGTATTCTTTCTCGATCTTGGTTTCTGTAAATGCGATAGTCGAGTGAATTTTTGAATATTTTCGTAAAACGAGACGAAATTTCTTCTAGAAATTCGAATCTTTAGGCAAAGAAATCAAGTTAGAGACAACCACCGAAGCGATAGCTCCGAAAATCTCGGATGTTCCATTGTTCGTATTCTTTCTCGATCTCGATTTTTGCATACGCAAATATTGCATACTGCGTACGAATTTTCGAAAAGAAAAGAACGAGAAAAATTTCCACAGGGAAAAAACGCGTTAAAAAAAGAGCTTGTTTAAGCTCACCGGAAGATGTAAAACTCGTGCCAGTATCTTCAAGAATGTTTCTCGTAGAACGAAAAATGTTCACTTTCTCGAATGGAGTATGAGAAACTTGTTAAAAACGTGTTGGAACGCGTGAACGTGATAACGATCGAACTCACCTGATACGTTTTATCTTCTTCGGA
Source organism: Ptiloglossa arizonensis (assembly GCF_051014685.1). Classification (NCBI taxonomy): domain Eukaryota; kingdom Metazoa; phylum Arthropoda; class Insecta; order Hymenoptera; family Colletidae; genus Ptiloglossa; species Ptiloglossa arizonensis. The sequence goes on along the minus strand of NC_135048.1, from coordinate 18,199,319 downwards.
TATCGAATTATCTTTGAAACAATTAACGAGAAAACGAGCGGATAAAACGACCGAAGAATGAAATCGAGCATAGTCGAAGTACCGTAAAATCGTTGCTACATGGGAACAACAATCTACAACGTGTTCACCGAATACCTCGGAGTTCGCAAGCGAGAATAGTAGTAATTGTTTCCATTATCGTGAAACTAATATCTCATTACCTTGGTTCTCTTCGTGTAATTTACAATTATATCGAATATACATCTGTAGGTATTTTAATTATCGAGTTTAATTGCACGAATTTAAATATACGATCGGTACAATATGTATATGTTTCGCGATGCGATACAATAAACGCGTTGTCGATTGTTGTTCCCATAAACCATCGATTTTACGCTGGTTTTACTCCATTTTGATTTTCGGTCGATTTATTAGCCGACTTTCTCGTTAACACGTCAACTGGCCAGCCAGTTTTCCATATTTCAGAAACTTCTCGAAATTTATTCGAATTGTAGCGCGAAAAGTGGCAATACTCGTTAGTTTGTTATATAATTGTTATTTTAGGGCATTGGTAACGACGGTAACGTTGTTTGAAAGTTTAATCGGAGGTATTCGACGCGATAATTGTTTCCAAGATGGCTCCGTGTTCGAGGAGAGAAGAAGAGAACAAAACGTAACTCGGTTGAGTTCGATCGACGTCGCGTTGTTCGAATTTATTTTTAAACATTTTTCCACTGCTTTCCGGGAAAATGACATCGGTTTCCGTTTCATTGGGGATTCTTGAAAATTCCTGAAGAATACTTCATTTATTTTCAAGCTCCTGAACCCATTTTTAAGTCGACGAAACTTAAGATTCCTCTGGAACACTTACGAGATACCGAATTTTTCATCATTGGTTACAACACAACCGATGGATCTTCAAAGTTGGGATTTCAAAGGGCAAACCAATCCGTAAGTAAACTAATAATAATTTTCCCATCGTTTTTCTAGAAAACTACAAGAACTCTCGTACTCGTTTCTCGTTCTCATTTTACAATACAGTCCTTCGAATCTCAAAGCGAAGAAGTTGTTCCCATCGCCATTGTATTCGTTTTCGACAATTTTTCCATCGTCTTTTTGCAAAAGAACAAGGCGACAACGTTTTTCTAAATACCCACTAAAGACTTCTGTACTCGTTTTCCATTTTCGTGAAACATCGTCCTTCGAATCTCAAAACGAAGAAGTCTTTCCCATCGCCATTGTATTCACGCGTTTGGATTTGTTTGAACAATATTTCCATCGTCTTTCTGCAAAGGGGCAAGGCGACAACGTTTTTCTAAATACACTCTAGAAACTCTTTTTCCATTCCCATTTCGTGGAACATCGTCCTTTGAATCTCAAAGCGAAGAAGTCGTTCCCATTGCCATTGTATTCGTTTTCGACAATTTTTCCATCGTCTTTTTGCAAAAGAACAAGGCGACAACGTTTTTCTAAATACCCACTAAAGACTTCTGTACTCGTTTTCCATTTTCGTGCAACATCGTCCTTCAAATCTCAAAACGAAGAAGTCTTTCCCATCGCCATTGTATTCACGCGTTTGGATTTGTTTGAACAATATTTCCATCGTCTTTCTGCAAAGGGGCAAGGCAACAACGTTTTTCTAAATACACTCTAAAACCTCCTTTTCCATTCCCATTTCGTACAACATCGTCCTTCGAATCTCAAAGGGAGGAAGTCGTTCCCATCGCCATTGTATTCACGCGTTTGGATTTGTTTGAACAATATTTCCATCGTCTTTCTGCAAAAGGACAAGGCGACGATGTTTTCCTAAATACACTCTAAAGACTTTTCTGTACTCGTTTTCCATTTTCATTTCGTGCAACATAGTCTTTCGAATCTCAAAGTAAAGAAGTCGTTCCCATCGCCATTGTATTCGTTTTCAACAATTTTTCCATCGTCTTTCTGCAAAAGAACAAGGCAACAACGTTTTTCTAAATACACTCTAAAACCTCCTTTTCCATTCCCATTTCGTGCAACATCGTCCTTCGAATCTCAAAGCGAAGAAGTCGAATCGGGGTACAGCTCTCAACTCTCTCGGAGGATCTCGGCTTCGAGTCCCGTCGTCCGTGGTGCCCTCGTTCGACCTCGGTTTCGCATACGCGACAGAGAGGCTGCGCGCGTCCTTCGTGGGTGTTTTTCCTTTCTAAACAGGACTCCGCGATGGTCACCGATGGTATTTTTCGTCCCGTTCCTCTTTACCAGTGCACGATGGCTCATACACGAGCGATACTCGCAACGGAGAATTTTCCAGGAGAGTCGCGGTGCTCCCGGTGTCGCGTAAAGACGAAAAAGACGAGGAAAAGGGAGAAAGAAATCGAAGATAAGATTGCACGGCCGGTTCTAATGGGCTACCGAGCGCAAAGTACAGGCTTGCGGCTAGTTCTCTTCTGCGGAGCGATTACGACGTAGAAAGAGGAAGCGAGCGCGTCCGCGGCTGAGGAGAAAGAGGAGGAGGGTTTGCATTTTCCCCCCCGAGTCTACGGCGTCGGAAAGGTATACAAGGCTCTCGCAAGGGCATTGCGCAACTATAAATTTTAATTGAGCGCGCCGACGACCCGCGATCCGCCGCTGGCTGTCCTTCCTGTCCTCCGCGACCCGAGGGAAGAGGATCTTCCGGCGACGGATCCGAGTAAACGTTCGCGGGACAAGGAACGAACGCCCCAAGAAGGGAAGGAAGGAAGGAAAGAGAAATTAACCAGCGGTTTTCACTCACCGTGTAGCTGCGCGAGCGATTGCAGCGTGTTGGCGTTGCAGTTTATGTATCCTGAAACAGAAACGCAAAGTTCGCGTTATTGAACATAGATTTTTCGTCGGGTGGAATCGTCGAGTTTAGAAATTATTTCGTGAATCGTTTCGTTGGTACGCGTGCGCGTAAGCGACGAATCTCCGCGGTGGATTTATCGTCGTAGAATTCGATCGTCCCTCGCGCCGGAAACCTCCGACGTTAATTACGCGGCACGCGCGCGCGTACACTTCCCTGGAAAATTGATCGATCGTTCGATTCGCTGCTCGTGTGTATGCGCGCGCACGCGTGGCTGCGCGCGCAGCTGCTGGAGCGCGAGCGCGGTAATACAAGGCGCACGCGTGAGGTTACGCCCGACCGTATTATATCGCAACGGTGTAAAGATAAAGATGGAAAGAAAAGAAAAGGAACGAACCGCTCGCGTGCGGTTCTCCAAGATCACGTTGCACAGTGTCGTAAGTATCGGCTCGAAACCCCGCCGCCTGGACATGTGGGTCAAACGCGGTTTCACAATTTGGAAAAAGTCCGCGTTTTACCGTGAAGGGGACAAACACACGGCCATCGGAGGAAACGCGACGACGACTGCGCGATCGAGTACCCGCAATCTACTTTTTCGCGGGAAGTCAACGACCTTTCGCGTTCGGAAGAACCTCGACTCCTGACGTCGTCTTTACCAACATCGAAACTTTACTTTTCTACGTTTTCGACAAAGTTTTCGCTAGTTTTGCGAAGGAACCAATAGAGAAAGAATCTTTCGGGCTGATCGAAACTCCGCGAGCCTAGTTTTTATAGTTTACGAACTTTGTCGTTAAAAGATTAGTGTCTTTCGAAAGTCTAGTACTTTTGTACGTTTTCGACAGGTTTTCGCTAATGTTACAAAGGAACGAATAAATAAAGAATCTTTCAGGCCGATCGAAACTCCGCGAGCCTAGTTTTTATAGTTAACGAACTTTAGCGTTAAAAGATTAGTGTCTTTCGAAAGTCGAGTACTTTTGTACGTTTTCGACAGGTTTTCGTTAATGTTACAAAATAACGAATAGATAAAGAATGTTTCAGGCCGATCGAAACTCCGCGAGCCTAGTTTTTATAGTTTACGAACTTTGTCGTTAAAAGATTAGTGTCTTTCGAAAGTCTAGTACTTTTGTACGTTTTCGACAGGTTTTTTGCTAATGTTACAAAGCAACGAACAAATAAAGAATCTTTCAGGTCAATCGAAACTCCACGATCCTATTTTTTCATAGCGAACGAACTTTGGCGTTGAAAGAACATCGTCGACGGTTAGTGTCTTTCGAAAGTCCGAGTACTTCCGCGCCATTTTCGATGGTTTTTCGCCACCTTTGTAAACAAGTGAATAAACAAGTTATCATAATTTTTGCGACTCATTCTACCGCGAAGTAACCTCTGATCTTCGGTTTCTAACCGTGAAACGGGCATCGGGAACGCGGCGATAAACATTGACATTTAGGAGCGCTAAGAGCGGCACTTCCGGCAGAGCTCATCCACGGACTTTACGCACGCCCTGTCGCTTTCTTCGCGGGCCTCGCGAGCGTGATCGACGAGAGACATCGCGAGAAGACTTCCGACGTATCGCGGGGAGCTGGGGAGACTCGATATGGAATAGCGTATCGTATTTTCCGAACGAGCGAAAATTCTCTACACGTTCTCCTTGCACGCGATCTAAGATTCCCGGTTAACAATCTCGCGACGATAACGAACTTCTTTTTTTTTCATTTTACACCGTTAACATGGCACACCAAACGGAATTTCGCGATCGATTCTACCGAAACGAAATCTCGAACGAAAGAGCGTTATCGCTCTTTGTCGATTCATTTTTACGTACAGTAAACTATATTCTGTTCAATTGCTCAGCGAGTTTTGGTACACCTTGTACCACGTTGTGTATACACAACGATGTATAAATACACGTTTCTCTACGTAACGTTGTACAAATACACGTTTTTTTACACAATGTTGTATAAATACAAGTTTCTCTACGTAACGTTGTACAAATACACGTTTTCCTACACAATGTTGCATAAATAAAAGGTTCTCTACGTAACGTTGTACAAATACACGTTTTCCTACACAATGTTGTATAAATACAAGTTTCTCTACGTAACGTTGTACAAATAAAGGTTTTTTGCACGTCATTTTATAAATATACGTTTTTCGACACAACGTTGCGTAAATACACGTTTTCCTACACAATGTTGTATAAATACACGTTTTTCTACAGAACGTTGTATAAATATACGTTTTCCTAAACGTTATACAACGTTGTATAAATACACGTTTTTCTACACAACGTTGTACAAATACACGTTTCTCTACACAACATTGTACAAATACACATTTCCCTACACAAAATTGTACAAATACAAATTTCCCTACACAACGTTGTACAAATACACATTTCCCTACACAATATTGTACAACTACACATTTCCCTACACAACGTTGTACAAATACACATTTTCCTACACAACATTGTACAAATACACATTTCCCTACACAAAATTGTACAAATACACATTTCCCTACACAACATTGTACAAATAGACATTTCTCTACACAATATTGTACAACTACACATTTCCCTACACAAAATTGTACAAATACACATTTTCCTACACAACATTGTACAAATACACATTTCCCTACACAAAATTGTACAAATACACATTTCCCTACACAAAATTGTACAAATACAAATTTCCCTACACAACGTTGTACAAATACACATTTCCCTACACAATATTGTACAACTACACATTTCCCTACATAACATTGTATAAATACACATTTCCCTACACAAAATTCTACAAATACACATTTTCCTACACAACATTGTACAAATACAAATTTCCCTACACAACATTGTACAACTACAAATTTCCCTACACAACGTTATAAAAATACAAGTTTCCCCAGCCAAAGTTACAAAACCACACATTTCCCTACCCCCTCTACAAATAAATAACTGAATAATCGCGAATCACCGTGTTCGACGCATATTTCCGACCTCGGGCGCTGATCGCGCGACATTATCGGCGATCGATCGGTCGATTCGGGAGAGATTATCCTCAGTGCGGTACGGTCGGGAACGCGATTACACGGAAATCGTGGCAGTGTGTCGTCGTACAAAGCGATATCGGGTCACGAATCGAGACAAAGTCGATCGAAGCCGACTGACTCTCGGCGGTGGTTTCTCCCCGCGTTCGTTTATTCGCGGCTCGATTTCCGCTCGAAACGAACGTTGTAACCGTTATCGAGTCGCGCGCGCCGAGTCATCCTTCCGACTCGTGCACATCGAGAAGATAAAGTCGCGAGTCGATCGACTCGGAGACTTTCTCTTAAACTTCGCCGCGCGGGACACAGCGTTCAATAAAACGCGCTCGTTGGTTCGTTCGTTCGTTTACTCGTTCGAGCGTCTCGTTCTCGAGAACTTTTCTGGCAAACGCGCGCGTAAGCCGATCGAATCGCCCGCTTCTTGGTTTCGCGACGTCGTTAACTAATATAACGCCTCCAGTTTCGTAATGGAGAACCCCGCGACTCGCGTTCGCATGCCTCGCGGTGTTTCGTAACCAGCGTTATTAGAGTCGAAAACGCGGCGCGGATTATCCGCCGCGAGAGGACTCGATTTATCGTTGTTATTAATTCGACGATGGCCCTTCGGGAGAGTAATCCAACGAGCGAAGAGAAACCAGCGGATTGAAGCGCGTACGGAGAGAGTCAGCTTCTTGGTTCCTTAAACGATTTTCGCAACGATCGCGAGATTTACGTCGCGATCGTTTGTTAATATCGTGAAAATTATCAAGAGACGTTCGAGAAAATCGATTCTCTCGAACGATCATTCGGGATGAATATATTCGCGAAATTTTGCCTTGGAATTTTGAAATTAAAAGAATCCATGGGGATTTGGAAATGATTGTATGTTTCGATACTTTAGGTGTATGTTTTTCATTGGTTTTTTTTCGTGGTTCGATTAAATTTATTCAGTGATGTAGTACAACTGTACGATAATCGTAGTGGATTGTTATAAGACAGTAAGAGAAAAGATTCAATGATTAATGTTGACAAAAATGTTCTATGGTTTTCCTAGCGTAGAAGGGAACGGTGTATTCACTTAACAATATCTTTACTCTTCTTAAGACGCGTTTGTAACAGATCGTAGAATCATCTTTCTCGACTTTGAATTTTATCGTTCTCGTAGGTATTCGATAAGAGTTAAAATTGATAATATCTCAGTTTTGGAGTATCTTTGCAAAAAGAAAGTAACAAAAGTACCGTTCCACGATCGAAGTTTCCCTCGAGTATCGTTCTCTTAAATACCGGAACATGGTAAAAATTTCTATTTTAAATTTAGTGTATCCTTTGAAAAAAGAAATAACACAGTGAAAAAGAATAACCTTTTACGATCGAAGATCCTCTCGAGTGCGCGTATCGTTTCTGTAGATATTACAACGTAGTCAATCTCGATGATATGTTAGGTTTGGAGTGTGAATGCAAAGAAGGAAAATGAGAAAAATCCGCTCGAAAGACACGTTCCGCGAAGACTTCCCTCGAAGCTGAAACTCGCTCGCGATCGTACGGGAGCGTGGTCGTCGGACACGCGGTGCTAGAAATTGGAGCAGAGGAGCCGTGTCGCGTGTGCCGTTAGTTGGCATCGTCGATGAAAATCAGATAGTTCGAAGCGTGCGACGTTGTTGCGCGCCCGTGTGAATCAAACTTCGAAGAACTCCTAACGAACGGTGGGTGCTTTCGCAAAACGCGAAAACGCAACTTCCCCGAGCGTTTCCAGCGAGTTTCTATCCTTCGTTTCTCTCCTCGCTAATCGCGTAGACAACGTCCTTCTTTTCGTCGGATGTTTTCTCTTTTTCTCTCACTCATTCTCCTTTTCTCTCTCTCCCTTTCACACACACACACACACACACACACACACACACTCAATCTCCTTTTCTCTCTCTCTGTCTCACACACATACACACACTCAATCTCCTTTTCTCTCTCTCTCTCTCTCACACACACACACACATATACACTCAATCTCCTTTTCTCTCTCTTTCTCCTTCACTCATTCTCCTTTTCTCTCTCTCTCCTTTCTTTTTCTCTCTCTCTCTCTCTCTCTCTCTCTCTCTCAAACACACTCCCTCTCTCACTCACTCATTCTTCTTCTTTCCCTCTCTCTCTCACACACACTCTTCTTTAACTCTCTTCCTCCTCTCTCTCTCTCTCTCTCTCTCTCTCTCTCTCTCTCTCTCTCTCTCTCTCTCTCTTTCAAACACACATCCTCTTTCACTCACTCATTCTTCTTCTTTCCCTCTCTCTCACACACACTCTTCTTTAACTCTCTCTCTCTCTCTCTCTCTCTCTCTCTCTCTCTCTCTCTCTCTCTCTCTCTCTCTCAAACACACACTCTCTCTCTCTCTCTCTCAAGCACACACCCTCTCTCACTCACTCATTCTCCTTCACTTATTCTTCTTCTTTCCCTCTCTCTCACACACACTCTTCTTTAGCCCTCTCTCTCTCTCTCACTCTTCTTTAACTCTCTCTCTCTCTTTGTTTTTCTCTCTCTTCGCGAGCTGGTATCGCACGCTCGCGGAGAAAATGATTTTGCGCCTGACATCGCTATTACGGTAACGGTACGAGAGATTAGTCACGACGAGCACGTCCCGCGAATCGTTTCGCGGCTGCTACGACCCGGGATTTATTATTTGTCCATTTTTAGCCGTTCTCCGGGCACCACGGAGTCGTCCTCGTCATTGTCGTCGGTGATTGTCCGTTCGCGAACAATACTCGGTGGTTCCGTTCGCGAAAGCTCTTCGTATCGAATGGAACTTCTTCGCGAAAGCTCACCCTATCGAAAAGAATTTTGTGTGAAAGTTCTTCGTATAGAAATGAATTTTTTGCGAGAGCTCATCGTATCGAAAAGAATTTTTTGTGAAAGTTCTTCGTATCGAAAAGAATTTTTTGCGAAAGCTCACCGTATCGAAAAGTATTTTTTGCGAAAGCTCAAAGTATCGAAACGAATTTTATGTGGAATCTCACCATGTCGAACAAATTTTTTTGCGAAAGCTCACCGTGTCGAAAAGAATTTTTTGCGAAAGCTCAAAGTATCGAAAAGAATGTTGTGTGAAAGCTTTTCATATCGAAACGATTTTTTCGCGAAAGTTCTTAGTATCGAAAAGAATTTTTCGCGAAAGCTCACCGTGTGAAAAAAAATTTTCCGTGAAAGCTCACCGTATCGAAAAGAATTTTTTGCGAAAGCTCTCCACATTGAAAAGAATTTTTCGCGAAAGCTTACCGCATCGAAATGAATATTTCGCAAAAGCTTACCGTATCGAAAAGTATTTTTTGGGATAGCTCTTCATATTGAAAAGAATTTTTCGCGAAAGCTCACCGAATCGAAAAGAATGTTTCGCGAAAGCTCGTTGTATCGAAAAGAATTTTTCAACGTGATCGTACAAATCAACGAGTAATCGCGCGTACAAAATTTATCGAGGAGACGCGATTTCCAATCGAGATGAAACCACGAAAGCAATGGCGTCGCTAAATTTGAGCAAATGCGACGTAACGAGATCCACTTATAGTTCAAATCCAGTTACGTTCATTATTTACGTAACATTTCCTCGGTATACGTTCCCAGTTTTATTTCTTTACCGAAATTCACGTGTTCGCGAAACGGTGATTAAATTATATATAGTAATACTTCGACCTTCGTTGCGCGATGTTCGATCGATTTTAAGAATGCAGAATCTTCAAGGGTTTCTTTATGGTACGTTGGTTAGGTCTGGGTCGGGTTTATGAGCAAGTTCGACACAGATTCGAAGATTTGCATCTCGTAAACTCGGATGCTGTGTATGAGTATTTTTGATCGTGACTTGAGCCTGTTCGGCGCAAGTTAAATTTAAAATCGCACGAATCTAGGAGACTTGCGGCCGACCTTCTGTTCCTCTTCGAAATTATCATCGCCTGTATACGTAATCCGCGAGCGTTATTCCGTATTAACATTCATGCTCCGTCGAGATACTTCACGAACTTTCCCATTTTTATGTCAGATTTGCATACCCTCTCTCGACTCCTCGCCATGAACCCCGTGAATACGATTATGCGTGTTCGCATACAATTATTCGACTAAACCCCCAAAGAATTAAAAATTTCTTAAATTCAAAAATTTCTTAAATTCAAAAATTTCTTAAATTCAAAAATTTCCTTATTCAAAAATTTGCTTATTCAAAAATTTGCTTATTCAAAAGTTTCTTAAATTCAAAAATTTGCTTATTCAAAAATTGTTTAAATTCAAAAATTTGCTTATTCAAAAATTTGCTTTTTCAAAAATTTCTTACATTCAAAAGTTTGCTTTTTCAAAAATTTCTTACATTCAAAAGTTTGCTTATTCAAAAATTTCTTAAATTAAAAAATTTGCTTATTCAAAAATTTCTTAAATTCAAAAATTTGCTTATTCAAAATTTCTTAAAATCAAAAATTTGCTTATTCAAAAATTCCTTAAATTCAAAAATTTCTTAAATTCAAAAATTTGCTTATTCAAAATTTCTTAAAATCAAAAATTTGCTTATTCAAAAATTTCTTAAATTCAAAAATTTGCTTATTCAAGAATTTGCTTATACAAAAATTTGCTTATTCAAGAATTTGCTTATACAAAAATTTGCTTATTCAAAAATTTCTGAAATTCAAAAATTTGCTTATTCAAAAATTTCTTAAATTTAGAAATTTCTTAAATTCAAAAATTTCATAAATTCAAAAATTTCCTTATTCAAAAAATTCTTAAATTCAAAAATTTGCTTATTCAAAATTTCTTAAATTCAAAAATTTGCTTATTCAAAAATTCCTTAAATTCAAAAATTTCTTAAATTCAAAAATTTGCTTATTCAAAATTTCTTAAAATCAAAAATTTGCTTATTCAAAAATTTCTTAAATTAAAAAATTTGCTTATTCAAAAATGTCTTACATTCAAAAATTTGCTTATTCAAAAATTTTTTAAATTCAAAAATTTGCTTATTCAAAAATTTCTTAAATTCAAAAATTTCCTTATTGAAAAATTTCCTTATTGAAAAATTTCCTTATTCAAAAATTTCCTTACTCAAAAATGTCCTTATTCAAAAATTTTTGATTTTTGAGAAATATTTCCCAAATTGTCAACACTATTCCTTTTCGTACAATGCATTGTTATACACGTTCCTTCTTCGCCTAAGTTAAGTTTAACCCTTTGCACTCGGGGCTTCTTTAATTCGAGAAAATTCTTTAATTCGTAAAATTAATCTACAATCAAACACTTTTATATACTTCGCACACATATGTTTCCACTCTAGAAGAACGTGATATTCAAATTCCAATTTCAATTTCAAACCACGAAATTTTCCCACACCAAAAATACTATACTAAATTAGATGGCAACCATAAATCTTCTCTCGCGTCCAAAAGATTTCTGTACACATTTCGTACAAAGGGCTCCGATTCAACAAATAAATATCAATAATAAACTCGCGTTATTCTGCGACACGCGTATTAAAATTTCACTCCTCTCCTAAACTGTTCTTCGAGAGTGAAATTTCCAAGGAAAAACATCGACGTTGTTTTTAATTTTAGCCAGGAATTATCACCGTGCGGTGGACATCGAGTAAACTCGTCTTTGTGCGTTTACGCGGGGCGGATTCGAATTTATCCGCGCCGTGTATCGGCGGATCGGTCCTCTCCGCTTCACCGTCGGTGCACCGCGCGAGCGGATTGTATTTCGGAAACAAAACGCTCGTTCGGTTCCGTTCCGACTCGCGTTCCCTTACCCGCGAAAACTCCTCGCCGCGAAACCGTGACGACTTGACTTTTTGCCAAACGAGCCTGTCTCGTGTCGCGTCGTTTCGATAAAATTTCCAAACGCTTTCTCCTCGAGTCTCGCGGCTGAAACCTTCGCGTATTCCTCTTGGGTTGCACTATCGTTCGGAGACGTTAACGCCCGAAGAATATGCGACTTGATGCGGAGTCTCGAGTTTTTCTCACCCCGCGCGACGTGTAAGAAAATTTAGAATGTCGTGTGAAACAGTACAACTCGTGTGAAACTTAAATAGTAGTAGAGTGGGGATCTTGGTAGTCGATTTGATACTGAAAAATTGATTATTTTGGGAAAGAAGGAATAAGGTTAATTTGAGAGTACTTTGCGTTAATTTAGAGTATTTAGGTTTGAATTATAGCTACTGGGATTACGGAAAAGTAGATTGATAAAAGAATTAATTTATTGGACGACGATGAGATTATTTACCGAATCATTGATTATTTCGATCATTCGTAACCTTCCCTTTCGAGAAGTGGACGTTAAATTTTCAATTGCGTTCGCGTTACATACACATCGTTTAGTAAAAAAAAAATTATTTACCGAATCATCGACTATTTTAATCGTTCGTAACAACATTCCCTTCGGAAGAGTGGACGTTAAATTTTCAATTTCGTTCGAGTTACATACACATCGATTAAATTTTCAATTTCGTTCGCGTTACGTACACGTCGATTAATAAAAACATCGACCTACTCGACAACGTTGAGATTATTTACCGAATCATCGACCATTTCTATCGCTCGTAACCTTCCCTTTCGAAGAGTGGACGTTAAATTTTCAGTTTCGTTCGCGTTATATACACATCGTTTAATAAAAAAAAAATTATTTACCGAATCATCGACTATTTCTATCGCTCGTAACCTTCCCTTCCGAAGAGTGGACGTTAAATTTTCAGTTTCGTTCGCGTTACGTACACATCCTTTAATGAAAAAAATTATTTACCGAATCATCGACTATTTCAAACGTTCGTAACCTTCCCTTCAGAATAGTGGACGTTAAATTTTCAGTTTAGTTCACTTTAGATACACATCGATTAATAAAAAAATTAACTTACTCGACAAAAATGAAATTATTTACCAAATCGTCGACCATTTCGATCGTTCGTAACTTTACCTTCCCAAAAATGGACGTTAAATTTTCAGTTTCGTTCACTTTAGATACACATCGATTAATAATAAAATCAACTTACTCGACCATTTCGATCGTTCGTAATTTTCCCTTCCCAAAATTGGACGTTAAATTTTCAATTTCGTTCACTTTACATACACATCGATTAATAAAAAAATCAACTTACATAATAAAGGTGGAATTATTTACCGAATCGTCGACTATTTCAATCGTTCGTAAACTTCCCTTCCCAAAATTGGACGTTAAATTTTCAGTTTAGTTCACTTTACATACACATCGATTAATAAAAAAATTAACTTACTCGAGCATTTCGTCGACCATTTCGATCGTTCGCAAGTTTCCCTTACCAAAAATAGGGAAACTTACATAATAAAGGTGAAATTATTTACCGAATCGTCGATCATTTCAATCGTTCGTAACCTTCCCTTCCGAACAGTGGACCTTGCATTTTCAATTTCGTTCACTTTACATACACATCGATTAAAAAACAAATTAACTTACTCGAGAAAGATGAAATTATATACCGAATCGTCGGCCATTTTGATCGTTCGTAAACTTCCCTTCCCAAAAATGGACGTTCAATTTTCAATTTAGTTCACTTTACATACACATCGATTAATAAAAAAAATTAACATACTCGACAAAGATGAAATTATATACCGAATCGTCGACCATTTCAATCGTTTATAACCTTCCCTTCCGAAAAGTGGACCTTGCATTTTCAATTTCGTTCACTTTACATACACTACGATTAAAAAAAAAATTAATTTACTCGACCATTTCGATCGTTCGTAAAGCTTCCTTCCGAAGAGTGTCGGTGAAATTTTCCGTGGTTCCGTTGCGTCGCGTTCGCGGGGACGTTATCGGCTCCGACCTACCGTACGTCGGTAGGCGTTCGTCTTCGATCGAAAAGCACGCCGGCTAATACGCCGGGACGCTAATCTACGGGGTAAACCGGTTCCCGGTTGGATCGAAGTTCGAGTCGAGGTTTAAGCGCGCCCGCGGAATCGAACCGCGGCAAGGCCAGAAGGCGCGATGGTAGCTACACGGGCTCGCTTTCCACGCCAGATTTACCGGATACCTACGGCTACCGGCTTAACGAGAATCGACTAATGGCCTTGTAGGGTCTCGTCGACGGATGTTCGGTGAGTCTACCACCTGACCGAGCACCCGTGTAAATCCGATCGATCCTCGGATCGCGATCGCGAGAACCTCGAACGCGGAAGTTCCCGCGCGATCATCGACCAAACCTTTCAGATCCTTGCGTTACGTTTCGCGAGACGGGAGGTCTGGCTACAGTGAAACTTAATGTTTAAATTATTATTCTCATTATTGGTTGCGAAGATACTGCGTACGAATTATACGACGATAAGAAACGAGGACTTTGTGATCATTAGTTATTGAGGATGGATCTTTTTATTTCGTCTTCGATCTCTTGGGGAGTCTTGTATCGTGCTACTTAATTTTTAAATTGTTTTCTTCACTTTTTTTTTACATATATACTATATATAAATTTTCAAAGATAAAAAGTCACGGTTTTGAGATCATTAACCATTGACGATGGATTCTCTTATTTTTCTTCGATCTCTCGGGAAGTCTTGTACCGTGCAATTTAATTTTTAAACTGTTTTTCCCAATTAATTAATAATTAATGGGTATTGACTACTGTTTAATGAGAATTGCGGTAAAGAAACGAGAAAATGTTAAAAAGGAAATAATACAGATTCAGAAAAAAGGAGTTCGATTTTCTTAAATTATTCCAGACGGTCTGGAATAGTCGGTTAACGTTCCACCCAAGAAATCGATGTCACGGCGATAAATGTTCACAGGTGAGCATAATTTGTCGATATAATTACTCTCGCTTGACAAAGCACGATAAGAAGCGATACGAAACAAGTTTTTCATCCTATGGAATTTTAACGGATGACTAGAGTCGCTGATAGAGAATACAACTCGTGATACGAAGGAAATGTTCGGTAGTGGCTAATCAACAGTGACTATAGTTAACCATTGTATCACGTGGTATTTTACCAGTGACAGTGGTCAACCATCGACTTACTCTATATTCCATCCACGACTAAAGTCAACCATCGACTTACTCTATATCTTATCCACAACTCTAGTCAACTATCGACTTACTCTATATCCTATCCACGACTCTAGTCAACCATTGACTCACTCTGAATACTATCCACGATTATAGTCAATCATTGTCTCACGTTGTATCTTATCCACGACTCTAGTCAACTATCGACTTACTCTATATCCTATCCACGACTCTAGTCAACCATTGACTCACTCTGAATACTATCCACAATTATAGTCAATCATTGTCTCACGTTGTATCCTATTCACGACTATAGTCAACCGTCGACTTACTCTATATCCTATTCACAACTAAAACCAACTGTCGACTTATTCTATATCATATCCACGACTATAGTCAACCATCGACTTACTCTACATCTTATCCATGACTCTAGTCAACCATCGACTTACTCCATATCCTATTCACCACTATAGTCAACCATCGACTTACTTTACATCTTATCCATAACTCTAGTCAACCATTGACTGACTCTATATCCTATTCACGACTCTAATCAATCATTGATTTACTCTATATCTTATCCACGACTCTAATCAACCATCGACTTACTCTACATCCTATTCACGACTATAGTCAACCATCGACTTATTCTATACTCTATCCACGACTCTAGTCAACCATCGACTTACTCTACATCCTATCCACAACTATAGCCAACCATCGACTTACTCTATATCTTATCCACGACTCTAATCAACCATCGACTTACTCTACATCCTATTCACGACTGTAGTCAACCATCGACTTATTCTATACTCTATCCACGACTCTAGTCAACCATCGACTTACTCTACATCCTATCCACAACTATAGCCAACCATCGACTTATTCTATACTCTATCCACGACTCTAGTCAACCATCGACTTACTCTACATCCTATCCACAACTATAGCTAACCATCGACTCACTCTACATCCTATTCACGACTATAGCCAACCATCGACTTACTCTATATCTTATCCACGACTCTAATCAACCATCGACTTACTCTACATCCTATCCACAACTATATCCAACCATCCACTTACTCTACATCCTATCCACGATTATACTCGATCATCGTCTCACGTTATATCCTATCCACGACTCTAGTGAACCATCGTCTCACGCTGTATCCTATCCGAGACTACAGTCACCGTTAACATCCAAACATTCAAGAACCCGACGATTCGTCTGCTGGTAAACCAGCAGCATTTGCTTCCAGAATACGTAAATTGTTAACGTCTCGTAGCTCGCCTGGCAGAATACGGAATATTCGTTACAGCTGTTGCGCGCGACAAAGGACCTGCGCGTCGCGAGCAAGCGGAGCGCGCGAGCCGAATCCGACACTGCTCGTGCGCGAATCTTCGAACCTGTTCGACGATCGATCGCGAGACTCGTTTTCTCGCTCGAGGAGCTCGCTGTAACCGTATGCCTCCACCGACGCGCAACGTTCAACGTATCGCCAGAAGTTTCGAAACCAGTGCATTTTCACGAACGTGACCAGACTGTGCACCGATGCACCGATGCACCGATGCACCGATGCACTTATCCGCGAGGAATTCGTTTCTCTCACGGAAAGCCAGTTAACGAGAAACAATGTTTCTTTCGTCGTTTAATGTACAGTCACAGTTACTTTTAGCATAAATGTTATTTGTAGGAACCTCGGAGGAAAGAAACATTAATTATTGCTCGACAATGTGATCTTTTCGTTTCGAAATTCGCGGCACTGGATCCTTTTGAGAAGATTCCTTTCGATCGGTGATCGAAGGAATTATATCTTGTCGATATAATAATCGTTTACCTTACACTCGAATGGTGGAGTGTTTTAATTAAAAAGAATGAACATACATAATTATCATCTCGCGTTTAAATATTACCGATCGAATCTACTCCATGGTTATCGTTGTTGAAAACGTTCTACCGCTAGAGTACATTTATTTAAATAAATACTCGAGTAGATTACTCGGATTAGGCGATTTTTTCCAAAATTGTTTCTTTCACAATTGGAATTTCGCAATTTCGTTCAAATCGGTGGGGATCGGTACGAATACACATTCTTGTGAATTTTATAATGATCGTCTCGTCGTGAATTGGATAATCGTCTCGTCGAGGTTTCAAGCTCTTGAATCGATTTCTATTACTATTACTTTTTTTGCAGGCTAGCGAGCACTTATAAATTCTACAAGAACGATACCAGATGGCACCAAGTGGTATTTGACAACAGAAATTTCTCCAAAGATCAATTCTCTTTAGATTAAAAGTAGACCAATGTTTCTATTTTATCAATTTTTCGAATTTCTCGAGACGACTCGGTATCGTTGGTTTGACAGTCTCCGACTCGCGATCTCGTGGAAACGATCAGGATCGCTTCTATTTCTCTCGATCACTATTCTTTCATTCGCAGACTAGCGAGCAGTTATAAATTCTACTAGAAAGATACCAGATGGTACCAAATGGTATCTGACAACAGAAATTTCTCAAAAGATCAACTTTCTTTAGATCAAAAGTAGACAGATTTTTTAGCAGATCAATTTTTCGAATTTTTCGAATTTTTCGAGACGACTCTGTATCGTTGGTTTCTCTCAATCACTGTTCCTTTATTCACAGACTAGTGAGCACTTATAAATTCTACTAGAAAGATACCAGATGGTACCAAATGGATTTGACAACAAAAATTTCTCAAAAGATCAATTTTCGTTAGATCAAAAGTAGACCGATTTTTTGGTAGATCAATTTTTCGAATTTTTCGAAACGACTTGGTATCGTTGGTTCTACAGTCCCTAGCTCGTGATCTCGTCGAAACGACCACGATCGCTTCCATTTCTCTCGATCACTATTCTTTCATTCGCAGACTAGCTGGCACTTGTAAATTCTACAAGAACGATACCAGATGGCACCAAATGGTATCTGACAAAAGAAATTTCTCAAAAGATCAATTTTCTTCGGATCAAAAGTAGACCAATGGTTGATCAAAAGCTGATCAAAGTAGACAAATTGATATTTTATGAATTTTTCGAATTTCTCGAGACGACTCGGTATCGTTGGTTCCACAGTCTCCGACTCGCGATCTCGTCTAAACGACAACGATCGCGTCTGTTTCTCTCGTCACGACGGAGAAATCCGTTCAGCTCGCGAGGAGGACGCGTGTTCCTCGTCTCCGATGTTAAACTCGACGATAACCTCGAGGATCATCTGGTCTTTCGATCGTGACGGACGCGATCGCGGCTGTTCCGCTTCGTCCAACAGCGCGTGTCTCGCTACTTGGACCGAGTAGCGGTATCCGCGGCCAGATGAAAAAGTTTCGAGCTGCCCCTAACCGAGTATCGACCTCCCGATATTTCTCTCGACTTCTATTCCTTCGCGGAACCACGTCTCGGGTCGACACGGACGACCTTCGATTTCGAAGAGGAGTTTCAAGCGCACGAGCGAAACGAGGAAATTTAAATTTACTTATTTCCGAGCCTACTTGAAAATTATAAATTCGCCTGGAACCTTTAACGCTGGAACTACCAAAGGGTCAATTTTACTTGTTGGAAAATTCTTTTTAATATTACTCGATTATTAAGGGTGTCTCTGTTTACGATATTCGTAGACAATTATTAAAATGAACAAGTAGAACTACCAAAGGAGTCAATTTGATTTGTTTCGAACTTCTTTTTAATGTTACTCGATTATCAAGGGTGTCTCTGCTTACGGTATTCGTAGACAATTAAAATAAACAAGTAGAACTACCAAAGGGGTCAATTTGACTTGTTCGAAAATTCTTTTTAATGTTACTCGATTATTAAGGGTGTCTCTGCTTACGATATTCGTAGACAATTAAAATAAACAAGTAGAACTACCAAAGGGGTCAGTTTAACTTGTTTCGAAAATTCTTTTTAAATTTACTCGATTATTAACGGTATCTCTGCCTACAATATTGCTGAACAATTATCAAGATACATAACTAACTCGTAAATTAATTTCCCCTTTCGATCGGAATGAAAAGTATAAAATTTCCATTCAATCGTAATTATATTCCTCGTTTTTCGAGAAACGAAAAATATTAAGAAACCCGGAACAGTGACGATTTCAAATTCGCGAAACAAACAAACCGTTCGGTAAAGTGAACATTTACTAAATTATTAAATAAGTTTCATCGTTTCGTCCATTGTAAAAAAAAAGACCAATTACGACACTTCAACTTTTCGTACAATTGTAAACATACGAACAAATCGACGAATCTACATTAAACTTCACGTACGTTCATCGAACAGTGTAGACCATCTTTGAAAAAACGTCAATTTGACTTGTTCGAAAATTCTTTTTAATATTACTCGATTATTAACGATGTCTTTTATTATATACGACGATTATATTATATACGTATATTATATTATATACGACGATTATATTATATACGTATATTATATTATAATATTATATACGACGATTATATTATATACGTATATTATATTATATACGACGATTATATTATATACGTATATTATATTATATACGACGATTATATTATATACGTATATTATATTATATACGACGATTATATTATATACGACGATTATATTATATACGTATATTATATTATATACGACGATTATATTATATACGTATATTATATTATATACGACGATTATATTATATACGTATATTATATTATATACGACGATTATATTATATACGTATATTATATTATATACGACGATTATATTATATACGTATATTATATTATATACGACGATTATATTATATACGTATATTATATTATATACGACGATTATATTATATACGTATATTATATTATATACGACGATTATATTATATACGTATATTATATTATATACGACGATTATAAACGACGAATCTAATATCTCGATTTCTTATCGAACGACAAAACTCCATCGATCAGCCCATTATTTCGTTTATTATTCGCTCGTCTTATCGACGGTTCGATTTTCCGCGGATTCCTCGGTCAGTTTCGCGCACGTTGTTCTCGCAGTCGAGCACACCGATAGCATCGTGCACACCTGGCGATTAATTGCGCGCGCAGCGTTAGCGGTCGTTGCGCAAGGGTTTCCTGCGTCGGCGGCGCGCCGAGTTATTAATGCGTTTGGCAATAAAAAGGCGTTTTCAGCTTCTCTTTAACGGACTGCTCGCGCTCGTGCTCGTGCGCGTGCGCGATCGTCGTGAAAAAAAAAAGAAGTAAAAAAACGAGACGCGCGCAACCGTTCGCGAGTGCGCAGATCGCTACGCGAGCTATTTATACGTCGATGGTGGATTTCTTGCGCGGGGCACGTATTTCTTTGCAATTACGTCGCAACGCTATCGATCTAACCGGTGTTACTCGATCACTGCTATTCGAGCATCGTCCTCGTGTATCGTGTCCCGATTCGCGAGAAAATCGCGCGACAGATACCAAACGAAATTCGACTCGAACGATCCAACAAGTACAAGTACACGAGATATGGGGAGAAAATTCACAGCTTCCGAATTTAACAATAATTTTATTTAGTGGTTTGTAGCTTAAATATGTAGATAAAAAATTGATCATTGTATAATGAAAAGTTATTTTACTAGTCGGTATTGTAATAGGTTACCGCGAGTTTGTAACTGCGTGGTAATTTATAGGAAAAAGAAACTATCGAATTCTCGAAATAGATAAATAATGAAGAAATTTAACATTGTAATAAGATACAATTTTTTTGTTTTAAATACGTTTTTTCGATGTTTGTCGATTGCTCGGCACATTGCGGATCGTTAAGTGAATCGTAACTTTTTACCGAATTTATTATTTTTCTTTGGTACTTTTTTTTTCGTTGACTAGTGTGTTAACGTCTTGGGTCACGAGTGACCAACGGTAGGTTACGTACAAACGGTTTGGATCTCGGTGCACGATATCGATATCCACCGACAAAGCTGTAAGATTTTGTGTGTTTCCAATTCGAGCTCGTTATCTCACTCGTGTCGTTTTTAATCGTGTATTTATATTCCACTACGACGAAATCCATCACGGTCGAAGATAATGTGCCTCACGACGAGATCTGAATTGTAATTTGGACTTCTCGAGGGTTTTCGATCGTTTCCTCGCAACGTGACACCTCGATTTTCACTATCCACGTATCGTTCAACGTTTCGAGATACAAACAGCGTTACGAATTTTCCTTTCGAAAAATCGAATTCGAAATTACCTATTTTCGAACGATCTCGAAACTATCGGATTGTTCGGAGAGTCAATTCCTTTTTTTTTTTTTGGTGAAAACTAAACACGATTTTTTTAAGAGTATATAAACATTTCATTAAATTGTACATTCTCAATTTTGGAAAACGAAATCACTTTCCGAACAGTCCAATATGTACACTTAAGAGAAGATCCTACGTACTTGTTATTCTCCACAGTCTGTCCAACGAGAGCGTGTACGTAATTTTCAAACAGTTTAAGGTGATTGGATAAAATCGTTTGCAATTGTTTCGTTTACCTTCGATGTGCCTTTCAGTACGTGTTGTGCAGTTGTGTGCAGTTGCTCCTATTGGACACTTATATACCCTTCTTTTTCAATCTGTCTCTGATTCAATTACACTATACAGTATCTCAGAATTTTTCATAAATATACTTACGATACGTTTGTCTCTCTAAAATAATTTTACACATTTTTCAAGTCTTCTCCCCTTCTGGAAGATAATCAACCATTTTCGTCTCTTGGAATCTCACACATTTGCTCACGAATGTTCCAAATTTTTTCATATACATGCAACATGTATACATGCTACATCCACTCGCTTTCTTCGAACAGTTACACAAATTTTGAAACGTTTCGCGTGGACAGTACTCGAATTTAAAAGACACATACCAAAGAATCGTTTTATAGAGTTTCAATTGTAAAAAAAATGATCGTACACACTCAGATTGGACAATCTGTACAAAACGTGGTCTCAGTTGCAAGATTTGCGACTTAGCTGGAACCTTCTCGTTTTTCAGTGTCCCACGTTGATTGCGTTCAGTGTGCGAAAAACATGGCCACTAAATCTTTCGGTATACAGGATGTGAAAAACATGGCCACTAAATCTTTCGCCACTTCCCGTATTCTAAATCATTCCGGTCGGCTAATCGAGACTAAACGTTTTTCGACGCTCGTTATTTCTCCATCTTCGAAGAAACGAAGGTACGCGCGTCACGGTTCAGGTTCAAAGGATTAAACGTCCATCGAGATTAACGCGTGCCGGTTATCGCGTTCCCTCGTAAATCTATTTCCGTGGCTTTTGTCTCAATTGTCGGCGTTTTTCAATGCGTACTCTCTCGACGGAACGCGGCGGATTCTCCCGTGATAAAAATATCCGCTCGATTCCGCGCTCGACGCGGTTAAGAGCTCGACGTTCGATCTCGACGCGATTCGTTCAGGTTTCGTTATTTATTTAAACGGGATATTCCATTGGTACTACGGAAGATGGTCGAAGAAGAAGATCGAAGAAGATCGTAACTGGCATCGATACTATGAACTAAAGTAAGAGAGTAAGTATAGTGGTAAGAGAGTAAAGTAAAGTAGAGCGGAAAATCGTACCTGGTACTGATACCAAAAATTAAGGGGAAGAGGAATAATGAGGTTGAGACGAGGAAATTAGGGTAAAGTGGAAAATTGTACATATTGTCGATACTAAAAAGTAAAGAAAAAGAGAAATAAGAAGAATACAATGACAAAACGAGTTTAAGGTGGAAAATTGTAGCTAGTATTAATAACAAAAAATAAGGAGAAAGAGAAATAATGAGGTTGAGACGAGAAAATGAGGGTAAAGTGGAAAATTGTACATATTGTCGATACTAAAAAGTAAAGAAAAAGAGAAATAAGAAGAATACAATGACAAAACGAGTTTAAGGTGGAAAATTGTAGCTAGTATTAATAACAAAAAATAAGGAGAAAGAGAAATAATGAGGTTGAGACGAGAAAATTAGGGTAAAGTGGAAAATTGTACATATTGTCGATACTAAAAATTAAAGAAACAGAGAAATAAGAAGAATACAATGACAAAACGAGTTTAAGGTGGAAAATTGTAGCTAGTATTAATAACAAAAAATGAGGAGAAAGAGAAATAATGAGGTTGAGACGAGAAAATGAGGGTAAAGTGGAAAATTGTACATATTGTCGATACTAAAAATTAAAGAAACAGAGAAATAAGAAGAATACAATGACAAAACGAGTTTAAGGTGGAAAATTGTAGCTAGTATTAATAACAAAAAATAAGGAGAAAGAGAAATAATGAGGTTGAGACGAGAAAATTAGGGTAAAGTGGAAAATTGTACATATTGTCGATACTAAAAATTAAAGAAACAGAGAAATAAGAAGAATACAATGACAAAACGAGTTTAAGGTGGAAAATTGTAGCTAGTATTAATAACAAAAAATAAGGAGAAAGAGAAATAATGAGGTTGAGACGAGAAAATTAGGGTAAAGTGGAAAATTGTACATATTGTCGATACTAAAAAGTAAAGAAAAAGAGAAATAAGAAGAATACAATGACAAAACGAGCGTAAGGTGGAAAATCGTATCTAGTATCGATACCATAAACTAAAGTAAAGGAGAAATAATAAGGTTACGACGAGAAAACGGGCGTAAAGTAGAAAATCGTACATATCGTCGATACTAAAAACTAAAGAAAAGGAGAAATAACAAGCATGCAACGACGAAACGAGCGTAAGACGGTGCAATTACAACTCCGATTTAGAAGATACAAGTGCCTTAAAAGCAGTAGCGGTACTATTAAAGAAATTCAAGTCCGCAGAGTGTGTATAGCAGTTTTACATAAGCGAGTAACAGGGTCGGAAACATCGAATCTAGATACATAAGTTACCGAGTGGAAGAATGCATACGGATCCGAATGATCTCGAGGGGGCATCAAAATTAACCTTTTCGAGAAATTATGGTCAGGAAATACCATTCGACGAGTTAAGAAGGAAGATTAGCTCGGCTAAAGTTTTACTTGGTTCCAAAGATAACAAGTTAAACTATTTGATTTACCTCCTAGAGGAAACTACCTAACCTAGCTGTTAAATCGAACTACCTAACCTAGTTACTAGCTTGAACTACCTAACCTAACTGTTAGATCGAACTACCTAACCTAGTTACTAGCTTGAACTATCTAACCCAGCTGCTAGAGTGATCTAATATAGTCTCTAGCTTGAACTATCTAACCCAGCTGCTAGAGTGATCTAATATAGTTGCTAGATTGAACTATCCAACCCAGTTGCTAGAGTGATCTAATATAGTTGCTAGATTGAACTATCCAACCCAGTTGCTAGATTGAACTGTTTAACCTAACTGCTAGATTGGACTATTTAACCTAACTGATAGATTGAACTATCCAACCCAGTTGCTAAATTGAACTGTTTAGCCTAGCTGTTAGATTTAATTATCTAACCTATCTGCTAGATCGAACCACCTAACCTAGCTAGTGGTTCACAATTATTGAATTCGTTATATGTCCCAACTGGTACGTTCAAGAATCCATGTCTGAACTCTTTCGATCGATGATTCGTATTTAATCCAAGCAGACGATCGAATCAACGATACGTGTCCACTCGATCGACGCACAATACAGAACTTCGATCGCTCGTATATACATCGTGACACGTCGAGTTCGTAAATTCAACGTCTTTCGGGAGTCGTAACATTTGAAATACAATCGAAGAAGTCGAGAAACTCTTAGATCACTTGCTTCGAAGACACGTCTCAAGGTTACGTCGTGAAGTCTACGTCCGAGGCCGAAACCAGTTAGACGTACTTCTACTATATGTGTCTGCTCCGATCGATTCTCCTGGATGTTAAACGCTCTTGAAACGCATCATGAACTATCGGGAGCTGAATAATTACAATTTTTAGAAACTATAATTTTACGTTCTCTTGCAATGTTCCACTACCGTGTCTGTACTCTCTTCATAAAATGGAACGCTGAAAATGGTCCAGCGAGTCTAAGGAACGCTGTTGGATTCATTTTTGTAGCGTCTGAAGTTTAAATAATTACAATTATGGGAGATTGTAGGTCTTACGTTCTTTTATTTTTAACTATAATTTTCACTGTTTTAGTACCGTGCCTGTATTTTATTCAAAAAGTAGAACGCTGAAAATGGTCCATCGAGTCTAAGGAATGCTGTTAGATTCATTTTTGTAGCGCCTACAGTTTAAATAATTACAATTATGGGAGATTATAGTTCTTACGTTCTAATATTTTTAACTATAATTTTAGTACCGTGTCTGCACTTTTTTCAAAAAATAGAATGCTGAAAATGGCCCATCGAGTGTAAGGAACTTTGTTGGTTTAACTTTGTCGCGCCTAAACTTAGAATAATTAAAATTTTCGGAAACTATAATTTTTACGTTCTAATATTTTTAACAACAATTTTCACTATTTTTGTCTCGTGCCTGTACTTTCTTCAAAAAATAGAACGCTAGAAATGGTCCATCGAGTCTAAGGAACGCTGTTGGATTCATTTTTGTAGCGCCTGAAGTTTAAATAATTACAATTATGGAAAATTATAGTTCTTACGTTCTAATATTTTTAACTATAATTTTCACTATTTTAGTTCAGTACCATGCCTGTATTTTATTCAAAAAATAGAACGTTAAAAATGGTCCACCGAGTCTAAGGAACACTGTCGATTTAACTTTGTCACGTCTAAACCTTGAATAATTACAATCTTCGGAAACATATAATTTTTACCTTCTCTCACACTACGTTAATACCGTGTCAATCCTTTCTTCAAAAAATAGAACGCTAAAAATGATCCACCGAGTCTAAGAAACGCTGTTAGATTCACTCTCCTCCCCCCAAAATCCAAAACAATTCCAATTTTCCAAAACTATAATTTCTACATTTCCTCTTGCTGCTCTATACATTCATTGCAAACCATATCACCGAGACCCTTCCCGCGAGTAACATTCCGCTCTCCGATTCACCGATTCTCCACAGTACGCGTATTCGGATACCGATCGATTCGAAACACCGAAAATACCGAAAAAGAAACAGTCCCGAGCTTTTCGTTCGTTTTCGTGAGTTCGGTCACGAACTCTCTCGCGGTACGTACGAACGTACCGTGTCGGTCGTTGTCGTTCGGAGCGATAACGGTAAACACGAAATCGTCTTTTAACGTGGAATCGTCGAGCTCGCCGCGGTGCTCGCCGGTTCGTCGATTCGCGCGAGCGAAACGTACGACTACGTACGAACGATTCCACGAAGTTTTCGCGCGTCGTATCCCCCGACTTTATCCAAGGTAGACTTCTGCCGACGACGAATCTCGATATCTCCGACGCGATAAAAATCCAAATTAACGAGAATCCACCGACGATGAAAGTTTTACCCTTTTCCGCGCCGCGTTGACATTTAAATACGCTTGGATCGGCTCGTCGCGCCGCGCGATAAAATTGTTCGTCGTAAAATATCGACACTGACTCTCTCCCTCTCTCTCTCTTTTTCTTTATGTTTTTCCAGCTGATGGAGCTTACGATCGAGCTTACCGAGAACTCGGTAAAATTTCTATCGTTCTCGAGATGTGAATTCGTCTACGACACCGAAACTCCAATTGAGATTTGTTGCGCAACGTTTCGCGCAACGGAGGCAGGATCGCGGCTTCGCGGCTCGATGGGTTCTGCGAAACAACGGTAGGCGATGTCTCTCGCGTTCGCGATCATCGCGGCGAACGAACACCGTGGAACGGTCCCGATCGCGGGCAACTGGAACGACAGATGCCGAACGACGATCCGCTACGATTCCGCTACTCCGTCGAGAACCTCGTCGACGCGATCCAAATATGTGGATTATTGAAAAGATCGACTTTTTGGAATTACATGTGGATCGAAAATTGACAAATTGACTTGTCAGAAGTATTGAAAGAACAGAATCGGTACAGAATCGATTGTTTGAAAAATTCCAGATCGATAAATCTAGTTCATTTTATTTATAAGTAGGTCCTTAGAGAAAAAGAAAATTATGCGTCAGAAAACATCGGTAAAAAATTGTATCCGTTGTTATATCGATCAATGCGAAAATCATCGCCACAAAATCATTGTTTGAAAAATTCCAGATTGAAAAATGTAGTTCATTTTATTTATAAGTAGGTACTTAGAGAAAAAGAAAATTATGCGTTTATGTTATCGAAAGAGTCAATTCGATGCATAAACAAATTTGGTGAGAAGAAATCGGTAAAAAATTGTATTGTCGATTGTATCGATTGATGCGAAAATCATCGCTCCAAAACCAATTGTTTGAAAAATTCCAGATCGATAAATCTACTTTATTCTATTTATAAGTAGGTTCTTAGAGAAAAAGAAAATTAAGCGTCAGAAAACATCGGTAAAAAATTGTATCCGTTGTTGTATCGATCGATGCGAAATTCATCGCTCCAAAATCGATTGTTTGAAAAATTCCAGATCGATAAATCTAGTTCATTTTATTTATAAGTAGGTACTTAGAGAAAGAGAAAATTATGCGTTTATGCATCGAAAGAGTCAATTCCCGAATAAAACGAACCGAGTTGTACTCGGTTGAGAATAATAACCATTTATCGATATCAACGGGGATAAGAAATCCTTTGTTACGAGAAAAAACACAAAGTCCACGTATATTATCGAATAACAATCAAAACCAACATAGCTCCGCGCTGTTATTCTAAATACCGTGTAATCCGTGGGGAAGATTTTTATTGTCCCCGTTGGGTATCGATAAACGTTCGCTGTTGTATATATTCCCAACGTTCGATTCTTTTCATATTCGTGGCAGCTCGGTTCGTCCTCGCCGCTCGGTACGCACGAGTTCCCGCGTGGATCGTTTAAAAATCCGAGTCTCGACTCGTTACGAATCTCGAGTCACCCGAACGTACGAGTGTTCGAACATCTCCGTTAAATTCGACGAGAAACGATCGTAAATCGCGCGAGATCGTTGCGCAAGCCGCGCGGTCGAAATATCTCGGGCGTAAATATTTTTCTATCGGTCGATTCGTCGACGATGCTTGGCAACCGATCGGAGAGTCAAACGGTGCGCGTCGACGTGGTCTATTTCGCTCGCTGCTCCTTCGACCGATCGCCTCCGATACTTTCCCGCGTTCTGCTCCGCTAAAACCACCGAGAACGCGGGTATCGCGGGTATCGTTTGTCGTCCGTACGCCGATCGAAGATCGCGCATGGAAATTTACCCGCTTGCGCAACAGTTCGACTTTCCTTTACGCTCGGATACCCGATCGCGTCTCGTACGAGACGCGAAGAAACATCGGTTTCTTTGTTATCGCCTATACGAGTCCGTATCGGCTGCTAGTGCGCGTACGATTGCGCGTACGGTTGCGCGTAAGGTTGCGCGTACGGTTGCGCGTCGGGGTGCGCGTGCGCAGCCAATCAGCCACGGAAGCGATCGACGTCCACCGAGGAAACGACCGGTCGGTGGTCTCTTCCCGTCCGTTTTACGTAAGCGGTATTCGGGGCGTTTATTTGTCCGTAATTCTAGAGACGGATCGAAGCTCGTTACGTAAATCGGTGGTCCGGTGTCGCCCGAGCAATTTACACCGGATCTCTTTAGCGTATTCACCTCGCGCGAATCGAGCCGCACGGGCCCGCCCTGCTCGACATAAGCTTCCCGCGGCGTTGATCGGGTGGCGCGGCGATCGCCGCCTCGCTGGTTGTATAATCGCGAACGTTTCCAACGGTACGTCGGCCGAAGGTCGCTCCCGCGTCGTCTGCTCGCGCGCGTTGCGCGCATACCTTTGCCCCGGTGGCACTTCTCGCCGGAGAACCTTGTAATAGTTGCATCGAATTGCGACCGATCGCGCGCACGCTCCTTCCTCCCCTCGCGGAAATTCGCGCTCGACGAGCTCGCGGGACGAGCTACGTCCACTCGAGCGGAATTGAGTCTTAAATGGTTTCTTCACCTGTCTCGATATTTTATTCAACTTCTTCGTAACCGGTTAACCGCGTTTCACGACCGTACACGTTCATGGGGATTTTTATCGCGGTGGGTTCGACGCGTACACTCGTCGCGTAAAATAAAAAAGTTACGTACGGAATTGGAATGTTGGTTAGTAATACGAATCTCGTTTAACGGTATGTTTACGTTGTAAGTACAATTGCTGCGTGTAGAGACTTGCTGGATTTTCGAAACGGTGTAAGAGCGCCGAGCAAAGAATTTTTCTTTCAGAATCTTGTTTTTGTTGCAAAGTGAATTTCAATGCTTGTCCCGATAAATTAAAATGTAGTATTTTACGAAATGTTTAATTATTTTCTTTGGTATTATATATCGGTTATTCCCGGGTAGAGTCTTTTTCTTTTTTACAAACCGAGCCGATTATTGTCTGCGAGTTGTTTTGCGCAATCTGGTCTTAATTAACGACGAATCCTTGTTCGTTTTGCTTTAGTTTTTTCGTCAAATTTACAATAGGTGCATCCTACGGTTTCCGTTCATTAGCGTTCAACCACTCGACAAAACATTTCGAGCAAAATTCAATCGGTATTTAACTTGCAATTATAAAAATTGCAAAGCTATACATTCGATAAAAATATAAATATTTTTAAACAAAATCGTTTTTACACATCGACATATTGTATCATGGTTCTACAGATTGAAAATCAATTATTCGTTAAAAGTGACAATTTTTGTCCCAAACGCCCCCTATACGTGAAACACCGCGCGTCACGGCGGGAAGGGTCGACGAGGATCCTCGATCCGTTCGAGATTCCACGATTGGCGGAACGTGAGCGGTTCCAGGAGCAAGTTCGTTTCCTTCGAGCCGAGAAATACATACTTTCTAAGTAGGCGCGGTCGTGTCGCCACAGACGTGGATCGGTGCGCGCCGCGACGAACGAGGAACACCCGCGCGCGACGAATCGGCGAACGCGGATTCATTAATCGCGGCGCGTTACAAGTGCGGCAAACATCGTTATCGCGAGCGCACGGGCGTCTCCCCGGTGTCGAGGCGTCCTCCCCGGGCCCGAGACGCAATAAAACACGCGCGTTAATCGACCGTTCGCACGGTGAAAGCGTTAGATAACGATTTCGGTCGGACCGCTTCGGTTCTCGTATCGCGCTCGACGACAGAAAGCGACCTTATTCCCCCCACCACCGCTGCGCGTCGCCACCGTCGCCACCGTTGCCACCGTCGCCACCGTCGTCTCGATAAACGCGCACGAGAGACGAAACTCATCGGCCCGTTTCGATCGACTTTTTTCTATCGCGTTGCTTCGGAATCGTTGAATTCACGCACCGACGAGTCGCCGGAGCAACCTTGCGACACGTGTACACGATCCAGAGCGCTTTAAAAGGTTCAAGACACCCGGTAGAGAGCTCGGCCTATTCAATTAGGCTGGGCATCGGTGACATCACGCGAGCTACGATACGGATGTGCATATTAACCCATTTAGCTCCGTTACACACGGACAATGCATGATACGCGTTGCGCACGATGCAGCCGAGTTCGACCGTTGAAATGGATGCGGAAGAAGGTACGCGGAACGGGACGGCCCGACCAGTTGTGGTTTTTTTTTCTTTTTTTTTTCAAATTCCAAAGCGACGCGTTCGTCTAGGTTACCGGTCGATTCGTTCCGAGAGGAAGACGCGTTTCCAAACGGAAATTCAACGATCGTGCGCGACCAATATCGGTGATACGTAAACACGTTGACCCTTTGCATGACTAATGTATCTTCTCTTTTTATTTTTAAAAGCATGAACAAGTAGTTGATAGCTTATTTATGCGTGTTCTCTTTGTTTCTCTTTATCTTTTCTATTTTTTATATGTATATTATTGGTTTCGTTCAATCATTTCGTTTTCCAAAATGGAGAATGTATAATTCAATAAATTGATTACACACTCTACAAAAATCGTGTTTCGTTTTTACTAAAAAAAAAGAAATTACTTTCCGAACAACCTAATAGAAAAACAATATTACGAATACGTTCTATTTACATTCTTTAATTTTCGAGTTAAGAATTAAAGAAAATATACTACACGTTGAGATTAAATATTGGACTGTTTAGGAAAGTCATTTCGTTTTCCAAAATGGAGAATGTATAATTCAATAGAATGTTTACATACTCTATAAAAATCATGTTTCATTTTCACCAAAAAAAAACGAAATGACTTCCCAAACAACCTAATACAATGTACATACACAAAGGACTTTCACCCGTTGGAGAATAATTAATAATAACATACAACACGCAACTGCACAGAAACAGTCGAAGAACACTGTCACGAGAGTCACCATCGCGTGAAAACGTACCTTAAGGCTGTCGGAGTGGCGTGACAACGACGAATGTTTCTCCGTTTTTTTTCTTTTTAACCAAAAAAAAGAAAAGAAAAAAACACGGTACGTTCATCGTTTATACGCTCGTCCGATCGATCCAAGTCTCTGTAAGCTCGTAACATTATTAGACTCGCATCGATCGTTCGCGCAGAGCAATGATGGACGATCGAAGCGAGCTCGCGACAACTTTCTTAACGCGGTGAGGTCGAGAGATCGCGATAAACCACCTAACTGCGCTATACACGCCGCGGTGTGTAATTAATACAATCGTAACCATCTGCGTCAACTTCGATGCCCCTTTTCAGGTTACCAAATATCCTCTCCCCTTTAAAGCTTTCGTTTATTCCCCAAACCTGATCACGACTCCTTTAGCAGAACCTAACACCTACAGTGATCAATTTCTCGCGGCCTGAAAATTTATCCGGACCGGAAGTGCACATAATTTTCCAACTATCCGAGCTTCTAGCCTCGACTCGTCCATCTGTTTCTATCGTGCGTTTTTTCTCGAATGTTATTTTTCCCACACGGTAGCCTCTCGATCATCCGATCGTAAAAATAAACGACGTAAACGTAAAGCAAAAAATTGATTTGTCGCACGTAGCTAGAAAAACGCAACTTGCGAATTTAAATTTGTTCCTTACGGTCGTGAATCGGGAATTGCAACTTTTAGATCGTGTCGTTGTTTCGAAACATTGATAACTCGGTCGTCGTTTTCCAATACGCGTTTCCACGCAAAATTCAACTCGGCGAATTTGTTATTTAAATGCACATTAAACAATGCATATATCGTACTCGGATAAATGGTATGTATTATTTATAATACGTGGCAACCTTTCGACCCTGTCGGACAATCGAAGGATTTAACGTGCTTCGAGTTTAACGGTTCCTCGTCGCTCTTGTATCGTTTCGGTACTTTTAACGGGGTCGGTGTACAAACGATCACCGGTACGGAGAAAAACGATGCTGATTCCACGAAATCGATGCATCGAAACCGTTCGAACGTCACGAGCAAAGGTCGAGTCTCGTTACTCGTTTTCGCGAACTCGAAAGTTTGAAAAAAAAAAAAAAACGTGACCGAGTAGGTTTCACGAATACGGGAAACGATCGGGCTCGTTCCCACGAAAGACGTCGATAATTTCCAACGATTTCGTACCTCGACGCGACCGGTAATCTCCCTCGAGGTTCGAGATTACGTATCGTATTTTTTTTCTTCTTCTTTTCTTTCTTTTTTTTTTTTTTTAATAAAAAGGAAACGCGATTACTCGCCTTGGCCACGATCCAGAAACTCGGCACGAAAGAGCCGCCTGCGCAGAAGTGAAAGTACGTACCTAATTGTTTGTTTTTTCACTCCTTTTACGTCCGATGCGCGATTTGTTGCGTTAATTCGATTAAGCGAAAGACGACGGGGGACGCGAATCCAATTATCGCGAAACGAGTCGCTCGACGTCGTTTCTGTATTTAGACCACGGCCCGAACACACCGAGAAAAAGAAGCTGCCATTCGCGAAAGAAAGTCTTTCTCGCCGTAGGCGTGGCCTATGCTCGATTATTCTCGTTTGTGCACGCCCGATTAACGACGGTGAAGAATAATCCAAAAATCGTTCGTCGCGCGAAAGAATAGCGAAGTCACCGTTTAAACCTGGTGAATAGTATTTGCATGCTCGTTAATAAATTATTCGACCGAACTCGAGTTTCTTCGTACGATTTCCTCGTACAAAAACCAGATCTACAACTTAAATTAGTTCGCGCGTATGTTACATTGTGGTACGCATATTGAAATTTATTTCAATTTCTAGGCACGTTCCGTTTCCCCATCTCGACCCGTAGAAACGTCTTTGTACATTAATGGATTTTCGAGTCGTATGATAAACGAATAAATAAATTAATAGCGCACAGAGCATCGAAAAAGGTCAGGACCGAACTGATACCGCGAGTTACCGAGGCCAAGTGAATGAAAAACGTTCGTACGAAGTTCGAAATCGTTAAGAAATATGTGCACCGTAAGAGTGAACGTTTAGTAGACGTTAGAATAAACCAATGGTACGTGTTAATTGTTCTTGAGAAGCGTAGTAGGTATACTTGGCCACGGTGACACGTGGTACAAGTTTAGTGGTGAGTTTTTGGACACACTGTATAGGCACAATCGTACAGTTGACGGTACAAATTTTGGAGAGATCGTGCTCGAAACTGACGCGACTGGATCCGTTAAGTAAACCTTCAAGAAGGTGGAAAAGGAGGTGCCACTCGAGAAAGAAAGTCTTTCTTGTTCGAGGCGTGGCACGTCGACGATTATACCGATTATTTAGTTTATCTGTCAAATTAACGAGCAAAAAACGAGAAATTCTTCAGTATTAAAAGAATAGTGGACAAGTTGCCAGAGGGTACAAATTTTATTTATTTGTTTGTTATACGGGTTAAAGGCACATTGGTGTACATTAGGAAAGATGTTTTTTCAGTTGTGACAGAGACTGGAGCATGAGTAGAAAGAAAAAGGAATACATTAGAATTATGCGCATCGCGAAGTAAAATAGATATCGGTATGAATAGAATTTGGTTAACGTTGTAGATCTGCTTTTCAAGTAAGGAAATTTTGACGTTGAAAGAGATAGTTTCTTTCGGTAGTTATCTAATTTTTTTTAGAGACTGCGATCGAAAGTGGCACTGCCTGGTTTATTAATGCGGTTAAATCGACTGTAAAGGGTCTTACGAAGTTTTTGATGTAACATAGAGCAGTGTCCCAACACTGTGATCGAAACTTTGGAATTAACAGTAGGTCTATCGAAGGGTGAATTTGATTTGTTTGAAAATTCTTTTTAAAATTACTCGATTATTAATAGTGTCTCTGCCTATACGTGGACAATTGTTAAAATAGACACCTAGGACTATCAAAGGGTGAATTTGATTTGTTTAAAAATTCTTTTTAAAATTACTCGAGTATTAACGGTTTCTTTGCCTATGCGTGGACAATTGTTAAAATAGATACCTAAAACTATCAAAGGGTGAATTTAATTTATTTGAAAATTCTTTTTAAAATTACTCGATTATTAACGGTGTCTCTGCCTATGCGTGGACAATTGTTAAAATAGATACCTAAAACTATCAAAGGGTGGATTTGATTTGTTTGAAAATTCTTTTTAAAATTACTCGATTATTAAAAGTGTCTTTGCCTATTTGTGGACAATTGTTAAAATAGATACCTAGGACTATCAAAGGGAGAATTTGATTTGTTTGAAAATTCTTTTTAAAATTACTCGATTATTAATGGTAACTCTGCCTACAGTATTCGTGGATAATTATTAAAATAGTCACCTAGAACTATCAAAGGGTGAATTTGATTTGTTTGAAAATTCTTTTTAAAATTACTCGATTATTAACGGTGTCTCTGCCTATGCGTGGACAATTGTTAAAATAGATACCTAAAACTATCAAAGGGTGGATTTGATTTGTTTAAAAATTCTTTTTAAAATTACTCGATTATTAATGGTATCTTTAGCTACAATATTCGTGGAAAATTATTAAAATAGACACCTAGAACTATCAAAGGGATTAGTTTGACTCATTTCAAATGTCTCTTTAAAATTACTTAATTATTAACGTTTGCCTACAATATCCATGGAAAATTATTAAAATAGACACCTAGAACTACCAAAATGATCAGTTTCCTCTGTTTCGAACTTTTTCTTAAAATTACTCAATTATTAACATTTACCTACAATATTCGTAAAGAATAATTCAAATATGGTACTAGACCACCAATGGTACCAGTGAATTAATTTGCCCTCTCTCCATATAACTTCGAAGATACTTCGTATTCTGTATGATACAAATAGTAATACGTTCACCATCGGTAGCGTTCAGTGTTGAAGCAAGAAAGAATTTCAGGGCGGGCACCGATACGTCGAACGTTGATCGACGACGCTCAAAACGAGTCCGCGCGAAAGAATATTCGATTACGTTGCAAGAATGCAGGTGCGCCCGAAATTCTATTCGATTCGTTCGAGCGCTTTCGTCGGCTGGAATTTGCATACGAACGTAACACGGTCGCGCTAGCGGAGACCAGCTCGCGCGAGTAACGCCTTCCGTGAGTTACGCGGAAGACAAGAGTTTTTCGACGATCGAGACTCTCGCGTTTCGACGATTCGTCCACGAGACGATTTTTAATCTCTCTGTTAATTTTCTCTTGTTAATTTTCCAAAATTCGCGAAAAATGATGCGAGTAATATCAGCACTGCGCGAAAGTTTCCATCGTTGCAGAACAGAGCATCGTGTTCTGTTTCTGACGTATATTGCGATACGTTTTCATTTCCTCGTACCTTTGTTCCTTAACCTAGACAACGATGACGGATATCGAAACGTATACGATTGAACGAACGAGTTTTTATCGTTAAAAAATGGAAATCGATGCAACGTGTACGTCTTTCGAAGAGACTGACGTTCGAAGCGTTGCTAAGACCAGTCAAACTATCTAAAAAGTATATTGTTATTTTTTAGTTTCTTTTTAATATTGAATTGTAGTTACTAGAATGGAAAGAGCGTGTAATGTCTCGCGTGGCAATAAAATGTTTATCGATAACTTCCTTACTTCTACACTTGAAGATATTTTAAATCACGGTGTTTGTATTTTGATCGAAAAATGGCAAAATTTAGTAATTATGGTAAGTGTGAGTAATTATCGACTGAAAAATATTATCTTTCGTATCTCATTGTAACAATATTAACGGTATGAAATACCGTTAATACTAGAATCACCAAAGGTGTTAATTTAACTTGTTTCAAACTTTTCTTTTAAATTACTCAATTATTAACATTGTCTGCCTACAAGATTTATAGACAATTATCAAAATGGATAACCAATTGGTATTGGTATGGTATTCGTGAATTAATTCGTCTTTCCTCATCCAACTTCGAAGATAGATGAATAGAATCATCAAAGGTGTCAATTTGACTAGTTTCAAACTGTTTTTTTTTAAATTACCCAATTATTAACGTTTGCCTACAATATACATGGACAATTATTAAAATAGACACCTAGTACTACTAAAGTGGTCATTTTGCTCTGTTTCGAACCTTTTCTTAAAATTACTCAATTATTATCATCAATTATTAGTTCTCTTTGTTTCGAACCTTTTCTTAAAATTACTCAATTATTAACACCAATTATTAGTTTGCTCCGTTTCGAACCTTTTCTTAAAATTACTCAATTATTAACGTTTGCCTACAATATCTGTGGACAATTATTAAAATAGATACCTAGTACTACCAAAGTGGTCAGTTTGCTCTTTTTCTTAAAATTACTCAATTATTAACGTTTGCCTACAACATTCGAAGCCAATTATCAAAATGGACAACCAACGATATTCGTGAATTAATTCGTCCTTTCCCCATCTAACTCCAAACATACGTATATTCTGTGACACGGATAATAATAAGTTCACGATACTTCTACCGTCAGTAAAGAAAACTGCACACCCCTAATAAGTAACCTTTCGCGCACCCCTAACGCGTAAAGCTTGCACAGGTATTGTAGAACCGTCCGAAACGGTTCAGCGTGGAGTTTTGGTAAACTCGATCGGTCGTTGTTTCGCTGGCGCGAAAGTATCGTCGCGACGATCGAGCGAAAGCGACGGGTACCGAGCGCGCAACGAAGCACGAAGCCGGAGAGAAACGTCGAACGATCGATTTGCACGACAAAAGCGTCGCGAAACGCGAGCAACTAGAACAGAAAAGCGGGAAAGGTGGTTGACTGGAAAGGTACGTGGAAAGAAGAGACGACCACGGAGAGCCGCTCGCCGCCGGTATACCATTCTTAGTTAAGAATAGTATCGACCAACACCTCGAACTCTTTGAGAGGTTAAATCGGCGAAAGAGCCGAGAGCGCCGGAGACGCGGAGAGGGAGAACGAGGAGACGTGCGCCAGGGAACACCACGAGAGAGAGAGAGAGAGAAACCGCATACGAGGAAGAACGAGCGAAACAAAGGTCGAGGAACGGAACAACGAAAAAAGAAACGGCGCCGACCTCGTCGAATACGAAAGTAACACGAGTTTTAACGCGCCACGATTATCGCGTCGCGAGATACCTTTACGTTCGTAACACCGTTCACGAATCGTTTCGAACTCGTCGAGGTGAGCTTTCGTTCGACGCGTTACGGGTAAACGGTGGTCACCGGTGACCGTCGGGTCGTTACGGGTTTCTTTGACGCGAGAATTGTATTGAGTTTGGAAAGTTATCTCGTTTTTTTTTCTTTGGTGGAAATGAAACGATTTTTTTAGAGTGTATAAATATTTTATTGGATTATATGTTCTCCATTTTGGAAAATTAAATGACTTTCTGGACAACTCGATAGTTGTGCAAATAGTTAGAGTTTGTTGAGAAGTAGGTAGATGGATACGAGATGATAAAAGTGTCGATGATGTGGTATCGTAATTTTAGGAAAAGGTAATTTTGGGACCGTATTTGGCGAGCAACCAGCGAGAGTGTTGAAAGAGACGATACGGGTCGGAACAGACCCAACTAGAAAGCGGGTAAGGGCCTTTCCTATTTAGAGAGAAATAGTATAAATATTTTATTCAACTATATATTCTCCATTTTGGAAATATATAATCCACTTTCCAAAACAGTCCAATATTTAATTTGGAAAACGAAATTATTTTTGGAAGAACTTAATAGATGGATTCTGGTGTGCTTATGGATAGATCTTGGTTAACTCTACCTGGAGTTTACGTATGTGTATTTTTATCGTAATTCGTGAAACGATCGGCTATGGAATAAAAATGACATTTTTCCGAAGAAGAGTAGATTATATCGGACAATGTAAGAATTTATGTAAAGATGAAAGAACGCAGAAGTGACAGATAATAGAGAATTTTAACTGAAATCTTGAAAGGTTCGTTTGGGTCATGGTACAATTAGTGTTGAAGCTCTTGAAGAAACGAATCTTAATACTTGTAATAAATTTTCAAATAACGTCACTGTTGTTAACGATCGCGCTATAGACAGCTGTACACCGAGGAATTATCGAATATTTCTACTTTTCGTCCTATAGTATTAACAAACGTCGAAAACATTCTTGAGTATACATCAGTCGGTAATTTTCCATTTTGTTTACATCACTGTACCATCCAAGTCTTCTCGTGGACACAGTTATTTATCCGTTTCTCTTTTTATATCTTTCTTTTTCCCCTCTGTCTCTTCTGCTTTTTTAACGTATATATAAGGGCTTTTGCCCGTTTAAATAACAAAAATGTAAAATACTATCGTAGCAGTAAACGCGTTAATTTCGATCGATCAAAATCCTACTCATTAGTTCGTTCTCGGACGACCAAAATTCTACTCATTAACTCGTTCTTGATTGAACAAAATTCTACTCATTGGCTCATTCTCGATCGACCAAAATTCTACTCATTCACTCGTTCTCGATCGACCAAAATTCTACTCATTGACTCGTTCTCAATCGACCAAAATTCTACTCACTGGTTCGTTCTCAATCTATAAAAATTCTACTCATTGACTTGATCTCGATCGACCAAAATTCTACTCATTAATTCGTTCTCGATTAATCAAAATTCTACTCATGGGCTCGCTTTCGATCGACCAAAATTCTACTCATTGGCTTGTTCTCGATTTACTAAAATTCTACTCACTGGTTCCTTCTCAATTTATAAAAAACCTACTCATTGGTTCGTTCTCGATCGACCAAAATTCTACTCATTGACTCATTCTCGATCTATAAAAATTTTACTCATTGGCTCATTCTCGATCGACCAAAATTCTACTCATTGACTCGTTCTAAATCGACCAAAATTCTACTCATGGGCTCGTTTTCAATCGACCAAAATTCTACTCACTGGCTCGTTCTCGATCGACCAAAATTCTAATCATTAACTCGTTCTCGATCGACTAAAATTCTATTCATTAATTTAATCTCGATCCACCAAAATTCTACTCATTAATTCGTTCTCGCTCGACGAAAATCCTACTCACTGGTACGTTCAGCTCGAAAACGAATCCCGTTCGCGAATCGCGTCGCGCAAAAAGGCACGTAGGAAACGTCTTAAACGGTCGCAAAGGGGCAGAGCGAATCGATCCGAAGCGAGCCGAGACGAGGCGGGAGGAACCGGGGGGCGAGGGAAGCGCGCGCGCGCGCGCGCGCGGAAAACACGGAGTCGAATATGGGTCGCGTTAAAATTACTCGAGTTCCGTGGCCCGGCTCGGAATACGCGTTTCGCTCGCGCTTCCGCGGCGAGGTCGTTGAATTCGCGAAACGGAGCTTGTTTTTTTCATTTTTTCCCTCACATCGAACGATTCGACGACATCGACGTCCAATACGAAGACGAACCGATGTTCAAGTACAAGGTGTACACGCGTTCACGCGTTCCTTCGTCGGGACGATTTTAGCGGTTTCGAGCTTGAATTCGCCTCGTAACGCGTCGCGTTGGAAAAACGGTCCGCCATCGATGGAACGCCAACGTGTCTCCCGCGGTCGGTTTCGTTTCTATTTTCGTTGTCCGCGCGAGCCGAGCGAGAGAGCCGCTGGATCATCGCGAGCGAGCGAGCGAGCTCGCGCCACGAACGTACGCACGAAACTGTCCGCGAGAAACCGTGTTCCCGATATTTACGCGTTCGCACGGACATTTCGCGTAATTGAATTTCCCGTAGACCGCGTCGTCCGAACGATCGCCGTTGGAACAAACTCGGTCAACCGGAAGTATCGTACGAGCACGCGCTCCGAACCGTTAGCGAGCGTACAATTATCCAACAATGGACTTCCCACGATTTATGCGCGTTGAACGGTGAACGAGGAGACACCGCGGAAACGTGGAAAAGGAACGCGTTTTCCGAGACGCTCGTGACGACTGATCGTCGAATCGACGAGAATTTCGTTTCTCGAAACGATCGTTATCCGGCGAACCGGCTCGACCGAAAGGACATCGGGAGCCTAGGGATGCGGGCAATTCGGGGAGCTGGGCTAAATTTAAATGGCCCGGTACTCGTGTATCGTCAACGAAACGCACTGGCAGCCGTCCACAGCCGCCTCGAAGCGGACCCCGCGCGCGTACACGTGCCTCGATCGTCGTGCACCGCGAACGGACCAACCGAGCCGCCCGATCAGCTGGCCAGCACACGCCGCGCTTCTTTATCACCCTATTCCCTGCGTTCTTGTCGTTCGATTTCTCACAAAATTTCAATCGGTTTTATAGAAATTTCATATAACTTATCTTCAAAATTTGACTCGGTTTTTATAGAAATTTCGTTCGATTTATCTTCAAAATTTGAATCGGTTTTATAGAAATTTCATATAACTTATCTTCAAAATTTGACTTGGGTTTTTATAGAAATTTCATTCGATTTATCTTGAAAATTTTACTCGGTTTTTATAAAAATTTGACTTGGTTTTATCTCAAAATTTGACTCGGTTTTTATAGAAATTTCATATAATTTTTCTTCAAAATTTGACTCAATTTTTATAGAAATATCACTCGGTTTTGTTTCAAAATTTGAATCGGTTTCAATAAAAATTTAACTCCTCTTCGTCTCAATATAACGTAAAACGTTATCATAAAATTTGCCTCGATTTCCCTCGAACTTGGACACGATTTCCTCGACCTCGAGGAATCCACGCATCCCTCCGTCTCGCGTTACTCATCCAGACGGGGCGAGCGGTTCCGGTGACAATCACCCTCCCCCTGTTCGTCTCCGCATGAAAATGTTTTGTATCGCGGAAACGCGCATTCACCGGCTCGGTAAAGGGCAGAGACGGTGCAATTTTCCAGAGTCGAGCCCGGTCGCGCTCCACGTACCTGCGCGCGTCAATTGCGAGAGAAGCTTCCGGATGCGTACACGGCCGTATGAATACGTTCTCGTGAATGGAGTTATTGCAGTCGAGGTGGCCCATTCTGTCCGCGTCTGTTTCCGCGTCGCTCGATACGAGAGCGCGGGCGCTCGTTCGCTCGCGCTGGCGCGCGCGCGCGCGACGAATAGACCACGAGGAGACAGCGCGGAGGGTCGAACGAATAGCGGGGAACGGGAGACGGTGAATCTTCTCGGGCCGCGTGCGAGCGCGAAAGAACGCGCGCGTCGAACCGTTACCCCCACCCCTTCGGATACCGGGCGTCTCGCTGGACGTATCCGCGATCGTCGGTTATCGACGTATTACGCAGACGCGGTAGGGAGGTGTACTCGTGGCTCGTTCGATATCGCGTCGGACGAGTTAGAAACCGTAGCCGCCTCGTATCCTCGTACGCGAAACTGTAACCGTGTAACGGAATACCAACGGAAGGAAATCCCCTCGGTGGGTCTCGGCGAGGCTAACGGAATTACAATGGTGTTCCCCCAATTTGCTCGGCCGCGAGAGGAAAAAAAAAAGCGGACGGCTCCTCGGAAACACCGGAGAAAATGGAACGCGTGGAAAGCGCGGACGACCGGTAGTGGGGGAAACGGGACCGTGGTAGGGAGAAGAGGAGTAGGAGGAGGAGGAGGAAGAAGAACGGCGGATCTGGCTCGGCAGAGGGTGGCTGAAACTATGCGATCGATAGTTGAATGCCCTCTAGT
The DNA here is from genome assembly GCF_051014685.1 of Ptiloglossa arizonensis. NCBI lineage: Eukaryota > Metazoa > Arthropoda > Insecta > Hymenoptera > Colletidae > Ptiloglossa > Ptiloglossa arizonensis. Next base: position 18,157,675 of record NC_135048.1, on the reverse strand, counting down.
TGACATGCGTAGCCCGTACCTGCTCGCCTACGGCTCGCTCCTGACACACGTAACTCTTTCTTTCTTTCTTTCTTTCTTTCTTTCTCTTCTTTTTCTCCATCCCGTGGCCCAACCTGCCGCGACCCTGCCGCGCTATCACGACCAGCGTTCTTCTTCCTCTTTCGTCGTCGAGGGCACCGATACCCCCGTGCGTCGTCGAGCGGACTCTTTTTCTATCTCGATAGCACGCGACCGGAGAAAAATCGCTCGATAGCGCGCGATACGTCGTTATCGACTCGACGTAACCGCGGTGCGTTCACCGTTTGGAAATTTCCATCGGTGTACGACGTAACGTCCTCGCGTTCTCTTCCTTTCGTAGTACCCGTGCGTACCGCTACGCGAGTTTTCCCCGTGCAATGGATTTCGGTAGAATCGAGTTCGCAGCGAGATGACGAACCGGCGATTAAATTGGAAAAAATAAATAAACAACCGGGAGAGGTGTCCCCTCGTATGTATTGTATCCAATTAGCCGCTCGAGTTGCCGTTAATCTGCGAAACGGTTCGATAACGCGTTTCTGTATTAATTAGCGTCGTAGTTCTGCGTAATAATTATACGGCGTATCGCGCGAGCGACCGCACGAGGAAAGAAAACCGTGGAAAACGAGAACCGAGGCAACGTAGCGCGAATCGATCCAACGGTCGACTCGACTCCTTCGATTTCGATCGTTTTGGAAAACAACGGGAGGGGGAACCTCGACGTGGCTCGTTTCTGCGTTTTTCTACGGGACGAGAGATTGTTTATCGTTATTGTTGACGGAACGATGATGTCAGGCGTGTCGGACGAACGTAGCCAATGGTTAACGTTAGTTTTAAAGACTGCCATTGTATCGGGTTGTTTGGAATGTAATTTCGTGTTTTTTGGTGAAAATGAAACACGATTTTTTTAGAGTGTATAAACATTCTATTAAATTGTATATTCTCCATTTTGGAAAACAAAATCACTTTTTGAACAACCTAATATCAGTGCCAGAGGATCGTTGCACGATTCGTCTATTTTCCTTTAGAATTTTTAATTCTAAGCCAAGAAACGCGAAGTAAGTACAATACTATCGTCGTTCGTGCTAAGTCGTACTAGTCTACATTTGTTTATATTTTTGACTCCACATTCTTCTATTCACAATTCAATGTACCACCGAATACCCTGTATCCCTGTGTATCTCAATAAATCAATAAATTTTCCATTATTATTCGAATATTTGCAACAATCATTATCATTACTTTATTTACGAGCGAGAACGCTTTTATATCGCGCTATCCGGGAAAAAAGAAACGTTGCACGATACGAAGACTCGTGAATTCGTGAAATATTCCAGAGTGGCTCCGAAAAACTCGAGCCGTTCAACTGTATTTTATAGAGCGAGACAGTGAAATCGTGATCGAGAGAGGGAACACGTTGGATCGAGAAACGAGAAGACTCGCGGTGGAAAACCGCCCGTACCGATCATCCTTCAACGATATTCGCCACCGGTGGAAAGTGGCTTCGCTCCCGCGTTCGATGTATTCATTTATTTATATATACACGAACGTGGTAGTGAGTCGCGTCGGTGGGAATCAATCATTTTTCGGGTACCGATTCTTTCGTCCGCGGGAGCTCTTCGGGAACGCGACGAACGCCGTTCGCGGGGACCCGCTCGCGAGGACCCGCTCGCGATCTACTCGCGGGCGACCGGCGAGTATTTAAATAGCTGGTGCTTTATCGCGCGGCGCGATCCAGAACCTGGAACAGGAACGTGGGCGCTACTTACTCCTCGGGAACGGAATCGATATCTTATCGAAGTTTCGCGATAACGCGTCGCGAGCATTCTCGTTTCGAGAAATACAGAGAGAGGGAGAGAGAGAGAGAGAGAGAGAGAGAGAGAGAAATACAGAGAGAGAGAGAGAGAGAAATACACAGAGAGAGAAAAATACACAGAGAGAGAGCAATACAGAGAGAGAAAAATACACAGAGAGAGAGAAATACACAGAGAGAGAGAGAGAGAGAGAGAATTCGAATGGCAATTGCACGAGCAGCGTTAACTTCGATCCGAGGAGCGTTTTTTCTTCCTCGCGGAGTTACGGGTGTTTTTGCAAGCGTCGCGGCGACCGTAAAACCGTCGAGGCGCGGCGAGACGAGGCGAGGGGAACGAGGGAAATTTTTATACGAACGTTCGGGTTAGACCGTCGACGCGACGAATTTCGTTGGAAAAGACATTACGAGCGGGCAATAGCGCCGGAACGGTTTGTTTGCATAATGGTGGCGGCCATTATGCGAATCCACGGTCTCTCGCGGTTCGTACCGCCGCCGCGTTCACTTATCTCGCCGTATGAGCGTTATTTCACGACCAGGTTCGATCGATGCCGAAGCCGGTGCGTTTCTTATCGAGTATCAGACGCGGACACAAGGACGCGGCTACGAGTTCAATTCGAAACGCGATATCCCACGACGTGGTGGAGAATCGACGAGTTTTCCACCTACGGTGGAAAAGTTTGCTGTAATGGACGAACGCTTCGCGAACGATTGAACCGTTCGTGGACGAGTGTCGTCAAATGGCCGCCCATGTATTTTTACTGTTGTGGACGCGTGTCGGGACACAGCCGCCCGATTCTCGCCCTGCGGCTGTACGTTCGTTATTTTAAAATAAATTTTGCACGAAGAACGAATATAAAATGTTTCGTAGGCAAAGACGAGTAAATTTGTTCGTTTACGATTTTATTGGAGTTTATGAAAAAGTTATTTGTATGAAGCTTTGGTTTTTATAACGCTAATGTACGACATGAATAGTTTCTTTATTGCACGTTCTAATACTTGTACGTTCACAGGGATGTTCACCCGTCGAGTGCAAAGGGTTAACCCTTTAGACTCGAGAGGAGATCCTCGAATTACACCTAGTTCAGTGTACTATTCTCAATCTGGGAAAATTTCGCGGTTTGGAATTCAAATTGGAATTGAAATGTTACGTTCTTGTAGAATGTGAACGCATATGTGCTAAGTGTATAAAACTGTTCCATTAGAGATTAATTTTACCACTTGGAGGATTTTCTCGAGGCGTTGGTTTCTCGTAGCAAAGAATAATCGAGTGTAAGGGTCAAAAGGTAAAGAGCGAGCGCCGATTTTCCTTTCTAAAATGGTAAGTTTCTTCTCTTGTACGTCATTGTCCACGTCCACTTTAAAGTAAAAGTTTGTCGAATGCTTTGGGAACAATTAAAAGGCAAAAGACGAGTGTCGATTTTCTCTGGTGTTCATTTTCCACGTGCAGCATAATGGAAAAGTTTAGATTATGATCCCTCCGTAAAAAGTGAATCTTTCTACGCAATTGTTTTTGAAACCATAATTGCAGATTTTACACGCTTTGTGAAAAATTAAAAGGCGATAGTTCAATGTCGATTTTCTCTGGTGTTCATTTTCCACGTGCACTATAGTGGAAAAGTTTGGATTACGATCCCTCTGCAAAAAATTCATCTTTCTACGCATTTGTTTTCCAAATCAAAATTGCATATTTTACTCTACGAGTGGACGAACCCTTTGTGAAAAATTAAAAGGCAAAAGACGAATGTCGATTTTCTCTGGTGTTCATTTTCCAGGTGCACTATAGTGAAAAAGTTTGGATTACGATCCCTCCGCAAAAAGTGAATCTTTCTACTCAATTGTTTTTGAAACCATAATTGCAGATTTTACACGCTTTGTGAAAAATTAAAAGGCGATAGTTCAATGTCGATTTTCTCTGGTGATCATTTTCCACGTGCACTATAGTGGAAAAGTTTGGATTACGATCCCTCTGCAAAAAATTCATCTTTCTACGCATTTGTTTTCCAAATCATAATTGCAGATTTTACTCTACGTGTGACGTCGTTTCTAATTTTCTACGTTCGTCTCCAAGAGAAAAGTTTGCTCCATGGACGAACGCTTTGTGAAAAATTGAAAGGCAAAAGACGAGTGTCGATTTTCTTACGCGTTCACTTTCCACGTGCACTATAGTGGACGAACGTTTAAAGTACGATTCTCTCGCGAGAAATGGTCCCTTTGACACAAGCCTCCCTAAAATAGTAACTTCTTTCTCTTATACGTCATTGTCCACGTCCACTTTGAAGGAGAAGTTCGCCGAATGCTTTGTGAAAAATTAAAAGGCAAAGGACGAGTGTCGATTGTCTCTGGTGTTCACTTTCCACGTGCACTATAGTGGAAAAGTTTGGATTACGATCCCTCTGCAAAAAATTCATCTTTCTACGCAATCGTTTCTCAAATCATAATTGCAGATTTTGAACTACGTGTGACGCGTGTTTCTCTTACGTGTGCATTCTCCACGCTCTGAGAGAAAAGTTTACCCCACGGATGAACATTTTGTGAAAAATCGGAAGACACGGGACGAGTAACGCGTTAATTTTTTTACGATTTCATTCTCCACGCTCTGAGAGAAAAGTTTGCTTCACGAATGAACATTTTGTGAAAAATCGGAAGGCATAGGACGAGTAACGCGTTAATTTTTTTACGATTTCATTCTCCACGCTCTGAGAGAAAAGTTTGCCCCACGAATGAACATTTTGTGAAAAATCGGAAGGCACAGGATTAATTTTTTTACGATTTCCACGTACAATCACAGTGGAAAAGTTTAATTTGTAGACGAACGTTCGGATTATCATTTCCCCGCGAAAAATGGACCTTTTTACACGATCGTTTCCAAAATCGTAACCGGAAATTTTACACGTTCTTTCTCTTACGTGTTCAATCTCCACATCCACTCTAAAAGTTTCCTCGTTCGACGAACCCTCCAAGTACAATTCAATCGCGAAAAACCGTCTTCCTACTCGATCGTTTCTAAAATCGTAACCGCGGATTTTACACCAAGCGTGACGTCACTTTTCTTTCGTTTTTCATTTTCCACGTGCACCTTAATAGAAAAGTTTCCTCAATCAACGGACGATTCAAGACACGAGTCTTCCTCCGTAAAAAACGATCTTCCTACGCGATCGTTTCTCAAATCGTAACAGTAGATTTTACACCAAGCGTGACGTCACTTCTCTTACATTTTTTCATTTTCCACGTCTCTACCTTAATAGAAAAGTTTCCTCGATCGACGAACGATTCGAGACACGATTCTTCCGCGAATAATCATAACAGAATATTTTCCACCACGTGTGACGTCACGATCCTCACACGTCCATTCTCCACCTTCATAAGAAAAAGTTTTCTCGATCGACGAACCATTCGAGACACGATTCCTCCGTAAAGAACGATCATCCTACGCGATCGTTTCTCAAATCGTAACAGTAGATTTTACACCAAGCGTGACGTCACTTCTCTTACATTTTTTCATTTTCCACGTCTCTACCTTAATAGAAAAGTTTCCTCGATCGACGAACGATTCGAGACACGATTCTTCCGCGAATAATCATAACAGAATATTTTCCACCACGTGTGACGTCACGATCCTCACACGTCCATTTTCCACCTTAATAAGAAAAAGTTTTCTCGATCGACGAACGATTCGAGACACGATTCTTCCGCGAATAATCATAACAGAATATTTTCCACCACGTGTGACGTCACGATCCTCATACATCGATTCTCGACCCTAATAAGAAAAAGTTTTCTCGATCGACGAACGATTCGAGACACAAATCTTTCACGAATAATTTTAACAACATATTTTCCACCACGTGTGACGTCATGATCCCCATACGTTCATTCTCCACCTTAATAAGAAAAAGTTTTCTCGATCGACGAACGATTCGAGACACTATTCTTCCGCGAATAATCTTAACAGCATATTTTCCACCACGTGTGATATCACGTTCTCATTCTCCACCTTAATGAGAAAAACTTTCCTCGATCGACGAACGCGCGCGTAGGCCTACGCCGAATGTGGACGGATTGGAGTGTTTCGGACTCGTATGTTTCCAGAATCGTAATCGAGCTCGAAACACCGACGATATTACGGCCTGTCCGACGTCGTCGTCGTCGTCGTCGCTTCTCTTATGCATTAAACATACGCGTTACGTAATCGCGCATCGTTGCTTGCGTAACGTCGTAGCTGACAGCGAAGAAACGCGAGATAACGGAGCCACGTCGAGCGCCGTAGTAGTAGTTTTTCGGAGCGGATCGATCGGGAGGACGCTTGGCGTTGAGAAACACACGCGCGAACCGGGAGCCGAAAAATACTCGAGGTGTGGTTGTCGACGATCGATACCAGAGACCGTGTCGCTGGTAAATCGAGAATAAAACCGTACGGAGTCTTCAGCTCGTACCGAAACATCCGAAGATCTCGATCGTGGACGAACGATCGCGATGATTAGAAATTAAAGAGAGATTTGGACAATAAGAAAGAAATTAAATTCGATCGTCGATCGAAATCAACGATCGTTTCGTTGAGAGCTCGCGAGGACCGTCGATCGAGAAAACTCGTGGAAAAATCGCGCGACGCGAATCTCGTTCGTCTCGTCTCGTTTCGCACGCGATTCACGCGCAACGTTTATGCAACTCGTCGAACGATTTCCTCGATTACGTCAGGTAGCCAGTCGCGGTGCGTCATCGGTGTACTTGAAACGAACCGTCACCGATCGACGGAATTTGCTCGCCGAAACGTTGCAACCGGCGCTCTTTCGGGACCGTTCTCGAAAGTCGGTCGAGGTTGTCGCAGCCGAGGCTCACCGATCGTTAAGAAACGATCGAGCAGCGTTTCGAGCGACCGAGGGGAACGATCGGGCGAACCATTTTTCGGTTTCTCGGCCGACTTGTTCCAGCTTCGCGATCTCGACTCGTTGGAGATGTACCGATTGCTCTGTATGAGAGTGTAAACGGGGTGAAACGTCTCGAGAAATTTTTTTTTTCCTTATCTTTTTGCCATGGAAAATTTATTGTTAGAGTTAATCGTGGAATGGAAATCGAATCGAGGAATTTTCTTTCCTCCATTTTTTCGCTTTTAAAAATCTATCGTTAGAGTTAATCGTCGAACGGAAATCGAATCGAGAAATTTTTGAATTCTTGCATGATTATTAAGCGGATAGACTCGCGAGAAATATATTAAATATTTTGTATGCAAGTGTAAACGGGACAAAACGTCTCGAGAAATTTTTTTTTTCCTTATTTTTTTGCCATGGAAAATTTATTGTTAGAGTTAATCGTGGAATGGAAATCGAATCGAGGAATTTTCTTTCCTCCATTTTTTCGCTTTTAAAAATCTATCGTTAGAGTTAATCGTCGAACGGAAATCGAATCGAGAAATTTTTGAATTCTTGCATGATTATTAAGCGGATAGACTCGCGAGAAATATATTAAATATTTTGTATGCAAGTGTAAACGGGACAAAACGTCTCGAGAAATTTTTTTTTTCCTTATTTTTTTGCCATGGAAAATTTATTGTTAGAGTTAATCGTGGAATAGAAATCGAATCGAGAAACTTTTGATTTCTCGTATGATTATTACGCGGTTCGATTCGCGAGAAATATATTGAGTACTTTATATGCAAGTGTAAATGGAACGAAACGTCTCGAGAAATTTTCTTTCTCGTATTTTTCGTTCTGGAAAATCTACCTTTAAAGTTAATCGTGGAATGGAAATCGAATCGAGAAATTTTTCATTTCTTGTACGATTATTACTCGGTTCGACTCGCGAGAAATATACCGATTACTTTGTATGCACGTGTAAATGGAGTAAACGTCTCCAGAAGGATCACGTGCCCCATTTTTTGCTCCGAAAAATATACCATCGACCACGATCGCGTTAAATTGTGGAACGAAAATCAAATTGGTAGAAAAACTTTCGATCTCATTCGACTATCGTCGCGAGCGTTACACCGATTATTTTCTATGCACGTGTAAATGGGAGTTTCGTTTCTCTAATTTTTTGCTCACGAAAAATGCATCGTCAAAGACAAACGCGTTTACTGGTCGTAGGAAACGTCGACCGGTACACTCGGTGTCCCATTTACGTTGCATTTCCTTCTGGCAACGCAAACGACCAGGACGACGGTGACAGTTTCAACAGCGATCGATACAACACCCTTTCTCGCGTTCCTGGCAAAAGAGAAATACGTCCCATTTCTGTCCATCAAGCAGCCAGCGCGGGAGGAAGACGCGGACAAACGGTGCCAGGACGCTATCGATTACCGGGACACGCAACATGGTCTCTTCGTTCCGCGTAACTTTGGTCGGTGATATTCGCCAGAGGGGCGAGAGCGAGAGGAATAGGGTGTGCATGTGTGCGGGTTTCTCTTTTCCGTCTCTCCTTCCCCGCCCATCCCGCGGGCATCGTGACGTTTCGCGAATTGGCGCGCCTTGCGAAATGAAAGAGGCGCGAAAATATGGAGAATACGGAATATACGAAAATTACGAAAAATACAAACAATACGGAAAGTACGAAAATTGGGGAACATATGAAAAATACGGAGAATATAAAAAATACGGAAAATATGGAAAATATGGAAAATATGGAAAATACAGAAAGTATGAAAAATACGGAAAATACGGAAAGTATAAAAAATACGGAAAATATGGAAAATATGAAAAATATGGAAAATACGGAAAGTACGAAAAATACGGAAAATACGGAAAGTATAAAAAATACGGAAAATATGGAAAATGCGGGAAATACGAAAAATATGGAAAATATGGAAAATACGAAAAATATGAAAAATATAGAAAATACGGAAAGTACGAAAAATATGGAAAATACGGAAAATATGAAAAATACAAAAAATACGGAAAATATGGAAACTACAGAATATATGAAAAATACGGAAAACACGTTAAGTACGGAAAATACGGAAAATATAGAAACCACGGAAAATATGTGTGTGCGTGCGCTCGCAATCCAATAATCGAACAAGGTTACACTATTTTAAGTGTAACGTTGTTTCGCGCAACCCACCGATCACCAGCTCCTCGAGAAACATGTGACGCAACGACGCGATAAGAGACGACGCAAAAGCGGATACGATAAGAGACGACGCAAACTGTCCGCCGCCGCCGACCGAGCAAATTTACTCGTAACGTTACACCGTTGATCGACTTTGCACCGTTCGACCGTTCGCTCGATTCCCCGTCGACCACGTATCGTCTCGCGGTGCACGAAGATTACGCGACGCAAGGACGAATCCTTCGTTTGTTTACTTTACGTAAGCGGCTCGAAGCGATCCGACGCCGCTTCCACCGGAAGCAACGGGAACGACGAAAACAAGGTACGCGCGTCGCGCCGAAACCGCGAACGAGGAAGCGGGAAGCGCGCGAAAAACACCGGGAATCGGCGAGCAACGAAGAACGAAGGACAGAAGACGTCCCGTAAAACGCGGCGATGCGTTGCACGAGCCTATAGGCGGACGGAAGGAGGGGGGAGGGGCGAGCAACCCGGAACGAAACGCGTTCTACGGTTCCGCGCGCGGAGGGGGAGAGAAGGAGGTTTTCCCGAGGGGTAGGGTGAAAAGTTGCGCAGGTCAGGCGGGTCAAGGCACTCCGGCGGTCGAAATACAGGGTGGGCCGAAAGTCCGGGCACGTCCGACGATTAGATATCGCTTCCGAAGGAAACGAAGTCGTCGGCGTTGAATTTTAATCGGGAAAACTTTCTTTCTTCGTTCGTCGGGGATCTAGCGTCGACACGGTTCGAGGCAACGTTTTTTTCTTTTTTTTTTTCTTTTTCTTTCTTTCTTTCGTTTTTCGTTTTCGACGCAGCCGATCCGTCGAGAAAAAAAGAGAATGCATCGTATCCCGTGGACCGATGCGCGATTTTCGGGCCACCGTGTATCCCGTGGCACCTGGGACCCCGGGGCCTCGGGGCCCGGAGCTCGAAACGGTCCGTTGTTTTGCGGTGGCGAGCGCGCGCGTGCTCCGCTCGGCTCGAGCGTGGAACAGGTGTACCACACCTGACCCACCGGAGGGACCTTTTAAACTTTAAAGGGCCCCTCTTTCGCGAGAATCTATGGATCCGTGCGTTCGAGCATTCCGACGCGACACGAACCCGACATCTTCCCTGGCACGTGCACGCGCAAGCGTCCTGCTTTCGATCTGCCTCCATCGGCGGTCGCGAGGGCCGAACGGAGATACACCACCTCGTCTCGAGTCGCTCGCCCGATCGAATTCTACGCTCGAGTTTACGTTTACCGCGTACGCGTTCCACCGTATCGCGCGACACCGCGAAACGCGATCGAGATATGCGCGTTTCGTAACGCTGAACGTTCAAACGCCGAAAAAATGTTGCCTCGCGTTCGACGATCGTTTCGAAACGAACAATTTCGACGACGAATCGTACCGAGTCGAGGATCGCGCAACGAGCCGACGCGTATCGAAAACAAAGAATTGGAATTTTCGATCGAAAACCGTACGGTGAGCGTCGCTGAGATACTCGGGGCTCGAATTTTACGCGTCGAACCTGTCTTTGTTTATCGACGGCCTCCCACCTCGGACCGAAGCGTAGGCCAGTCGCGAGGTGCGATCACGTGGCGGGACACGCGCCGGCTCTCTCTCGGCTCGAGCCGAAAACGGACAGGCTGCGATGCGTTGCGTCACAGTCCCGGCTTCGCGGCCGCGGTCACCGACAAAATTCGAGAGAACGGGCCTCTCGGAAACGAGGCTCGCGTACCGGCGCATATAGTAAGAAAGTAAATAAAAAGCACCTTTGTTGAGGAACGCGGCGGTCCATGGGTAAATGTCGGCGGTCGAAGGTGTCTCGGCCGGCGCAGCACCGTACGCGCGAAACATCTTCCCACCGGGTTCTCTTCTTCTTCCGGTTTATGGGCCACGAACACCGCCGCGCACGTTCTTTGGCTCGATTCTCCGCGAGCTGCTCGGTCGACACAGTCGCGAAACTTCGCCGGTGTCCCGTGCTCGCGAGCCCAGCCCTCGTCGCCCGTAAACTCGTTCTCGCGCAAACCCGCCCACCGTCGAACCGGCCGGCCACTGTCGCGCACTTTGAACCTCTTCTCGCCGATCGGACTCGATTCTCGTTGCGTACGGCACACCGCGGTGGGCACGGAGCGACTGCGCTCGACGGGACACGCTGGCGGCTATCGGAACATCGGAGGTTTCGAATTCGTGCACAACACACATACGGACAGGAACGATACACTGTTTGACGAGCGAAACCAACGACGAGTCAGGGAACCACCGGACCAAGGCACCACCGAACGACCGGCGTACCGTTTACCGATGAACCCTGGATAAAGCCTCTTCCCTCCTCCGCTATCGGGACCCACCGTGCACCGTCGCGAAGATGTTCGACTCGGCGAGCCGTCGACGTCCGTCCTCCTCCTCCCCCTCCGCCCCCTCCTCCTCCTCCTCCTCCTCCTCCTCCTCCTCCACCTCTCCTCCCCCTCCTCCTCCTCGACTATATTTTCGTTTCCCTGGTTTCGTTCGGAGCACGGACACACACGGTTCGCGTTGCCGTGATTTCCCTCGCGAGAAACGGCTGGCCGCGCGTCACGGCCCAGAACGCGAAAGAGGGTTTGTTGCTACCGAGAGGTTACGCGCACTGGCTCGATCGAGCGAATCGTCGCTCGCTCTCCCTCGCACTCCTATCTCTGTTCCCCGTTTATCCTTTGCCCGCTTCCTTCGCCGAATCGCTCGCTCGGTCCGTCGACTTCCGGGCAAGCAACGCACCAGCGAACCGACGGTTTGTTTTTTTTGGAAAAAGGCGTGGTTACGGATGCGATTACACCGACGGTTAGCGAGTGCAAGTGGCGAGTGCGGTTGCGCGATACCCGAACACGAGATGCGATGCGCGCTGCTCGAAGCTCGCTGAAGGAATGGCCGCTCCGCGATGGTCCCCGGCCCCCAGGCGTGGGAGGAAGCGGGTAGCGTGGCAAGGCGCGGCGCGGCGCGGCCGGCACAGTACAGCGCGGCGCGCGTGTCTGCGTGTGTGTCCGCTCGCCACGGACGAGCACGGAGCGGAGTAGGAGAGAGCGCGCGCGAGAGGGATCGATGGCGCCGACGAAGCCGCCCGAAACCGCTCGCCGACCAGATCGAGCGAGAACGAACCGCTCGACAGACGGAGACGCACTGATTCAGCCACGCATCGTGCGCACACGCGCGCAACTCGTACACTTGTACACGGCCGTACAGTCGGAAAGAGAGAGAAAGGAAGAACGATCGAGCGAACGAGAGAGAAAGAGAGAGAGAGAAAGCGCCAGGGACGACGAACGAGCCGAGAGAGGGAGAACGAATGATAGGGACGTAAAACGATCGCCGAAAGCCCCGAATCCGAGCTTCGTCGATTCTTACGGTCGACGATCGCGAAACCCTCGAAGATACGTATCTCGAGCCGAGAACGACGAAACGGAGACGCGTTTCCCCCGATTTTCCGAGAAAAGAAACAAGCCGGTGGAAACAACGATGCGCGCGAAACGATCGTGGACGATGGGTCGGGCGCGCTCGTTCCGGTGTACGCACCTGAGCTCGAGTGGTGGTCGGCGTTCGTGGTTGCCATGGGTTTAAGGTGGGGTGCGTGTCAAAGCGGTCGAGGGAGGAGAAGGAATGGTAGGGAGGGGAACGGTGGGGGTGAGTGACGGAGCGGTGAGGCAAGGGGGAGCCGGTCGGAGATAAAAAAGGAAGACAGTAGAGGCTGCACGCATGTGCGTACAGAGGCGGGAGCGAGATCGACGCGCGGAGAAGGAGCGAGTGCGACGAAGCTAAAAATGGGAATCGTCTACGTATGCACGCGCTCTCGTACGCGCGATCCCCCGTTGGACGCGCTCGCGTTGCCTCGCTCTCACCGGTTCAGCATTGAAACGCGATGACTCAAATAACGCGCGTGTGCGGCTCGACGGCCCGTCGGTGTACCGCGTGCACCCATCGTCTTCGATGCACGCCCTGCCGGATCGACGAAACGTCCCCCTATCCACGATCGTTTCGAAAAATTTACCATTCTCACCGTCCACGATTTTCCCCCAATTGCGCGCGATGTTTACCACCGCCGCGAGCGACCCGAATCGACTACGAAGAAACGAGGGGAATCGAAATTCGATGCGCGCGCTGCGTGCAACGCGAGAGAAGCGCCTCCCGTCGCGGGCCGGAAGGTCGTCGGAATTATTCCTCGATCTTTCGGTGGGAAATCGTAGCCAGATGGCACGACACGTGCTCGATTACTCGCCGATCCTTTGTGCCGGCCGCGGATAGGCAGCGCGCGCGGACGTGCACGCTAAAAACCAGGGAAATAACAAAAAATTATCCATCGCGTCGGCCGAACCCGTGCTACGACGACGCGGAGGAACTCGATAATACGCCCAAGGTTGTCTGCTCGCGAGCGTGCGTTTATGCGCGCATTTCTACGTACACGTGACACCGTGCAAATAATACGCGAGCCTCGTTTCGGATCTTTCGAGACTCGCGGAAAGCGAACCGACCGCGACACTTTTCGCAAACGACCGAGGAAGTGGCACGATCGTTTTCACTAGCCGGGGGAACGAGGAAGTAAAATTCCTGTCGCCCTGATTCCTTGGTCCGTTCGAGTTTCGAACTCTCTATCTCATATATATATATTAAGAATCGTGTTACGAACGAAGCAACACGAATTAACCTTTTCGCTCATCTGTCGCTCCGTCCGACTCGTCTGTACGTACGCGAAATCCGCGTTCTCGTTCGCGTTCGCGTCGATTCGTATCACGCCCAAGGTAGCAACGTTTATCGTCGTTACAATTTTCGATTCGCGTTGACGCGTCGTTAGCCGCGTTTACGTAACGTGACGCGCGTTCCTAACCTTTGCTTTCGCGGCGACGATGCCGCAATTCCGCGTTTCTTTCGTTCCTCGAAACATAGTCGGGTGGGTGCAACGTCGACGATCCGATAAATCCGTTTCGAGTATCGTTCGACGAGTACGGAGGCACTCGGTGGTCCGCTGGGATCGCGTTTTTCCTCGTTCGATTCGACGTATCCACGACGGAGAGATAAACTCGTTGCCTCGCCGAGGAAGTTACCAGTCGTTTCCTTCCGAGCGTAAACGAATCTTTCCGAATTCGCAGTCCTCTCTCTCTCTCTCTCTCTCTTTCTCTCTGCTAGCCAGCGTTCGTTGGACCGAGCCCTCGACGAGCTCGTAACAATTTCGGGAATCCCCTCGCGATTAAATCGGCAGACGGGAGACACGGAGAAAGGGCCAATGGCCTCTTCGGAGGGAGAAAGAAAATTGGAAACATCGACAGCGGACATAATCCAACCGATTCTCGCGCTTGCGCGATCGTAACCTCGGACGCGTTCGTCGTCGCGAGCGTTTCGATCGTCTTCGTTCAAGATTCGGAACGAGCGCAGGTGCGTGTGGTCGTTGCACAGTCGGTCGGCGTTATCTATGTGTAACGACCGCGAGAGGTGCACCGACACGGAGGATGGCTCGGTTTAATCAGTGCCCAAGGTTAAACGACACAATTATTAACGCGCGCGCTCGTTGCGACATCCGCGCGTTCGCTCGCTCGCTCGCTCGTTCGCTCGCGACTCGAGTCCGTGTCAATACAGGCGTTCGTGTGCGTTTTGTGACGCACACCCGTTACATAACCACCGAGTGTCGGAGTAACCGTGCCCAGGAGACTTACGCGCCTCGGGTCATCGGGGACTCGCGCGCGTACCACCTTCTGTTTACCGCGATCGCGACTCGGTTACGGCCCTCCCCCACTCCTCGCTTCACCCAAAACTCGACCAATAGAAAATCTCTACCGCTACTCTCGCGAGTAACGACCGCGCGTCTATTTATTCCCCGTTCCGTGTTCTTCCTGCCCTTAACGAGCGAACGCCGTCTAATAACCGAAAGCTCGCCCGGTCCTCCACTCTTAACGAGGGTGAGACGCGATCGCCTACGACGGAACCGTGATACTTTACGAGATTCGAGTCACGGGGAACTCGTTATTTACGAGCTCGCGTTAAACGCGAGCGCGCGTGGAGCCGCTATCTCGTGCGTCGAACGAAACGCGGCCAAAGCGACGCGCGAGATCGACGCTTGCGACACACGTCTCATCGTCGATGGGCATAAACCGGTGTAACGAGGAGGGGGGAAGAAGCGGCAGCGTCTATCACGATAAATTATGAATCGAAGAGGGAAGACCAACGACGACGACTGCGACGCTCTGTTTCGAATTATATAACGGAAGTCACGGATACGCGGATCGCGGATTATCGTCCTCCCTCGAACGATCCGATAAAACCGGTAGCGCGACGCGAAAGAGAGAGAGAGAGAGAGAGAGAGAGAGAGGATCTCAGTTGTCAGAGTTTAACGCCAGCGGCGCGGGCGTCGAAACGACGACCAGTTTATTTTTCGAAGAGCGAAAATACCTCTTCCTCGTGATACTTTCTCATCGGACGACCGAGCTTTTGGCCCTCTCGCGCTTACGATATTTTGTAACCGATCGTCGACGATTCCTCGTTTACGCGTCGAACACCACGGCGCTCCGATGTTACAACGATTCTCTAAAGCGCTTACAAGACACGAAGTCCAATACTTGTAAACTTTTAAGTGGCATTACTCGCGTAAGTAATGCTACGAGATAAAAAGAACATCGATAAATTATCGATTATTTTTTCACATCGTGGACATCTTTAATATTTGTAATTTTTTAATAGCGTTATTCTCCTTAGTAATACTATGAAATAAAAAGAACATCGACAAATTATCGAATGTGTCTATTTTTTACACTACAGTTCGAATAAATATCGTGGACATCCTTAATACTTGTAAACTTTCAAAAATCATCGCTCTCGATAGTAATAGTATAAAATAAAAAGAACATCGACAAATTATCGAATATGTCTATTTTTTACACTACGGTTTGAATAAATATCCTCATTACTTGTAAACTTTAAAAAATCATTACTCTGGTTAATAATACTATGAAATAAAAAGAACATCGACAAATTATCGAATATTTCAACTTTTTAAACTACGGTTCGTACAAATATCGAGGATCACCCTTAAGTACGGAAAACTGACGCGACGTTTAACGAGTTACCGAGAAACGTCGAACACGACCGAGTCGAACGAGACTTGCGCGCGCACCTCCCCGTAGAAAATTAGCGCGCGCGTAAAATATGCTCCAAGTTTCCAAATCCACGCCGTCTGTTCGGGCGTCTAATCGATCGGTCTTTTTCCACGATTCGTAAACTACTCGTTTTTCTTTACTGTGTACGTTCCCAACGAGCGAATTTCGACGTGAACCACCGTACCAATCGAATCGTGCGCACGACGCGACAAAAAAGAAACAAAGAATGGAAAAAGATTTCGAATTCGATCCGATCGATATTTGTTTCTATCCTCAGTCGCGTCGAATTTCGTCCGATCGACATCTTCCTTTGTCGTTCGTCGCTTCGAGTGTTATCGAATCGGCTGTTTCTTTATCTCTTATCGAATCTAATTTTATCGAATCGACATCTCCTTTTATCCATCGTCGAATCGAATTTTATCGAATCTTTTTCCATCCTTTGTTTCTTTTCCGTTGCGTTGATCGCTGGGATTTGTTGGAACGCAGCGGTTACATCGAGTCTTTTTTTTTCCTTTTTTTTTCAACACTTTCCGTGCGACTGGTAGACGCGTAATCGTTGTTCCGCTTCGCGTTTTTTCCCCGCGTTCGTAAACTACGCGTTATCCCCCGTGTTTTCCACGGTGTACGTTTCCAAAGAGCTGACGAGTTTCGACGTGAAACCGCAACACGCGTCACCGGAGCGTCGAGTCCGCTTTCTTAACGTTTTCGGTTCGACGCGGACAGAGCGGAAGGTGTCCGCCGCACGAGGAATCGTCGACGCGAGAACCGATATCGAAACCGTACGGAGAAACCGATACTCGCGCTTACGGGGGAACCCTTTTCAGCCCATAGCGGACAAACGCGAGATTATTTTGGTTCCTCGTAACCGTTTCACCGAGCCTTTATATAACAGGTTGTGGAACGGTTATTTCTGGAGGAGTTTCGATCCCCGATCGGAGATGACGCGCGACGGTTCCTTTAAAACGAGCGTGTACTTTTAAAAATAATCCACGAACCATTTGTCGCTAAAACGGTGCAAACGCCGCCAATGGGACACCGAGGAGAGACATAGAGGTTAGAGGCGTTGTCGAATTGTATTCGAAGGTATTGTTTTGGAGGTCGAAACGAAACGACGAAGCGACAAAAGAGGAAAGCAACGCACGAAACGTTCCTCGGGCGAAACGGCTGGCCCCTTAGCTAAAATAAGCGGAAGTAAGCAGCGCGAGCGGTTCTAAATTTAGCCGCCGCGGCGACGTGTGCTCATCCTTCGGCCTCTCTCCGCTATTACGCCGCCAGCCTTGTCCGTTGCATATCGGCCCGCTCTCCGTCCTGTGCCGGTTTTCGTCTCGCGAGTCTCACGCCCTCCCTGGCTCCCGATACGACGCGGCCGCCTTAAGCCGCCTTGGGCCGACTTCTAATGCTACGTTTTCACGTGACGGTAACTGCCGTCGTGACAGACCAGCGATTTCTCGATTATTTCTACATAGTTGCGCGTTACGTACGTTACTTAGGGATACTTTGTACTAAAGTAATTTTAGTACCGTTTTCGAAACGGTAGAGTTCGTTACTGGAAAATAGAAAGTTTTTGTGTAGCGATTTTTTAATTATTTTTGCAAAGTTGCGCGTTACGTACGTTACTTAGGGATATTTTGTACTAAAGTAATTTTAGTACCATTTTCGATAGAGTTTGTCCCTAGAAAATCGAAACTTTTGGTATATCGATTTTTTGATTATTTCTACACAGTAGTGCGTTACGTACGTTACTTAGGGATACTTTGTACTGAAGTAATTTTAGTACCGTTTTCGAAACGGTAGAGTTTGTTACTGGAAAATAGAAAGTTTTTGTGTAGTGATTTTTTGATTATTTTTGCAAAGTTGTGCCTTGTATTCGTTACTTGGGAATATTTTATAGCAAATTAATTTTAGTATTGTTTTCGAAATAATAGAGTGTTACTGGAAAATCGAAACTTTTTGTATAGCGATTTTTTGATTATTTTTGCATAGTTGTGCCTTGTATTCGTTACTTGGGAATACTTGATAGTAAATTAATTTTAGTATTGTTTTCGAAACGATAGAGTTTGTTACTGGAAAATCGAAACTTTCGGTATAGCGATTTTTTGATTATAGTTAGTATGGTTTTCGAAATGATCGAGTTTTTGCCTGGAAAATCGAAATATTTAGGTTACCAACGGTGATAAAAGTTGTGACTATCCTGACGCGAAAACAAGACTGTTGTACAATCAAACGAAGGCTAAAGTGATAATTCTTACCGTTACGTGGAAACGTATCTTAAACGTCGTTGCGACAGTGTAGCGATTTCTCGATTATTTCTACACAGTTGCGTGGTTGCGTTGGTTACTTTTGTAATACTTTGTAATAAATTAATTTTAGTATCGTTTTCGAAACGATGAAGTTTGTCGTTGGAAATCGAAATGTTTAGGTTACCAACGGTGATACACATTGTGGCAATTCTGACACGAAAACAAGACTGTCGTACGAAGGCTAAAACGACGACTTTTACTGTCACATGGAAACGTACCCTTAACTCTCGCGACGGTACAGAAGTTTTTCGATTATTTCTATACTGTTGCGTGTTAGATTCGTTACACTTAAAATACCTTGTAATAAAGTAATTTTACTTGTAGTAAAGCAATTTTACTTATAGTAAATTAATTTTACTTGTAGTAAATTACTACCGTTAATTTTACTTGTAGTAAATTAATTTTACTTGTAGTAAATTACTACCGTTTTCGATACGGTAAAATTTGTCACTGAAGGAGTAAAATTTTCAAATTACCTAGTAGTTAGAGTAGTGACTATTACCGTCACGTGAAAACGTACCTTAATCGAGTATCGAGCAGCGACAAAAAAGAAACAAGAGATAATCTATACTCGATAATCTATAAGCGACAATATGTCGCTTTCATCGACTAGATTGTTCGAAATTGAAGTCAGTTCGCTGTTTGTTGTACAGCACGCGTCTATAACTGTTGTAGATAACAATCTGTGACAAAACGTGTAAGGCTGCCCCCTAACAAGTGTCGCGTAGCAAGAAAATCGTTCGTTAATAGAACCGACCACAAAAAAGAAACAAGGGATAAAAAAAAGATGTCAGATTACGTCCAATTTGAACACGACCATATATTATCCCTTGTTTCTTTTTTATCGTATTGATATTTCGTATTGATTTTTCTCTATACAATACCAGTCACGACGTAGCTCAATTTCACGAAATTACCAATTCTCGAAGCGCACTAACGAACGATTGTATGGAATAAACAAATGGAAATGTATAAAAAGCTTGCATCGTTGGTCGAGGAACGGAAAAAGATGGTTACAGTGCTGACGTACTTGTAAAATAATTTGTCATTTTCTCGTAATTGACGAGTCAAGTGGTAATCGTCGAAACCATTTGACGATAGTAAAAACAGTGTTCTTGTCGATAACGTGTAGTTTACACAATTATTTTCAGAAAGGGAAAACAACCTTCACGATGTCGCGTTGAAAATTTACTATTTTCGATCACGAAAATTCGATTACTATTATCGAATGCTATTCGATAATCGGTCTATGGACACTGTCGCATTATCGTACGACCGATCGACATCGGTTGGGTCAACGAACGATTTTGTCGCTGCACGACGCTAGTTAGGACGCGCCTTAGGGCGCGTACATAACAAACATCAGGAGGAATTCCGCGTAGCGGTGAACATTGCGTTTCGATGCCTCGAACGCGTATTCTCTTCACTCGCCTCAGTCGTTGGTTTCAATAATTTTTTTTATCAATGTTCGTGGAACATTCTCAGTACATAATGGTGTTAATTTAAGATGTTAAATTTCGTTTTTTTCGAGCTATTTCTTTATAATTTATCAATACTTATTTCTACACTGTTGCGTCGTTGAGTTCGTTACTTTTGTAATACTTTGTAATAAATTAATTTTTAATTTCTTTATCAATGTTCGTGGAACATTCTCGGTAGATAATGGTGTTACTTTAAAACGTTTTTCATTTTTTCGAGCTATTTCTTTATAACTTATCAATACTTATTTCTACACTGTTGCGTCGTTGCGTTCGTTACTTTTGTAATACTTTGTAATAAATTAATTTTTAATTTCTTTATCAATGTTCGTGGAACATTCTCGGTAGATAATGGTGTTACTTTAAAACGTTTTTCTTTTTTTTGAGCTATTTTTCTATAATTTATCAATACTTATTTTTACACTGTTGCGTCGTTGCGTTCGTTAATTGTGTAATACTTTGTAATAAATTAATTTTTAATTTCTATTATCAAAGTTCGTGGAACGTTTTTGGTACATAATGTTAATTTAAGATGTTTTTCATTTTTCGAGCTATTTCTCTATAATTTATCAATACAAGGTGTTTTTCCTTTCTTTGAATTCTTTCTCTATAATTTGTCAATGTACGGTATTTTTCGTTTCTACCACTTCGTTCTCTATAATTTGTCAATTTAAAGGAGTTTTCGTTTTCTCGAGTTCTTTCTCTATAATTTGACAATTTGAAATATTTTTCATTTTCTCGAATTCTTTCGCTATAATTTATTAACGCAAAGTTTCCAAGTTCTTTTCCTATAATTAATTAATACAAGGTTTCTAATTTTTTTCTCCATAATATGTCAATTTAGGATAATTTTCAAATTCTTTCTCTACAATTTGACAATTTTAAATATTTTTCATTTTTTCGAATTCTTTCGC
Organism: Ptiloglossa arizonensis; assembly: GCF_051014685.1. Lineage (NCBI taxonomy): Eukaryota > Metazoa > Arthropoda > Insecta > Hymenoptera > Colletidae > Ptiloglossa > Ptiloglossa arizonensis. The sequence goes on along the minus strand of NC_135048.1, from coordinate 18,137,027 downwards.
TATAATTTATTAGTGCAAAATTTCCGACTTCTTTCCCTATAATTAATGCAAGGTTTTCAATATTTTTCTCCATAATTTGTCAATTTAGAATACTTTTCAAATTCTTTCTCTACAATTTATAAACATAAGTTTCTCCACTTTTTCCTCCACAATTCATCGATGTAAATTCTCCGTCATTTTTCTTAACAATTTATCTACGCAAGATTTTCGACATCTCTCTCAATAATTTACCAACTCTGTAATTTGAGTAATAAATCAAGTTACTAAAAAACTTCAGTCCCTCGACCGTTCCCCCATAGAACGAAACTCGACGTACTTCTATTCGGTATGCACGCGGCCTTAGGGTCTCCCGTTCGAGGACCGATACGTAAGCGCGTGTGCGCGAACACGAGGGACCAGCTGACTGCCAAAACAGCTGTGGCGATACACGATGATGCATCGTGGGTCGCGGTTCGTTCGTTCGTTCGTTCCCTCGTGTTCGCGTAGAAAGAGACCGTGATTCAATTTCGCGCGCGCCTCTTCCGGGGCTCGATCGCGCGAGCGCGTCCGACTACGTTTCTCGGCTGGATTCGACTCGCGCGATCGTGTCTTCTCGACACCTCGACGGTCGCGGATCCGTCTCGACGATGATTCTCGACCATTGACGAAGTTCCACGAATCGACCCGATTCCTCGCCGACGAGAGAGGCCACCGATAATCGTTCCCGCCTCGGTGAGAGACCGGCCCGAACGAACCTGAAACACGGGCCTATCGCTCGTTTAACGCGATACGCGCAAAACAATGAGTTGCGTCAGCCACCGGAACGTTATACAATCCTGAATGCGGCATTGTTAATTGTTATCGCGTTCCTCGACCATGGAACGCGGACTGCGTTCGACCGATGCAATTCGGATAACACACCGGTCCCCGGGCACAATGCCCCGAATTCTTCGCGAGTCGACGCGTAACCAAACTTTAACCAAACAATAGAGGAACACCGTTTTACGATGCGATCGATCCACCCTGTGACGATCTACGTTGAAGATGAATCCCGTGCGATCACGGCACGGGGAATTACCGACGGAGACCGATTTATTTTCGGCGGTCTTACGCAACCGAACAATGTCGGTCGACGACCGAACGCGAAACCGTTAATCGTTTATCCGCGATTTTCGGGCGAAACGTCGCGATTCGCGTGAATATGGGATGCAAACAATTGAATAGTATCGAAAGGATGTATTATGGATGACATCTGGTAAATTGTATCGATAGAACAAGGTGGACTTATTGTTGCTTCAATGTAGAATCGTTAATATGAATTGTTCAAAAATTCTCGAATTATGTAATTATTTTAATTATGTTACAATTTTCGAGCAAAACGTGTTCGCGATTCTCGCGACCTAAACACTGGAACAGTATCGAAACGAGGTAATATGGATGACATCTGGTAAACTGTATCAATAGTACAAGGTGGACTTATTGTTACTTCTCTGTAGAATCGTTAACATAAATTGTTAAAAAATTCTCGAATTATGTAATTATTTCATTTACGTAATGATTTTCGAGCAAAACGTGTTCGTACTTTAGTAAACTATAGTAATAGAACACGGTAGACTTATTGTTACTTCAATGTAGAATCATTAACATAAATTGTTCAAAAATTCTCGAATTGCGTAAATATTTTATTTACGTAACGATTTTCGAGCAAAACGTGTTCGTGCTAACTATATCAATAGAACAACGTGGACTTATTGTTACATCAATGTAGAATCGTTAACATAAATTGTTCAAAAATTCCCGAATTGCGTAATTATTTTTTTTACGTAACTATTTTCGAGCAAAACGTGTTCGTACTTTAGTAAACTATAGCAATAAAACAACGTGGACTTATTGTCACTTCTCTGTAGAATCGTCAACATAAATTGTTAAAAAATTCTCGAATTGCGTAATTATTTCATACATTGCGTCGCGTAAATGTTACCGTGTATCCAATCATTGCATCTATCGTATCTGTAAACAAGCTCTTTGAACATTTACCGAATTTCTTTATATTGTATTATTCGTAAAATCATTTCGTTTTCCAAAACGAAGAACATGTCATTTAATAAAATATTTATACATTCTAAAAAAATCGTGTTTCATTTTCACCAAAAAAAAAAACACGAAATGACTTTCCAAACAACCCAATAATATTCCACTCGCTCCACCGTACTTATACAAAATAAATAATTCTATCCATCAAGGATTAAATAATAAAACTCGTTACTTCTGTAAGTATGTTACACTATTTTTAACTCATTCTCATTTCTCTACAATATTCGTCACCAAAGAATGATTATCGGGTCAGTCACCCGACTTTGTTGCCACAAGTTTCACCCGACTTCAATACCATATTTCAATAATTGCACAAACGCAATTCTTCGTTTGGAATGGCCACCGGTTGATTTCACTCCGTTCGACGTATTTCGTGGAAATACGAAACGACGCGATTTGAAACTCTTGGCGCTTTATGAATTTAAACTGGTGCGACAGAAGCGACCCGCGATACGCGCAATAAATTTTAATAACATCGACGCGTCGAGCGACTCCGCACTCGATGATTTGCAAACGCTCCACCGAGTACAAATGTCGCGCCACTTGGACGATTCGATATCAAAGATGGCGGCGGTGACGCTTCAAAGTTTCGTCGCTCTTATCGCGAAACACTGTGTTACACGTTAAGCGATAAGTAAGTGAAAAAAGAAAAGAAAAAAGGAAGAAGAAAGAAAAGTAACGAATCACCGTGCGTCTTACGTGCAAAGTCACGATTCGAGTCGCGGAACAAAAACAATGATCCATCGTTCCGCGAAGCGAAAGTCGCCGCTCGACGATTAGGGTAGATGTTCCAATTACCGCCACTTTAAACTTATCGCGTAACTTCGTTCAATTACTTCGGTGCTTACTTAATCTAAAAATCGTTCCAGATTGCAACGAAACGTTTTGCTGGACGTCTCCCTCGTCCGCAGAAATCTCTGTAAAACGTTCCACGCGTTCGAATCGTTCACCGATTAATCGAAAACGCGAAACAAAGTCCAACGTCCCTCCACGTATCGTCGCTTCGAATACTCGTCGAATGGAAACCATTATTTTTACATATTAACGATCCACTTTACGTAACGGACGCAAGACGAATAGTAAAATTAACGTCTTCGCCGCGTTGCGACGATCCCTGTACTTTCTACTTACGTTAATTGCGTTTTTTTTATTTTTTTTTTTCTTATTCTCAAACGTCGCATCGCGTCGTTTCGCGACACGTTCGCCCCGCTGCTGATATTTATTTTTAAGCATCGAGCGTAAACAAACACGCAACGTCCGTGGATCGTTACGTAAAAAAAAAAAAAAAAAAAGGAAACAAACAAAGTGCAAACGAGCGATTAAAAATCGTTTCGTTCGCGATTTGTGCGTAAGTTTCGTTATCGAGTAATTTTCACGGGTACTTGTTGGTACCTCGTGGAAAATTCGTGAGCGGATTTTCTTTTCGAATTTCTATTTCGAGCATCGGAGCACGCGCAACGACGACAGAGCCAACCGGTCGATAACGCGTGGAAAGGAGCAGCCCGTGGTTAAACGCGTTTACCGAGGAAACCAGAAAGGGAAAGAACTGCCGTACTACGGCAGATAAGGCGAAACACGCCTAAAAACTGATACGGCCGGTGCGCTACGAGGAAACCAGCAACGTTTCGTACTCAGGTCTGCGCACGCGCGCAACCTGCACGCGTGACCCGAAAAAAAAACCGATCCGTTCGCGATGCCTCGCGCGCAACCTGCGCGACTCCACGATTTCTACGGACAGATAACGACTTGGCACCACTTTTTTCGAATCGAACGGGTTCTTCTCGGCCATTGTCGAGAAACGCGCGTGTACACACGGGGACGAATTCGTCTCGCCCTATTTTACGCGTGGCGGCGAGTTTGTAATTTATTAGGTTCCATTGTCGTTCGAATCGAATGATTCATCGTTAAAGATCGAGATGTATTTGTGTTGATCGTCGAGAAACGCCGATTACGTTTCGAAGTTTTGAATAACGAACGTTAAGTAATCGAAAATGGGATACAATATTTAAATGTGTATCTTGAAACGAATTATCGTTCGAATCGAATGATCTACTCGTGTAGATCGTCGAAAAATGCCGATTACGTTTCGAAGTTTCGAGTAACGAACTTTAAGTAATCGAAAATTGAATACAATATTGAAATGTATATCGTGAAACGAATTATCGTTCGAATCGAATGATTCATCGTTAGAGATCGAGATCTGCTCGTGTAGATCGTTGAGAAACGCCGATTATGTTTCGAAGTTTTGAATAACGAACGTTAAGTAATCGAAAATTGAATACAATATTGAAATGTATATCGTGAAACGAATTATCGTTCGAATCGAATGATTCATCGTTAGAGATCGAGATCTACTCGTGTAGATCGTCGAGAAACGCCGATTACGTTTCGAAGTTTCGAGTAACGTCAATTACGTTTCGAAGTTTTGAATAACGAACGTAACCAAAAATCGAATACAAAATTAAAATCTATATTGTGAAACGAAATATCGTTCAAATCGAATCTACTCGTTAGTAGTAGTATTATACATCGTTAACGATCGAGATCCACTCGCGTAGATTATTATTATTAACGAACTTGAGTAACCGAAAATCAAATACAAAATTAAAATCTATATCGTAAAGCAAAATATCGTTCGAATCGAATGATTCATCGTTAACGATCGAGATCTACTCGAATAGATTATTATTATTAACGAAGTTAAGTAACCGAAAATCAAATACAAAATTAAAATCTATATCGTAAAGCAAAATATCGTTCGAATAAAAATGTTCCATCGTCAAGAATCGTAGATCGTCGATTCTAAAACGATGTATCGTCGATTTCGATACTTTTGTTTCACTTCTTTTCGATCTTTTCGTTTCACTTTCACGCGTATCGTCCATCGCGCGTGGAAACATCGTTCTAGTTTCGATGTTTCCTCGAGACAAGTAATCGAGCAAAGAAACGCGAAATATGAATTCATTCCATCGTGGTCCCGCGATCGAGAAACGGAACGGTGCTTTTAAAGGTACGCGTATTAAGTAGCTGTCGGTGATCGCGCTGAGTCTTCCAGAACAATTAAACGCGACACAATGTACATATGTACATAAACGCGTCGTGACAAAGTGCGGTTGCGCCGGTCATATAATATATTCAATGAATACAGATACGATACCCAATACGCGCTCGCTCGTTCGCTCGCTCGTTCGCTCGTTCGCTCGTTCGCTCGCTCGCTCGCGGGTATCCTTGAATTTATGTAACGGTCGTTCTTCCACTATTTGTCGGGCTTCTTTAGCAGCTCTCTCTCTCTCTCTCTCTCGACGAAGGTTGCACGATAGAACACACGGTTGTGTAAGAATTTTTGTCGTTGCGTTTTCGCTCTCTCGCGAATAAATGGACGGTCCGTGTTCGACGAAGACCACTTCCGGGCAAAAGGAGAGGTTACGTGGTTGCACGACGATTTGGAAAGGACAGCGAAAACACCGCTGGCGGAAGGAATCGCGGCTCGCACGGGCGTCGAAGGATCTCGCGTTATCGTTGAGTAAACCCGATAATGAACACGAGAACGAACAGAAATTATACACCGCGATATTACGGATCGACGATGGAAACCATCCAGGGAACCGATGGTTCCTAATAACCGCGTTTCTCGATAAATCGACCGACGAAGCGTTCCAACGGAATCATCGTCGTGGTACACTCGTTGCACGTGCATACATAGTTACTTGAAAAAAAAAAAGAACTCGAGGATTTCGCGATTACAGGGAAACAATATTCGGTGCATCGTTTCTAGACGTTCCTGGTTTCCGCGAACGCGAACATTCTCGACGAGAGTCACGTACTCTGTGTCCCGCAAGAACGTCTTCGCGATATCTTCGAAACTCGACCCACACTGTGTTTCCACGAGTGTGGGAATCGTTACAATTTGAACACGTACGAGACTCTCGTATACGCTTTGGTTATGTTTCTTTCAGGTTTGTTTCTAAGGTTGTCGAGAACTGAAGTTTTCGAGTTGAACCCCTGTGCACGCAAAACGGTTTGAGATTGTTTTTCTGTGTAGTGATTCGAAAGGACTAAACACGAGTTTTGCAAGTGGTGCAAAATATTGGATCGTTCGGAAAGTTATTTTGATCTTTTTTCTTTTTTTGGTGAGAATGAAAGAGGATTTTTTTAGAGTGTAGGAACGTTTTGTTGGATTATATGTTCTCCATTTTGGAAAATTAAATGACCAATAGTTGTGCAAATAGTTAGAGTTTGTTGAGAAGTAGGTTGATGGATACGAGAAGAAAGAAGTGTCGATGATGTGGTATCGTAATTTTAGGAAAACGTAATTTTGAGACTGCATTTGGCGAGCAACGAGCGAAAGTGTTGAAAGAGACGGTAGGGGTCGGAACAGACCCAACTAGAAAGCGGGTAAGGTCCTTTCTTATTTCAAGAGAAAAGACAATATCGAATTGAGCAATGTTGAACCGAGAAGTGTCGAGAGAAGAATCGCGAAACGTTGTAGAGAGTCGTGTCGCGTTATTTATTGTTATTCAGCTATTATTAAAGTATTCATTATTTGTAACTCGATAAATTATATTACAATGATTTTCGATCGAAAACTGTGGTTCTTAATGAAACTTAAACTTAAAGGGAAACGTATGTTAAAATTAAGAACACTTACAGACCGAATTTGTCAAATACAGAATTCATTATTATTAGAAAATACTTAGAAAAATTGGTAAAAAACATGCCAAGAAGATGGACTCGCTACTAAGTAAACGCGTATTAGTGTTTTGTACGTGTACTAGATTTATATAAAGTTCTTTTACGAATAAAATCGTAATTTTTGTATTTTTACGAAAATAATCTTACAAAACCGAGTCGTTTTTTTTCCCACAGTGCTCTTTAACATTAGAAAGAACCCCCAAAGGAGTCGATTTTCCCTGTTTCGAACATCTTCTCGAAGCTACTCGATTATTAGCAATTCCCTACAATATTCGCGGACAATTATTAAAATAGACACCTAGAACTGCCAAAGGGGTCAATTTGCTCAGTTTCGAACTCCTCTTTAAAATTACTCGATTATTAACGGTTCGTCTACAATTATTAAAATAGACACCTAGAACTACCAAAGGGGTCGACCTGTATCGAACTTGCCTTTAAAATTGCTCAATTATTAACAATTATTAAAATAGACACCTAGAACTAGCAAAGTGGTCAGTTTGTTCTGTTTCGAACTTCTTAAAATTGCTCAATTATTAACGGTTGTTTACAGTATATTGAGTCATCCCATAAGTAATGTCGTTTTTGACGGTGACTTTCGGTGACAAAAAATTAATACATTTATTTTCAATCATGGATATATCGACCATCAGTTTCGATCTACTTTTCCCATCTATCGATCAACTATCTTATTCCATTCTCGAAAAACTTCTACAATTTTTAATTAAAATACTCATTTAGTGCTGATTTAACATCCTCGCTGTTGTTGAAATTTTTTCCACTTAAAAAATGTTGCATCGACCGGAATAGATAATAATCGGTTGGGGCGAGATCCGGAGAGTACGGTGGGTGTGGCAGAAGTTCCTAATTGAAATTTTTTATTTTTTCTATCGTTATCTTTACTGTGTGTGGTCTAGCGTTATCGTGGTGGAATGGAACACCTTTGCCATTCACTAACAATGGTCGTTTTTCCACTAACGTTGCTCGAAGACGTTCAAGTTGTTGGCTGTAAATCTCAGCTGTTACGGTCCAATTTTTCTTTAAAAACTCCAAATGAATAATTCCTCTAATATTCCACCACACACGTGACAAAACTTTCCAGGGATGAAACCTTTATTTTGGACCACTGTAAAGATGATCGACCAGGTGACAGTCATTGACATTTTCCTTTGGAATTACAGTATAAGACTCACTTTTCACATTGGTAATAATCTGATCGAGGAACGAACGATTATTTCGTCGATCTCGCAGAGAAACAGAAATGTTCACGAGCTGGATACAGTTAGAAACAGTCTGTTAGAATACAACAACATTGAACCATGCAGTACTTGAGAAGTGAAGGAATGGTGGATGAGCTCGATACCAGCTTTCCTATTTTTTCCATTGGTATGTCGACGTGATCGTTACAATCTGTTCAGTTGTTCGTAACCATACTCCGCTGCACGACTGTAATATATTTATCTAAAAATAAACGTCCTATTTACATTTTCTCTTGTGCTAAACAATTTCCTAATCCCACACAGTCAGTTCACACGATACCCATTTTCTCAATTTCGATACTCTTCCCAATTGTATTAAATGTCTATGGACAGTACTACTATTACTGCTGCTAATCTCTCAGCAATTTCATCTGTAGTTAATTGTGGTTCTAACTCGATGAAAGCTTCCAAAGCCTCAGAATCGAACGCTTTTAATCGACCGGATCTCGATTCGTCGGAAAGCTCAAAGTCACCTTTTCGAAATTTGGCAAACCATCTTTGACACTCTCTCAAATTCAAAGCACGTTTATAGTACACTTCACAAATATTGTCAACCGTATCCATAGTTGTACTACTTTTTTTAAATTCATATAACGTACAATGTCGCGAATTTTGGCAAACTATCTTTGACACTCTCTCAAATTCAAAGCACGTTCATCGTACACTTTACAAATATTTTCAACCGTATCCATAGTTGTACTACTTTTTTTAAATTCATACAACATACAATGTCGCGAATTTTAGCAAACAATCTTTGACACTTTCTCAAATTCAAAGCACGTTCATCGTACACTTTACAAATGTTTTCAACCGTATCCATAATTGTACTACCTTTCTCAAATTCACATAACGTACAATATCGCGAACAAAGTTTGCAAACTCTCGTTTAAAAATTTCATATCAAACGAAAAATATCGATGAAACTGCATCAAACGCAACCGATAGACTGTCAAGAGAACACTCTTCAAGCTACATAGAAAGAAGTTTCTATAAAGATGAAGAAAATTCTATAAAGATTCAAGTCCTCGTTTAAAGTACGATACGAGACGACATTACTTATGGGATGACCTAATACATTATTAAAATAGACAACCAACGGTGCACGTAAATTAACTTGTCCTTTCTCCGTTCAACTTCGAGGGTACCTACACCGATACAAACGAGAAACTACCATGGATGGTATCGATGACAATTCCAAACGAAATCCTAGTTTCCAACGTTAATCCACGTAAATCCACGCGAAGATCGGTTCACTCGCGTTGACTCTTAACGAGGACCGTAACGTGGCGACCTTCGTCAGCGTGTTTCGTTTCGTCGAAGTAAACGTGGATCCGTGCATCGCTCCGTACCACGACAAACGTTATCGCACTGCTGGAGACCGTAGGTGGTTCGCCTCTAATTTCTCTGGAGACGCACGAAACTCGCCACCGTCCGGAGGGTGGCGATTTTTACGACCGCTAGCCGTGACTCCCCTCCTAGCAGCGTTTCTCAAACACGACCAAACCTCGCGTCGAGTCTCCTGTGTCCGTTCGAGGGGAGAATTGTCGCGAGTTGGTTCTCGAGGGTGTTTCTCATCGGTGAACAAAATTTAAGAATACGAAAATCGATTCGATATGCACCCTCCAACGAGGAGAAACACTCTCGAGAACGACTCGCGATAGTTTTTTGGCGGCGCGAGGTTTGAAGATGTTTGTGGAAGGGAGAGAACGGAAATATTAGGTGGACCGGAAAGTAATGTCGTTTCTGCGCATGTCACTATTTGATTGTCATTTGTCAGCTCATTGTGTACATTAAAGTCGTAGCAAAGACATTCTGAGGTTATAGTGACTTGTTTAGTTGTAAATAATTAAATTTAAAATTTTTCTTTACAATTTTGGGTGAAATGGCCAGCCAAATACCAGAAGAGGTACATATCCGGCATTGCATGCTTTTTGAGTTTCGCAAGGGTAGTAACGCAACAGTTGCTACCAAAAACATTTGCGATGTTTATCCAAATGCATTAGACGTTCGTAAATGCCAAAGGTGGTTTTCCAAGTTCAAATCCGGTAATTTTGATCTTTCCGACTCGTATCGATCAGGAAGACCAACAACGTTAGACAATGACGTGTTAAGTGCGGAAGTGGAAGCAAATCCGTGTCAGACAATCGAGGAATTGTCAAACAGTCTTAACCAACCTTGGTCGACCATCCAAGAATATTTGCAGCAGATTGGGAAAGTAAGCAGAGCAGGTGTTTGGGTCCCGCATAATCTGTCCGAAGAGAACAAGGCTAACCGATCCACCACATGCAACTTATTGCTTCAACGGCACAATACAGAAGCGTTTTTTGATCGCTTGATCACCGGAGATGAAAAGTGGGTTCTTTATGATAATCCAAAACGCAAAAGGCAGTGGCTCTCTCCAAATGAATCGCCACAAAGTACTGCTAAGCCAGGTTTACACCCCAAAAAGGCCCTTTTGTGTGTTTGGTGGAGTATTCGCGGCGTTGTTCATTTTGAAGTGCTGAAACCTGGACAGACTGTGAATGCAGACCTTTACTGTGAACAATTAGATCGTGTAAATAAATCTTTAATTGAAAAGTGGCCAGCGATTGTCAACAGAAAAGGCGTTATTCTGCAACACGATAATGCAAGACCGCACTGCGCAAGACGAACCTTGGCAAAAATTAATGAATTGGGGTGGGAGGTACTGCCTCACCCACCATACTCGCCCGATGTTGCACCATCGGATTTCCATTTATTCCGATCGCTTCAACACTTTCTAAGTGGCAAAAGATTTGCAAATTTGGATGATATTCAAAATGCCATCTCTGTATATTTTGCTCAAAAACCAATTGATTTTTATCGATCCGGCATTGAAAATTTGCACACTAGATGGCAAAAGGTTGTTGATAATGAGGGTGATTATATCATTGATTACAAATAAAAACTCGTTAAAAATTTATGTGTTTGAATTTAATGTAAGGAAACGACATTACTTTCCGGTCCCCCTAATATAAGGAGTGGGGAGAAGCGTTTCATCCCGGGCCTGCTAGTGGACTCATCAGTAAGGCTACCTAGCAGGCCCTGCCTTATACGCCGGGACATTGGAAGATCGGTAAGAGGTCGTATATATATCGATCGAAGCAGGTACGGGAACTTGCGGGAAACGGTTGGTGGTGAGTTTCCCTCTGGTGGCAAGCGTAGGTAGTGCCGCCACAGTTTTATTCGCGAGTGGACAAGAAGCTGAACGATCTCGCTCACTTCAACAGGAGTTCGAAGCTTGGCGAACATTGAGAGAAATTTTCTTTACTTTCTTTATTTCTTTATTTTTTCATTTATTTATTTATTCGTATGGAGGATTTATTTTTACGGATCGATCGATACAACGCGTTAGTATCGATAACGAAAGATTGGAAAACATCGGACGATGGACTGTAAGAATTCGCCATGGTGGTGATTCGGGGAAGTGGATCAGAATTTAAAAATTGTGACGTATTTCTCGGAGGAAATGCGATGCAGTCTAGGGATTCATCGAAGTGGAAATTATAAATGTTCAATCGTCTACAACTTCGAACACAAAGAACGGATCTAATAACGTTCTTCCAGTTTCGAGGGACACCTCGATCCCCGTGCATTATCCATCCGTAATCACCGGCGGTAATTCTCACGGTACTGAGTTCGAAAGCCGCAAATTTCGGAAAGTTGAGCGGTAACCCTCTCTACAAGTCGCTTATACGTACTTTGTCTATTGGAGCTGCGAGTAAATTGGCCACATAGATGGTACAATTACCAAATGCGTTTCAAACCGATCGATTGTGAAGTATTCGTACAAAGTAAATAATAATTAATCCAAATTGTCCCGTTATTTTATACCTCGCGCCGAGTATTCTCTCGTTTACCGTATACTTTCACTTTTATCGTGTATTCTCTCGTTTATTGCACGCTCTCTCTTCGCGACTCTCTTTCTCGTAACAATCATAAAACATTCTCACCTAGTCCTCCCGTATATGAAAAAAACATATACATTTCTCTCCAAATACATAATATGCAATGTATACATAATATACATAATATATATATATACACGCACACACTATCGCTACGCTCTTTAAGCTACACAGAAAGAAGTTTCTATAAAGATGAAGAAAATCCTACAAAGATCCAAGTCCTCGTTTAAAGTACGATAAGAGACGACATTACTTATGGGATGACCTAATACATTATTAAAATAAATAACCAACATATACGTTTCTTTCCAAATACATAATATGCAATGTATACATAATATACATAATATATATACACGCACACACTATCGCTACGCTCTTTAAGCTACACAGAAAGAAGTTTCTATAAAGATGAAGAAAATCCTACAAAGATCCAAGTCCTCGTTTAAAGTACGATAAGAGACGACATCACTTATGGGATGACCTAATACATTATTAAAATAAATAACCAACATATACGTTTCTTTCCAAATACATAATATGCAATGTATACATAATATACATAATACACACACACACACACACACACACACACACACACACACACACACACACACACACACACACACACACACACACACACACACTATCGCTACGCTCTTTAAGCTACATAGAAAGAAGTTTCTATAAAGATGAAGAAAATCCTACAAAGATTCAAGTCCTCCTCGTTGACTGACCTCGTTGCTCGAGATACCCATTCGCGCCCCCTATGTTTTGTTCGTAAAACCACTTCCACGATTCCGCAATGGCGATCGATGAAAATTTTCTTTTCCTCGAAAGGATCGCGCGCTCGAGACGGTCCGTGAGCTAGGTTCGATCGGTAAAACCGCGCGCGCGAGCGTCGTTTGAGAGACGCTGGCTCAAAGTGGCGGCAAAGGGGGTCGATGCACTCGGGGGCCGAGAAAGAATCCCACCCCTAGACACGCGCAAACGACGTTGTCGACGAACGAGCGGCCGCCGAGCGGAGCTTGATCGATGAAATCTTTCGACCGGATCCGTGGTCCTCTCTCTTCGCGACTCTCTTTTTCCTAACGATCATCGAACACTCTCACCTAGTCCTCTCGCACGTGACAAAAACGTATGTACATTTCTTTCCAAATACATAATATACAATACGTATATATACAGGTGCAAGTGTTTCGGTATTCTAGTTTCCAACGAAAGCATCGAGTAGCGCGAGAAAATAAAAAAATTGTAGTTTCTAAAGCACCGAACGATGGAAATTTTTAGAAACTATAATTTTTCTATCCTAGTTTCCAACGAATGCATCGAGTAACGCGAGAAAATCATAGAAACGTTAGAGTCACTCTTATCGCGATAAACTTGGAATAATTACAATTTTCAACTTCGAATAATTACAATTTTCAACGATTGTAATTTCTACGTTTTCTTACGTTATTTTAACGCAATATATTTGTGCTTTCGAAAAATAGAAGGCTAAACACTCTTTTTATTCTTCCGACGGTCTGCTCGTGGACTTAGGAACGATACAACGAATCCAAGGAATGCCGTTAGAGTCACTTTTATCACGATAAACTTCGAATAATTACAATTTTCAACGATTGTAAGTTTTATGTTTTTTTTTTTAAAGAATTATAGTTTCTGAAGCACTGAACGATGAAAATGTTTAGAAACTATAATTTTTTTATTTTCTCGCGCTACTCGATGCTTGCGTTGGAAACTAGAATACCGAAACCCTTGCACCTGTGACTTCCAGCTCGTTGATATATATACACACACGATTCTACAGGATCCTCAGTTTTCTCACCGGTTCTCCGTGTCCTGGAAAACCGAGCAACCGGGACCATCCCGTCGCCAGCTTTCTTATTCGCCCATCCTTTGTTCGCCGCTGCGTTATCATTTTTATCACGGTGTGTTTACCCTTCGAGGGTAGCTGCGGCGCGCGTGACGTTCTCCATGATTATTTTTCGGCCTCCTACGCGGCAAATACGGTGTCACCGGCAGCCCGCGTGGGAAACGCTCGAAAATACGGGGACGAAAATTGCTACAAGGGTACGAAAGCACTCGATCGAGAGCACCGGTTAGTCGGTGGAACTGGAGACACCTTGGTTTCACTTTTATCGCGATAAACTTCGTGTAAGTTTTGTGCGTGTGTGTGTTTTTTAACGCTATTTCAATGATGTGTAACTGTGCTTTCGAAAAGTGGGGGGCTGAAACAATTTTTGTTCTCGCGACGCTCTGCTCGTGGACTTAGACTCGATACATCGAATCCAAGGAATGTTAGAGTCACTTTTATCGCGATAAATTTCGAATAATTACAATTTTCAAAGATTGTAAGTTTTATGGTCTTTTTTTTTTAAGCTATTTCAATGCTGTATGTCTGTGCTTCCGAAAAGTAGGGGGCTGAAACAATTTTTCTTCTTGCGACGCTCTGCTCGTGGATGACACATCGAATCCAAGGAATGTTACAGTCACTTTTATCGCGATAAACTTCGAATAATTACAATTTTCAACGATTGTAATTTCGATGTTTTCTTACGTTATTTTAATGCTGTATTTGTGTGTTTTCGAAAAGTAGGAGCTAAAACAATTTTTGTTCTCGCGACGCTCTGCTCGTGGACTTAGACTCGATACATCGAATCCAAGGAATGTTAGAGTCACTTTTATCGCGATAAGCTTCGAATAATTACACTTTTCAAAGATTGTAAGTTTTATGGTTTTTTTTTAAAGCTATTTTAATGCTGTATTTGTGTGTTTTCGAAAAGTAGGAGCTAAAACAATTTTTGTTCTCGCGACGCTCTACTTGTGGACTTAGGGATGATACATCTAATCCAAGGAATACTGTTAGAGTCACTTTTATCGAGGTGAACGCTAAAGAATAAAAATTTTTAGAAACTATAATTTTTATATTTCCTCGTGCCTCTCGATGCTTTCGTTGGAAACTAGAGCATCGAAACCCTTGCACCTGTGACTTCCAGCTCGTTGACTCACCAACGTTACACCATTACCGCGACGAAGCGTATATAATTAATATTTTCGGAGACTGTAATTTTTTCGATCTTACTCTGTTCTAATGTTATATCTACACTTTCAAAAAGTAGAGCGCTAAAAACTTTTTTCAGTAGATTCACTTTTATAATTCCTTTAAAAAGTAGAACGCTAAAAATGTTTCATCGAGGCCAAGAAACCATATTAGAATTCACTCTTACCGCGAGCAAAGCCTAGACAGTTACAATTTTCGAAAACTATAATTTTATTCACGATTTTCCCAAAAATCAAGATACATAGAAACCTATATTTAACGCTATAAAAACTATATAGGTTTCATTTTCAAAAATCCCCTCTTGCCCCTGTAAAATAGAACGCTAAAAACTCCTTTCGGTAAATTCACTTCTATAATTCCTTGAAAAAGTAGAACGCTAAAAATGTTTCATCGAGTCCAAGAAACCCTGTTAAGATTCACTCTTACCATGATAAAGCCTAGACAGTTACAATTTTCGAAAACTATAATTTTATTCACGATTTTCCCAAAAATCAAGATACATGAAACCTATATTTAACGCTATAAAAACTATATAGGTTTCATTTTCAAAAATCCCCTCTTGCCCCTGTAAAATAGAGCGCTGAAAACTCCTTCCGGTAAATTCACTTTTGTAATTCCTGTAAAAAGTAGAACGCTAAAAATATTGCATCGAGTCCAAGAAACCCTATTAGAATTCACTCTTACCGCGAGCAAAGTGTAGACAATTACAATTTTCAAAGACTATAATTTTATTCACAATTTTCCCAAAAATCAAGATATATAAAAACCAATAATTAACGCTATAAAAACAATATAAATTTGACTTTGAAAAACCCCCTCTCGCCCCCGTAAAGTCCCACGCGCCGACTCACCAGCTCCCTGTAAAACCTACGGAAGATTCGACGGTGTGTAAACGTAGGACGAAACGTTGAGAAAAAAAAAAAAAATACACGATCGTTCGGAGCGCACCCGAACCGGTAAGGATGCAGAGAAATGGGGGCAAAAGGGGGTACCACGCACGCGTTCCAAAAGAGCGCGTCCGGGAACGAACGAAAGGGCGCATCGCTTGGCTGCCGGCGTAGATACACTCGCGACGCGAGCCTACGAGAAAACCAAGCGGAAGGAGAACACGATTTTCTTCGAGACTCGGCAAAAAATATCTAATTGCCCGCGCGCACGCGCAGATCGGGCACCCGGTCTCTCGATACCGCGTTTACGCTTCGATAAACGGGAACTGGTACGGATAGGCCAAGTTCTATCCTAGACGAGAAAAAAGTTTCCACGGTGAACGCTTCACGTTCGCGAATTTCTTTGCCAAGTTTCGCTCGACTTTCCTTTCGCTTCCCGCGAAACGTAAGCGCGCCCGTTTCGAAACCGAGCAGAGAAGAACGCGAGCCAACGCTTCGATCAAAATTCTCGGTCGAGGTTAACCGTTCGATGGACCAGCGTTGCTCGACCCCTCTCGATTGCGCGAATTTTTATTTTTTTTTTCAATCTTAGCATCTAATATCGTTGCACACCGATTTTTATTCTTAACAATCTCGCACCGAATTGTTTCAAACAATTTCGAACCGACCGAAAATCTTACACCGAAATCCATCAACCCTGTTACTCGTCCGAACTTACATTCTTCAATTCTCGAATTAAGAATTAAGGAAAACGTTCTACGCGTTGAAATTAAGTATTGGTTGTATTGAACTCTTTGTATTATTCTTGACTAAAATCGAATCTAATAATCACTCTTACTCTAGTATTTCTTCTACACCATCTTCTACACACTTTCTTTCTACACCATCTTTCTTTTCTTGTTTTCTCAAACTACTCTTTTCTGCGTTCAATATACGATCTTTTTAAACCGCGATTGCTTCCCAACGCCTATGGTGATCGACTTTTTTCTCTCAGAATGCAAATTTGTTCGAGATATACAGAATTTTAGCTGTTTCGACTCGTTATTTTATACGCTTATTTCTATTCTATCGTGTTGTTTACTCGTCGGACCCTTATCGGTTAAAGTAACCGTAAGTTCTGTAATTTCGATTACTTTTGTGTGAAAAAAATTGCGCGGGTTTCTAGAATATAGTCGAAAGGTATTCGTGGAAACTCGACGCAAAAATAGGATATCATTTTGTGAGAAAAAATGTCAAGAAACATTTAAAGAGTGACCAACTAGAAATACTTCCTTGTGTAATTGGTATTGCGAAGAGGTATGAATTATGAGGAGAGATATGTAACTATGTTGTGGTTTTTTCGTATATTGTACCAGGTTGTTCGATAAGTTGTTTTTTCCATGGTAAAAATATATTATGACACTTGAACGTTCGAACAACTGTAAATATACGAACGAGTTCACAGATCTACATGAAACTTTACAAATGTTCATCAAACGATAGTATCATTTTTAGAAAAATACGACAAAACTTATCGAGCAACCTATTAAAGAAGCAGATCATAGTTACATAGTATTAAATACACATAGTAAAATATTTACTATTAAAATTCAAATTTAACCCAATTAATAGAATTCCTATTCCACACAAATCTTAAGGGTTACGTATATAGATATTTAGTGGAAAAAATTATGAAATACCAAAAAAAAGAAATGAATTTAAATGTTCAACGAGAACCATACTTAACGAATATTTGTCCACCGTTGATATACAATGTTAGAATATTTGTATACATAGATATTTAGTGGCAAAAGTTCTGAAATACCAGAAAAAAGAAACGAATTTAAATTTTCAACGAGAACCATACTTAACGAACATTTGTCCACCGTTGATATACAATGTTAGAATATCTGTTTCACACATATTAAAGTACGATCTTACGAATGTTCTATTATCGTTACTGTAAGTCGATAATAGCAAACGAGAGAATACACATCGAGCAGAGCACCATTTTTATAAAAATACGACAAAACTTATCGAACAATCTATTAAAGAACCAGACCATAGTTACATAGTATTAAATACACATAGTAAAATATTTACTATTAAAATTCAAATTTAACCCGATTAATAGAATTACGTATTCCACACAAGTCTTAAGTGTTACGTATAGATAACAACACGAGACAAAGAACAATAGAGAGAGAAACATAATCTAGATTAATCACCGTTATTAATTTCACGTATCTATTCTGCGATCAAGTTTCTTAAAATACACTTGCCAATCGTTCGTTAGTCACATTGAGAACACGTTCTTCGAATATACATGACTAAAGAAGACAAAAAATATTAATTTTTCGAAAACAAATCGAAATCATCAGATTACCCTCTCGAGGGAAATGTTCAATTTACTCGGGCTAAGAACTAGGTGTGACGTTCGAGTTTGCGAATTTTCTTCGCGAATCGATTGCAACTCTGCTGGCTCCGATTGTTCGTAATTCGCCAACCGTGCTGGACACGGAGAATTTTTTTTTTCATCGTTGTTTTACAGGACCTGAGAGAAATCTCGCGGTTTCCCCGAACGCGTCGAGAAACTCTCGGGAGAATAAAATCGCGAGGCGTGGCTTTCGCCCGATCGTTCGACCAAAAAGATCGAACGTTCGAATCGTAGTATCGGTGGAAAAAGTTAGAATTATGATTAATTATCTTTTGTAAAGGAATTAATAAACTTTCGTGCGTGTCCTCGTACGGTATCACGAATCGGAGTGAACGATTCGATCGTGAATTTGATACAGTAAAATTTTTAATTGTCCAGCCCTTATGGAAGGGACTGAACCTTGATTGAATAAACAAATGGCTGGTTGATCGAGAATGTTTTATAAATTGTTGTGCAAAAAGAAAATGAATATTGAATATATTTTTGGGGTGGTTGTATGTATATATATGTGGTACATATATGTACAATTACACCAAAATATGTGTGTAATATTTATCGAGTGTATATAATACTTTTGAGGAAAAAATTGGTGATGTTTATTTTTGTTTCTTTTTTGTTTCTCACAGAGACACTTTCTCGAAAATAATATGTCAATTGTCGATGAATTTTCTTCATATTTCACGTACCTTTGTAATTTATTATTCACTTTTCCATCTGTACTCGAAGTTTCTCAATTATTCGATTTTTCGATTCTAATCGACTCTGGTCGTACGATCGACTCGGTAATTTTGTCATTTGGTAAAGTTTCGTTCTTTAAAATATTGCTTCGTATCGTCGAGTAATTACGGAATACGTCGATCATTTTTCTTGTGGTCTGTATGGATTCAATGGATGTCGAATGTGAGAAAAATGAAGGTCAGAAATAAAGATCGGCCAATCCGATTCAAGGGCAGTAGAACGCAGAAATATAACAGTATACCTTTTAACGCGTTACACAAGTGTTTTCTATATGGAGACCATACAGTGCTGTGGTATTCTACACGAGGCCAGACAAGTGAACAATATAGTAACCCGATTGTATTAAGTTCTAATAACGAAACCCAAATATGCAATATTGGTGACGTATATGTACAGAAAAAGACAGATTAGACGAAAAGGTGAAAAGTTGGTCGAACGATTAGATCTACTGCGCATTTTTCCATTCGTAGAACTTTTTCGTTAATGTTTTCTTACTTGTTTTGTATCAATTATGGCGTATCGAAGAGTTATCGTTCAAATAAATCAATCTGTTCACACGGAGCAAATATTCGACAATAATGTACTGTATAGGTTCTCTATTGAATAAATTATACTTTTCTTTTTTTAAGAGGAAGTGTTATTTCGTACTAATTATTGCGTACTAAAGAGTTATCGTTTGAATAAATAAATCTGTTCGCACGAAACAAAGTATGATGTATCGTAGAAGCTTTTTATCGAATTACTGATATTTTTTATACTAGTACCGTTATTCTGTACCAACTGTTGTAATAAATAAATTTCTTTACACGGAGCAAAGATCCATCGAGCATAATTTACCGTACAGACTATCTAATAAATTGTTTTTCTTTCATAGTCGTACCGTTATTCTGCACTAACTATCGTAATATATAAATTTCTTTACACGGAGCAAAGATCTATAGAGCATAATGTACCGTAAATTGTTTTTCTTTTTCGTACCGTTATTCGGTACCAACTACCGTAATAAATAAATTTCTTTACACGGAGCAAAGATGCACCGAACAATAATGTACTGTATAGGTTTTCTATCGAATAAATTCGATAGAAAGTTTTTCTTTCATAAACGTAACGTTATTACGTAGTGATTATCGTAATAAATAAATTTGTTTACAAGCAGCGAAAAGATTTATTGAAATTCCAGAACTCGCGAAAGCAAAGATTCGTCGATATAATAGGTTGATCGATAAGTTTTGTCGTTCGATAAAACTTATTGAACAATTAGTACTGTTTATTAAGTTTTATCGAAGGACAAAACTTATTGAACAACTTATTATAAGCACCCCTCGTCCTGTTCAATGTTCAATGTAGTACTTTTATCAAACGACAAAACTTATTGAGCAATCTAATAATATACTGTTCAATAAGTTATATTGAACGTTAAAACTTATTGAACAACTTTGCACCGTTTAATAAGTTTTATCGAACGAAAAAATTTATTAAACAACTTATTATAAGCACCCCTTGTTCTATCCAATGTTCAATATAGTACTGTTCGATAAGTTTTACCAAATAACAAAACTTATTGAGCAACCTAACACTATACTGTTCAATAAGTTTTATCGAACGTTAAAAGTGCTGTTCAATAAATTTTATCGAACGTTAAAAGTACTGTTCAATAAGTTTTATCGAACGCTAAAACTTATTGAACAACTTAGTACTCCTTAACAAGTTTTATCGAACAACAAAACTTATTGAACAACCTATTATAAACACCCCTCGTCCTGTTCAATGTTCATTGTATACTGTCCAATAAGTTTTATCAAACGACAAAATTTATAGAGCAACCTAACACTATACTGTTCAACAAGTTTTATCGAAAGTTAAAAGTACTGTTCAATAAGTTTTATCGATCGTTAAAAGTACTGTTCAATAAGTTTTACCCAACGTTAAAAGTATTGTTCAATAAGTTTTATCAAACGATAAAACTTATAGAGCAACCTAACACTATACTGTTAAATAAATTTTATCCAACGTTAAAAATGCTGTTCAATAAGTTTCATCGAACGTTAAAACTTATCGAACAACCTAGTATCGTTTAATAAGTTTCATCGAACGACAAAACTTATCGAACAACCTATTATAAACACCCCTCGTTTTATCGAACGATAAAATTTATTGAACAACTTATTATAAGCACCCCTTGTCTTGTTCAATGTTCAATGTAGTACTGTTCAATAAGTTTTATCAAACCACAAAACTTATAGAGCAACATAACACTATACTGTTCAATAAATTTTATCGAATGTTAAAAGTGCTGTTCAATAAATTTTATCGATCGTTAAAAGTACTGTTCAATAAGTTCTATCGAACCTTAAAAGTACTGTTCAATAAGTTTTATCGAACGTTAAAAGTACTGTTCAATAAGTTCTATCGAACCTTAAAAGTACTGTTCAATAAGTTTTATCGAACGTTAAAAGTACTGTTCAATAAATTTTATCGATCGTTAAAAGTACTGTTCAATAAGTTTTATCCATCGTTAAAAGTACTGTTCAATAAATTTTATCGAACGTTAAAAATACTGTTCAATAAGTTTCATCGAACGTCAAAACTTATCGAACAACCTAGTTCCATTTAATAACTTTCATCCACCGACAAAACTGATCGAACAACTCATAATAAGCACCCTTGGTCCCCGAGGCATCGACGATCGTAAACGGTCGCGTGGACGATTCGATTCCGATGTTTCGAAAAATTCGAAAAAGAAGTGTCCGCGACGTTAGCACGATCGTTTCGCGATGAAGGGAAGAACGACGTAAGGATGCGATTGAAAACGCGAGCGACCTTGCCGTGTTTCAAGCGCAAGGCCAAGCAAGGGGTGGTTTCCGCTGTTCCGGTGCGAGTCGCATCGTCGAGTGTGTGTCGTTCATTCGTCTGCCAAGCGCTTTCATCCACTCTCGCTCTTTCACCCTTTTACCCTTTTTTATTCTTTGACGTAAGTCTTTTGTCCCCCAGGATATTTGCGGGGCTTTGTTTCGTCGACAGGCTGCGTAGCGGCTTAAACATACGCCGCTAATGGCACGGGAACGATAATACAAAAGGGGCTCGCCTGGATACCGACGAATGTTTATTTATAATTTGACCATGGTCAAGAAAACAACCGATGGCACCAGCTATTTCTCCGCGAATCTATCACCGATAGATCTTCCCCTACGCGTGTACCCTTTTCTTTTTTAACCCTCGCTCTGCCACCCCTGGGTCATTTCTGACCCGTAGGGACACTTCCATCGCTCGTTTGTATCGTTGGTAATGTATAAACTATAATCAATACGGTATAATTTCTCGTAGAAATTAAAAAAGGGTACGGTAAAATAATAGAATTTTTCCTTTTTTTAAATATTTGTGCAAGATCGAATTACGTAGAATCTCCCCTTCTTGTGTATGTTTCTTTTAACCCTTCCTTGACCTTTCTGGGTCATTTCGGACCCGTAATGACACTTTCATCGCTGGTTTTTATCGTTGGTAACGTATACACTATAATCAATACGGTATAATTTCTCGTAGAAATTAAAAAAGGGACGATAAAATAATAGAATTTTTTTTTTTAAATATTTGTGCAAGCTTAAATTACGTAGAATCTTCCTTCCTTGTGTATGTTTCTTTTAACCCTTCCTTGACATTTCTGGGTCACTTCGGACCCAGAGAGACACTTTCATCCCTCGTTTATACCGTCAGTACTCTATAAGCCGTAGTCAATATAGTATAATTTCTCGTAGAAATTAAAAAAGTCGAAACTTTTAATTACGATAAAATAATAGAATTTTCCTTTTTTAAATATTTGTGCAAGCTTAAATTACGTAGAACCTCCCCTCCTTGTATATGTTTCTTTTAACCCTTTTTTACCACTCCTGGGTCACTTCAGACCCAGAGAGACACTTCCATTGCTTGTTTATACCGTTGGTACTCTATAAGCTGTAGTTAGTACGGTAAAATTTCTCGTAAAAATTAAAAAAAGGTACGATAAAATAATAGAATTTTTTTTTTTAAATATTTGTGCAAGCTTAAATTACGTAGAATCTTCCTTCCTTGTGTATGTTTCTTTTAACCGTTCCTTACCACCCCTGGGTCACTTCGGACCCATTGAGACACTTCCATCGCTCGTTTATACCGTTGATACTATACAAGCTATAATCAATACGCTATAATTTCACGTAGAAACGAAGAAAGTCACGATACAATGATAGAATTTTTTTTCTCGAAATATTTGCGAAAGGACAAATTACGGGTCCGTTTGGACCCAGACGTGGTTTCCCCCGCGATCGCTCAAATCATTGGTACCGCGATGCGTGATCAACGACCACGTGGAAACGAAGCGTGAAATAATTTGTGAAGAAGTTATCACCGAAACCGTGTCCTTGATTAAAAAAAAATGAGCCTCGTTACGGTGAACTGGAATAATCGTCGATTCCCCGCGGGATTTCCTCCGATTCGGACCAGACAACGTTGCAGGTCACTGCAATGCGGCTGATGGTGGCAGTTGGTCAATAGGCAACCAGCCAATTCCGATCGAATCTAAATAAGCCCTTGTGCCATTTTGCACGGTCAGCTCCGAATACATTATTTCCGAGCGAAGTCTTGTCCGGTGGCAGGAACAATTCGGCCGAAAAACGAAACGATCGACGTATTCTCGATACAGTTCTTGCACACCGGCGCCACGGTGTAGCGATTGTTTCGTTGTCCCATTCGTGGACGAAATCCACGAGGGAATCACGTCCAACGATCGATCAGCGGGACGAAACGCGTTCGAATCTGGCGCGCGGTGCACGATACAAAAGCGTTCGCGGTTTCTTCGAGGGACGACCCACAGATGGCGGCATATATCTTTTCTGGTTCGCGAATCGTTCGAAGAGCGCGCAGTACTCGGTGGGTACTCGAGAAGTCGACTCGGTTCGCGGTTCTCACGGCTCGTCGTACGCCCGACGCGACACGCTCGACTCGCGTGCGCGATCGTTACGTTTTTCACGGACGAATTCAATCGCGTGCGTATTACGTCGCGAAACGAAACGTCCCGATCGCGTTCTCGGTCGATCGTTCGAAAAACGTTCGATTTCGAGTTCGCCCGTCTCGTGTTCCATTCTCGGTGTAATCTGTCGCGCGTTATCGCCGCGCGTTGGTTACTGTTTGCACCCGTTACCCGCTATCGGGCGTTACCTTTAGTTTTCGGATCGTTACCGCTACGAGCGAATCGTTGGTTTTGTCGCGTAACGATGCGACGACGGTTATTACTCGTCGCTCGAGTCTTTTCGTATATCGGTGAAGAGGTTAAAGGCCAATGGAAACGTAACTCGGCGCGCGAAACGCATTCGATGGTCGCGACCGTCAGCATACACGGTTCGGCGGTAAGTACGTGGGAAACGCGCGGGTGTACGGAAATAAGCACGGCGCTTGCGCAACGATTTTTCCCCCACCGTTTCTCTCTCGCTCGTGCCAAGTCGCGGTGGACAAAAGTGCAACGTAACGCGCTCCGATCGCCGCGAAGGACGATCGTCGCGATCGAGCGTAATGAGTCGGGTTTCACCTTCGCGGCGAGTTTCGTCGTATCGACCGCGATCGATAGGTTCGCTGCATCCTCGGCGAATATCGCGCCTGGATGGCGCCACCTCGTAACGGACACCGTGGTCTCCGATGAAACGTCGCTCTCGACCCCGATATCCCGTGATTTTCTTCTCGGTGTACGGGGAGATACGAGTCGACCGACTCGGCTCGAGTCGAGGGATCGTTTCTTCGTCGTTCGGTGGCAAAGAAACGAACCGTTGCAGCGGGGATCGATAAGAGAAGCGTCGTGAAAACGCACGCTCGAAACACCCAGGAATTTCCGTGCTACGATTCGACGCCGGATATCCTCCGACGATTTCCTCTACGGCTTTTCCCGACTCGTAAAACACACCGAGGCCGTTCGATAACACGGCGAACGAAAGCGAAACATCGACCGATACGGTGCCAACGAAAGAAAAGGGAGAGCGGAGAGACGCATCTCTCGTTAAAAATTAATCGTTTCTTTTTCCTCTTTCTTTTTTTTTTTCTTTTTTCTCAAGGCCGTATCCCGACCCGTCCGTATTTACGCGTCTGCTCTCTTTATCCATTCACCTTTTCAATTATACGTATTACGCCTATGTGCCGTGCGCGAGAGGGACGGAGGGAGGAGGCGGAGGAGGAGAAGAAGGAGGTGGAGGGCGGTGGAAAGGGAACGAAGGGGGAGAAAGTACGATCCAATGAAACCCTAGATGGCTCGAGAGCAGCGTTAAAACCACCCTCTACGAATCCCGGCGGCATTACTAACCGATTACGCGACACGCGCAGTCACGATATAGGTCAGGGAATGCAATCGTAAAGCCCGCGGCGTTCAAGGACGCAAAGTTGGCCGCTGCTCGTTGTCGGTATTTTGCTCGCCGCGAATTAACCACGGGCACGTTTCGTCGGGAAGGAACGAAGAGGCGATCGATCGGATACGTTCGCGAACGATGCGTCGGTTACGTCGTAACTGTCGACGTGTTCGAGCCGAGCCACGGTTATCGGACGTATCTTTCGAGAATTTTTCGCGTTTAATCGTTTCGAACGTTTCGAGCTCGACGCGGAAACGATGCGTTTACCGCTCGCGCGTAGAGCGATGGATAGACGGTCTATTTTTTCGAGAATCTTTCGCGTTCGAAGAAAGAAACAACGACGTAGAAAAATTGACAGTTTTTTATGGTTAGAAATTTAAATATCGCGAGAAACGGTATTGGACGAATCTTTGGGGAATTTTTCGCGTTCGAAGAAGAAACAACGACGTACAAAAGTTGTCAGTTTTTTATGGTTAGAAATTTAAATATCGCGAGAAACGGTATTGGACGAATGTTTGGAGAATCGTTCGCGTTTAATCTTCTTCAATGTATCGCTCTCGATTGGAATGTTGCTCGTTAATCTGGTCACCTTGTTACCGTAATCTCTGCGTCGAACTCGAGAACAACGCGACGCAAATTCTTAAGGCGGGTTTCCACTTAGGCGACTCGTAACATTGGTGTTGTTGAATGTCTCTTGTAATCGTGTTTTTAGAAGGAATAGCAGCGGCTGCGCATTTCGCGATAGCTTTGAATAATAGTAGGAGAAAGAAAAACAAGATGACGAGGAGGAGAAATATTTTGCGCGTCATTGTCGCGTGCCACACGTTGACTGGATAAAATTGTGCTTCGTCTTGCGCGTCATTAGCACGTGCTACACGTTGCCTAAATGTTGCCCAAGTTGACTTTACGGTAGCGTCTCGCAAACTTGGATTTCCCGTCTTGACTTGTATCCGTAACCGTATATGTAATAAATGGATAAATAAATAGATAAATAAATAGCCAAGTAAAGAAGTAGGTATATGAATATATAAATAGATAAATAAATAGATAAATAAATAGCCAAGTAAATAAGTAGGTATATGAATATATAAATAGATAAATAAATAGATAAATAAATAGCCAAGTAAATAAGTAGGTATATGAATATATAAATAGATAAATAAATAGATAAATAAATAGCCAAGTAAATAAGTATATGAATATATAAATAGATAAATAAATAGCGAAATAAATAAATAAATAGTCAAGTAAATAGATAAACAAATAGCCAAGTAAATAAGTAGATACATGAATAGATAAATAGACAAATAAATAGCCGAGTAAATAAGTAGCTACATGAATAGATAAAGAGATAAACAAATAAATGGATAAATAAATGAATAGACGTTTCGATCTCGACGCGAAGGTAACACCGTACGTACCGTTTCCGCGTCGAGTGTTCCGCGTCTGTTTAGTAAAACAAAAAAAAAAAAAAAAAAAACAGAAAAAAAACTTCCGCGTTCGG
This sequence comes from Ptiloglossa arizonensis, assembly GCF_051014685.1. NCBI lineage: Eukaryota > Metazoa > Arthropoda > Insecta > Hymenoptera > Colletidae > Ptiloglossa > Ptiloglossa arizonensis. Next base: position 18,110,112 of record NC_135048.1, on the reverse strand, counting down.
CCTTCTCGAACGTTTCGATTTCGAGGTGATATCGTATGTATGTATTTACCGTTCGCGCGCAACACCGAAATAACGCCGAATGATAACGCGGCGGCATCGATTTGCTTATTTTTAAAGCGATCTTATCGACGGTAAACACGCGATCGTTGCGTCCGTTACGTATCCATGTAACTAACCTTTCGAACGCTACGTCGTTCTCGCGCGGTTTCGGCGCCGCGTTCCGTTGGAAACTCGGCCGAAAGAACAAAGGACTGGGTGAAAACCACCACGTATATTTCGAAGGGTCCCATTTCTCGTCGTCGACGTCGTCGTCGTCATCGTCGTCGTCGTGGTCGTGGTCGTTGTCGTCGTCCAGGTTGCGCTCGGGATTTTCCGAGACTTGACCTACTGGTGCAGTTTAAAGTGTCGTGCTGACACTTCCAAAGATGGCGTCGCAGCGAGCACGCCCACTCAACGGAGCCTTACAATGCCTCGAGAGAGGTTTTTGTTCCGGAATAAAAACCTGTTCGCGCTACGATGCTGTCCTATCGTACCCTCGACTCTACTCCTCCCCTTACAGCCGGTACGGATTTTCCATCGCGTGATTTTTTCTTTCTTTCTTTCCTTCGATCGCGAATATCTTGCGTCGTCGGAGACGTCGTTGGAAATTCCCTTAATCGAAACGCAAAATTTCTTGACCTTTTACCACTCGTACTTGTGAAGCTACTTTTCTCTTTTTAGTTGGTAGGGATTTTCTATCGCGAGATATTTTTTATCTTCATTTCTTTGATCGTGAATATTTTTCGTTAAAGTCGTTGGAAATTCCCTTAATCAAAACGCAAAATTTGTTGACCTTTTACCACACGTACTTGAGAATCTACTTTTCTCCTTTCAGTCGTAGGGATTTTCTATCGCGAGATATTTTTTATTTTCATTTCTTTGATCGTGAATATCTTTCGTTAAAGTCGTTGAAAATTCCCTTAATCAAAACGCAAAATTTGTTGACCTTTTACCACTCGTACCCACGTCTCTACTTCTCTCCTTTCATTTGATAGAGATTATCTATCGCGTGATACATTTTTTTCTTTTCTTCGATCGCGAATATCTTGCATCGGAGACGTCGTTGGAAATTCCCTTAATCAAAACGCAAAATTTGTTGACCTTTTACCACTCGGAAACCCTCGACTCTACTCCTCCTCTTCCATCCGATAGAAATTTTCCACCGTGTGATATTTTGTTTTTTCTTTCCTTCATTCGCGAATATCTTTCGTCGGAGAAGTCGTTGGAAATTCCCTTAATCAAAACGCAAAATTGTTTGACCTTTTGCCACTCGTACCCTCGACTCTACATTCCCTCTTTCAGTCGGTACGGATTTTCTACCGCGTAATATATTTTTTTCTTTCCTTCATTCGCGAATATCTTGCATCGGAAATGTCGTCGAAAAATCCCTTAATGAAAATGCTAAATTGTTGAACTTTCTACCACTCATATTCCTCAACTCCTCGACTCAACTCTACGCACTTCTCAACACCTCGACTCTACTCCTCCCCTTTCAGCCAGTATGAATTTTCCATCGCGTGATATATTTCTCTCCATCCTTCGATCGCGAATATCTCTCCTCGGAGAAATCGCCGAAAAATCCCTCGATCTATACGCAAAATCCCTGGACTTTCCAGGAATCGTTCCCCCCGTCGCTATACCGGAAGTTCTCTCTCCTGTCCCGTCTAACGGATCGTTATCCTCGACGGCGCGGCGTTTCGATCGTGACCGGATTTTAATTGCGCGGGTAAGGGTCTGCGGCGGGCTAAAAAGAAAAGACCGTCTCGGAGAGGACCGCCACGGACATCCCCCAACGGGAAACGATAATTACGCGATACAATCGAGTCGCCGGTCTGCGGAGGTGTCACCTCCCGCGACGCTTCTTCCGCGTTCTCTTCTGACGGCCATCACCCGTCTCGAACGACCACCATGATAATAATAATACTCTGTCGACGAGCACTAGTTGCGCGATATCCGGTGCGAAAGTATATGGAAATATGGACGGTTCAAAATTTTGCGATTTTCGGCGCGAAAGTATATGGAAATGTGGAAATAGAAATTATAGCTTTCGAATTGGATTGCAAAATTTGTGTAAAAATTTTGGTTCCTGAATTCTAAAAGGAGAGTGATTTAATGTAATACTGTGTTAACTAATAAAGATATTCGGTGCGAAAGTATATGGAAATATAGATGGTTCAAAATTTTGCGATTTTCGGCGCGAAAGTATATGGAAATGTGGAAATAGAAATTATAGCTTTCGAATTGAATTGCAAAATTTGTGTAAAAATTTTGGTCCCTGAATTCTGAAAGAGAGAATGATTTAATTCGATACTTTGTTAACTGATAAAGATATTCAGTGCAAAAGTATATAGAAATATGGAAATAGAAATTATAGTAGGAATCGGTGTTTAAGCTAATTTTGTAATACAGTTAATAAAGAGTTTGAAGGATAATAGCTTTCGAATTGGATTGCAAAATTTGTGTAAAAATTATCGTCCCTGAATTCGAAAAGGGAGATTGATTTAATTCAATACTTTGTTAAGGGATAAAGATTTAGCGATATCCGATGCGAAAGTATATAGAACAGTGAAAATAGAAATTATAGTAGGAATCAATGTTTGACCTAATTTCGTATTACAGCTAATAAAGCTTTCGAACGAGTTCCAAAAATAAGCGTAAAAATTACGGTAAGTTCGAAACCGGAGAGTTAAATTTAATCGAATACTTCATCAACGGTATAAAAGTGCATAGAAATATTATATATAAATATAAAGTACAGCAAGTGTTTAATCCAATTCCGTAATGCAGTCAACAAAGAGCTTAAGATAATATCATTCCACGAAAAAAGTCAATATCGTTGCAGTAATCGTTCCCCAATGTCCACAATCTATTAATACAGTTACTCGCGCCAAAAGATGTTCGATAAAAAACAATGTTCAGAGTGTTTCAGAAGTATATTTCTTTAGAAAGGAGGGAGGATGAATCTACGCTGTAAAATACGTAAAAACTGTCGTACGAACGTGTATTCTATGTACCTTAGTGTCTTAAGTTACAAATGATTAAAGAAAATGTTCAAAATATCCACCTTATACCTCGTCACACGCTTCGGCACTCTTTAACATCGAGTTCTGCACTCACTTGAAAATACAGAGGTGTTCCACGAATAGTTAAAAATCCATTTAGTACTCTTTCTCGCGGATGGTGTATAGTTAGGAGCTGGAAAGATGACTTTCGGTTCAAGAGGACCTTGGTAGCGTGTTACAGGTGAATGTTTTGTCAACGACCAGCAACTTTTATTTACATTTAGGTCTGCTAAAACGTTCGACCTTATACAATTCTTAATCTCTTGCAGAGGTCAACTTCTCAGCTCCGTACACTATATTGTTGGCTCTCGTTGAATACACAATATCTTCCATTTGAAAACCAAAGTACTTACATAAAACGACATTTTTATTTATTTTAAATCCATTTAGTACTCTTTCTCGCGGATGATGTACAGTTAGGAGCTGGAAAGATGACTTTCAGATCAAGAGGATCTTAGAGTGTTACAGGTGAATGTTTTGTCAACGACAAGCAACTTTTATTTACAATTAGGTCTGCTAAAACGTTCGACACGATTCTTAATCTCTTGCAGAGGTCAACTTCTCAGCTCCGTACACTACATTGTTGGATCTCGTTGAGTACACAATACCTTCCATTCGAAAACGAAAGTACTCACATAAGACGACATTTTTATTTATTTTCATTTTATCCGTGCATTTTTTACCTATCGTAGCGTGGATTCATCCCCCAACAGCTCGTGTCAAAAGCTTGTTATTACCCTTAAACGATTTCCATGGCGTGTAAATCTCGAGTAGAGCCGATACAACGGAACGATCGATATTATTTAGGAGTTTACAACGTTAACGTTAAATTGACGTCTTTTGTACGAGAGTTCGCGTACCAAGTTTGATCGAGTCTGTCGTAATCGTGACAAGTTACAAGCATAGAGCTCGTCGAGTTTGTAAGAAACGTACCTCGAGATCCTGTGTGTCGCGCACCTGTTCAACGTATCGGTAAGGTAACGTTGACAAAGGGTCCCTAAAGGAACCCTTCGTGTACAGGATCCAAATTTCACAAGGACGTCTTGTAGATTTTTTATCCAACCGTTTACAATACACGCGCTCACACCTGTACAAAATTGCAATCTCTCTACTGTCTATCGCCTGTCGTGGACGAGTGTGTGCAACAGTGTACTCGAGTGTGGTCCATACCACAAATGGAGTCCAGTTCTGAGGACAGTTCTAAAATAATGGAAGATATTTAAACTTTGGCTCAACCCCATGAATATCGATTTCGAACTGCATAAATATCGAAAAATTGATCGAGGTCCTCGTGGGGAAGGGGTTGATCCTTGCTTTAACAAGCCTGTGTCTTTTCCTTGTTTATAATTTGACCATGGTCGAGAAAACAACCGATTCTCCGAGACTCTGTTGACAATGGAACCTCCCTCCAGTGTGTATGTTTTCTTTGATCTCGTTTTACCATCTTTGGGTCTTTCCAGACCTGGAGAGACTTCACAGAAATGGAAAAAGGCACGAAAAAATAATGGAACTTTTATACAGACTATTCGTGCATGGAACGTGAAATTTGGGTCTGTGTGGACCCAAGCATGGTCTCTTCCGTGTAGCCGGAAAAATAAGGCGAATTTCGCGTGAAAAGAGTGGGGGGACAAAGTGGGAGAAGTAACGACTGTACTTATTGTACTGTAGTTAAGTACACTGTTATACTGTATACTTGGTATACCAACAATTAGGTATATTTATGCTTGATATAAATAATTAGGTATACTTGTACTTGGTATACTAACAATTAGATATATTTACACTTGATATAAATAATTAGGTATACTTGTATTTGGTATACTAACAATTAGATATATTTACACTTGATATACTAACAATTAGGTATGCTTGTACTTGGTATACCAACGATTAGATATATTTACACTTGATATACTAACAATTAGGTATGCTTGTACTTGGTATACCAACGATTAGATATATTTGCACTTGATATACTAATAATTAGATATACTTGTACTTGGTATACCAATACTTAGCTACACCGTGATACCTTATGCTCGCTATAACTGTACCGGTTTACAAATGGTTAAACTGTGGTACCATATATTTGGTACAGCGATACGCTGCAAAAAATCACCCCTTACTTCTCCCACTCCGTCCAAGCTACCTTCCCCCACTCCTCGCACACGAAATTTCTCCCATTCTCCCGGTTACGCAGTTCACCAAGAACATTCGACAACTGTAAAACAAAAAAAGAAAGAAATCTTCGCAGAAACGTAGTTCGAGTAATTCCGTTGATAAATCCGGTCTTTGTTTCCCCGGAAGAAGAATTCTTCCGTTTCCGTGGTTGAACGCCACGAGGATAAATCCTTTCGTGCGTCGTATCGGGTGTAGCGGCGATCAGTCACGAAGATACCCGAAGGAGAATCGTCGTGGAGCGCGCGCCGCACGAACGAAACCGAACTCGTTCGTTCGGGTGTCGCGCAACGGACGCGCGCTCGGTCCGAGTTTCTCGAATGTTCGAACCGGTGAGTTTTCTCGGTGTTGCGTCGCGAATGAAAATTCGCGATTCCCCGGGAGCGTCGCGGAAACCAAGCCGTTCTCCCCCTCTCTCTCTCTCTCTTTGTCGCCATCGTCGTCGTACGGTTTCGTCGTGTGGACGAGAGCACCGGGGAAAGAAGAGGCCTCGCGCGCGGTACCACCCTTGCCCTTGACTGTAAGCGCGAGAATGCTTGTCTGAGGGTTCCCGGTGCTCGCAGACAGGGTGGGTAGACGGGAAAAAGAAAGCCGGGGGGGGGGGAGGACGAGGTGGGGAGAGTGGAGCGCGCGCGAGCCTCTTTTTTTCCTTTCGCTTCCGTCTCGATCTTCCTTTGCAACGCGCGCGCACGCGGCTACGACGGACGCGTGGATACGCTCGCGTACAAGTTTCCAGCGGCGAGGATACGAGCGGAGTCGCTCCGCGTCGAGTGGAGGGTGCCGACAAGGGCCGAGGTACCTCGAGTGCTCGGCTGGTTGGCTATTCCGTTGGTCTTGGTCGGATAGTTGACTCGCTCCGCACGATCGGCACTTATCGCCCGCTGTGCGTATTTTTTTCTCTTTTTCTTTTTCTTTTTTTCTCTCTCTCGCTTCTTTTCGCGCGTTACACGCGCTCGGGAGGAACACTGACGGAGATCGATGTTCATTCGATCGATGTTCGATGTCTCTTCGATCGTTTCGATGTTTCTTCGATCGATGTTCGATGTCTCTTCGATCTTCGTTTCGATGTTTCTTCGATCGACGTTTCGATGTTTCTTCGATCGACGTTCGATGTTTCTTCGCGAATTAATTGAAAAACTGAAAGACACGAGAATCGTTCCACGCGCGACCCCCTTGGATTCCCAATCTAGGGAATTTTTCAATTTTTAACAAGTTTGATTATCGTTGACAAAGGAATCACTTGTCAGAGTAGGATATATATTGTAACATGTACGAATGTAGTTTTGGGACTTCTGATAAGAACGGGGGTACGTTTTTCTCTGGTTCTTCTGATCGAAAGTGACGAAGAGAGTAATCACTGTCGGTGCAGATGCGAACGAGACGAACTGTTCCGAGAAAGGACCAATTAGAACATAGCAGAACTATAAACGCATACTTGCGAGCTCATTAGAACTAATAACTGTTTGCTCGTATCTTCTTTTCTCTTGATGTTACACGGTGTATTTGTTGTCATCGATGAAGCTTAACTGTGGAACTATCAAAGAGGGTCTATCAAGTCAACATTTGACTTGTTCCAAATTTTTAAAAATTACTTAATTATTAACAGTGTCTTTCCTAAAATATTCGCGAACAATTGAAACGGACAACTAACGGTACACGTAAATTAACTTGCCCTTTCCCTATCTAATTTCGAAATACCTGTGCAGTCTGGTATACGTGTTAGTGTTACATGATGCATTTGTCATCATCGATGAAGCTTAACTGTGGAACTATCAAAGAGGTAAATTCGACTTGTTCCAAACTATTTAAAATTACTTAATTATTAACGGTGTCTTTCCTACAATATTCGCGAACAATTGAAACGAACAACTAACGGTACACGTAAATTAACTTGCCCTTTCTCTATATAATTTCGAAATACCTGTGCACTCTGGTACAAACAGTAGTACGTTCACCATCGATGATAGTTGTAGTGTTACTAAACCGGAGCTGTTGAGTGGAAAACAAGCGTATCATGTTTCTTTAATTTCCAGGTAAAAGAACAAAGAGAAACGGTCGTGTAGCGAAAGAAATCGCTCGTTGGGATACCTATTGCGTTTGTACAGCACGTGATTCTTTCTACGGATTACCCTTGTTCGTCACTTGCACTGTATAGTCTTTAAAAGGGAGCTTGGGAAGTGACTCATGTCTATTGCGTTGGAATTTGGCAGAGAGATAGATCTGTATATATAGTGAGATTTGGTCGTAATTTTAGCCGTAGACGATCGGCCAATTTTGAGGAAAATGCGTATACAAACTTGGGAAAACCACGTAGTCGGGCGAGAATATAATTGGCATCTTTGTACGATTCTAAAGTATTCGTCCGAAATTCGAATCTAGGGAAGTTTTCAATTTTTAGCAAGTTTAATTATTGTTGACAAAGGAATCAGTAGAATATATATTGTAACATGTACGAATGTAGTTTGAGTAAGATATACATCGTAATATGAATAATATACACACACACACACATGTATTTACTTTGACCGAGAGAATTTCTAGAGACCAATGATAACTGATAATTGAACTTGTTAAAAATAAAAATGGAATACTTTTCTTAAAATTGGCCTATTATCTACGGCTAAAATTACAGTCACGCTTATTGTAAATACAGATTTATCGCTCCGGTAAATTTTATTGCAATCGACGAGGGTCATTTCTTAACCTTGTTGGCTATGATATATATTAAATTTGAAGTACTTGCAACATATATATTAAATTTGAAGTAGTTGCAATATATATATTAAATTTGAAGTACTTGCAATATATATATTAAATTTGAAGTACTTGCAATATATATATTAAATTTGAAGTACTTGCAATATATATATTAAATTTGAAGTACTTGCAATATATATATTAAATTTGAAGTAGTTGCAATATATATATATTAAATTTGAAGTACTTGCAACATATATATTCAATTGGAAGTACAAAAACAAGTGCTGTCTTCGTTCGGAAGAAACGAAACGAAAGAAAAAGTTTCGATTGGATCGAAAAGCACGAAGGTCGAACGAAAGAAAAATGGAAAAATGTATCGCTAAAACGAGTCCAAATTCCAAGTATTTGAGAATAACCAATGAACTGGAAAGAACTAAATAGTCCCTCGATACTCGTGTACGGCCGTGTACGGCACGCCAGACGACACGTAAGAAGAGAGAGACAACGAGGAGAGGCGCTTATCAAAGTAGATTAGTAGATAGTAGATAGCAAAGCGCTCGTAGCGAGGTGTACACTCGAGCAGCCGGGAACGCGACGACGATTCGTGTTTTCGAACGTAAAGAAAAATTTTACACGACGATTTTTAAATCGATGTTCGTTGAAAAATCGCAACATCGGGCCCAACGGGGGACCGCGTAACGACTTCACGCGCGATAAGACCCCTCGAACGATAATTGTACAGCGTGTAGTTCGAACGATACGGTACTGTCGTAAAGGTACGTTTTCACGTGGCGTGTCACTTATGACAAAGTAACCGTCGTTCGATTATTTCTACGGTTATGCGACATTTGTAGCTTCTAGAACGTTTTATAAGAAATTAATTTTAATATCCATTTGTATCGTTCTCGAAACGATAAAATTTGTCGTTGAAATTGAAATTTTCCGAGCAGGGACAATGACCAAAGTCATGGTCGAAAAAATAAGTCGAATCTCGTGTATAAGGAGTGGGGGAAGACAGTATCGGCAAGGTGGGAGAAGTAACGAGTGTTCCTATCGCATAAGTATACCGTTGTACATTATAATTGGTATACCGATACAATAAATACAGTTGTAGTTAGGTATACCTGGAATGTTGATACAATAAGTACACCCGTTACTTCTCACACTCCACTCTACAGTGCTTCGTTACCTTTTACACACGAAATTTAGTTAATTGATATATCAAGCATAAAATATAATGGTATACTTAAGTACGATACAATAAGTACACCCGTTACTTCTCACACTCCACCCTACGGTGCTTCGTTACCTTTTACACACGAAATTCAGCTAATTGGTGTATCAAGCATAAAATATAACGGTACACCTAAGTACGATACAATAGGAACACACGTTACTTCCCCCACTCCGCTGCACGGTGTTCCCCCCACTCCGCTACACGGAGTTCCCCGCACTCCGTCGCACGAGTGTTCCCCCCACTCCGTCGCACGGTGCTCCCCCACTCTCTAGACACGGTACTCGGTTTATCTTTCTGGTCGCCGCAGTCCTAAAAACAACACTACCGCGTTGTCGCAATATTGGATTCGCTGTCGCAACACCGGCCACCTTCGTACAGTGTCGCGACGATTAGAGTCGCGCTTCGCGTGTAAACGCACCTTAAAACCCAGCGTATCGACTCGCGTTGTCGACGAAAGATCCTCGGCCGCGATTTCAAGCCTCGATGCGTAAATCTTTCGGCTCTGTCGGTCGAACGTAATCCCTTCCCGCGAGTCACGTCGTTGAAAGTTAACACTAGATTTATCAACCGGTTCAAATTACTTCCAGCTGCTTTTGCAAAGAGATTTACTTTAAATCGCATATTTTTAAAAGACGTTACCACTTTTTGTATTCTTTGGGTATAATCAATTTCACGAGTTCCTTTTTGCTTCATCGATTTTCCTGAGATATAGACGAGGAATACCTTAATATATCGAAATTTATCTTTATATCTAATATATTGAAATTTATCTTTATATCTAATATATTGAAATTTATCTTTCTATTTTAATATACAAAAATCTATCTTTATATTTTAATGTACCGAAATTTATCTTTCCATCTTAATATACTGAAATTTATCTTTCCATCTTAATATACTGAAATTTATCTTTCTATCTTAATATATAAAAATCTATCTTCTTTATCTTAATATACAAAAATCTATCTTTCTATCTTAATATACAAAAATCTATCTTTCTATCTTAATATACAAAAATATATCTTTCTATTTTAAAATATAAAAATCTATCTTTGTATCTTAGTATATAAAAATCTATCTTTGTATCTTAATGTACAGAAATCTATCTTTCTATCTTAATATACCGAAATCTATCTTTGTATCTTAATATACAAAAATCTATCTTTGCATCTTAATTTACCGAAATCTATCTTTGTATCTTAATATACCGAAATCTATCTTTGTATCTTAATATATAAAACTACTATCTTTGTGTCTCAATGTACCGAAATCTATCCTTCTATCTTAACGTACCGAAATCCATCCATCACCGTCGTTAATTCTAGCGTTAATCTCGCGATTCGCGGAACCACCCCGCTTAAAGACGCTCGGTAACGCGAAAATAGCCTTCCTCGTTCGCGGCGAAGGGTCTCGGGGCGATAGGAAAAATTCGCCGAACGCGCGAGACATTCCTGACCGCTGTAAGCTGCCAAACGAGCGAACGCGCATCCTCGGACGTGGATCCGAGAGATTCTTCGAATTTTGCAATTCCGAAGCGTCGACGACGCGACACGTACGAGGCTTATTGCCCCGCCTACTGATTCGTCGAATTGGCCGCTGTACCGTGCCTCGTTTCCAAGGTACACTACACGGTAATACAGAAGCGTGTCTTACCTTTCACGTGTTCCGGGGTATCCGCGGCGCCGGTTCGCATGATGTCGTTCAAATAATGCTCCAGGGTCCTCATACTGTCCAACGGTGAGTTTCCATTGGCCGTCATACGATCCTGCAACGATAAATAAATTTCGATTAGGGTTTAGCCGCGTACGGGAGATTCTGTGCGGAATGTTCGAAAACTTTCGATTCAATTGTCCCAAAGCGACGTATTCTCGGGAACAATATTAAATAGGAAAGTTTCTCGGTTTCAAGAGAGAGATATAACTGTTTCGTTCATTTTTTTATTCGTAGAAAGCTTTCGAAGTTGCTCGAAGTATAGGTTTGTGTTTCAAAACGAGAACATACTTTTCTATAGGATATTTCTTTATCAGATTTTGTCTCCAAAGGCTATTTTACAAAGCAACGAGTCGTTCTGGATGTGTGATGAGCGATTTCTCGCGCAGTGAAAAAGTCACGTAAAAATGTGCAATCGTTACCGATTCGTCATCGTTCGGTTCAACGAGTATGGCCACCAAGATTTGGCAACATCTGTTTTACACATTCCGTAGATGTACTTAGGCGTAAGACATCGCACGAGAGGACGTTATGTGTCTTCGGTGTTTAAAATAACTAGAGAATCATCTACTCGAATACTGTCCGTGGTCTCGAACGTCTGACCAGCAGTGTACACACTATTCAAATAGACGAGGTGGTAGTATGCTCCCCCGCTGCTAAGTTGGTCCCCTCGTGATTTTTATATTTGTAACAAAGACGTCTGGCGACGAACTGTGTCACTTCTATTGACTGCGTAAATAACAAAACGCGTACGTACTGGGTCGAGTATAGTTGTCGTTGGTAATAATATTTTTTCAATAGTGGTATTGAAAATCGACAATATTCGTTAGATCAAGATAGTGATGATTTCAAGTTTTGATGATTTCAAGTTTTGATAAAAGGTAGGTAGAATTGATATATTTGTAAGTCGGTTTCGTCTTTTATATTTTCGAATGCAAAGTTTCTAGAATTATGTGGCTCGATATATTGCTCCTCCGCGTAGTGAAGTCAGAAATAAACGAAGAGTGCCAGTCTCGAAACTCGCCTTCCGACATTTCGGTCATCGTGATTACTCGCGGACCTCTTGATCGAACCGATAACGCAATATGCGTAACTTTGTGGCACAAACGACGTGTACAAACGATATTTTGCGAAACAACGCGACGAAACATTGACGAAATGCCTCGTTCGCGAATTACGGGCACAAAGTGCACATTATGCGAGAAAGGGGAACGCGTGTGCAATTTTTATTTATAAAACGAACACTCGGCTCGTCGATTCGCTCTCGATACGAAGAATTATTTTTTGCAATATTTTTTAGAGACAACATGTATTATTATTGCTTTCGTAAAAGTCGATGAAACGAATTACTTTCGTAACGAGCGTTAATATCAATTCAATCGTTTTTTTTTTATCGTTTTCGATCTCCGATGTTACCGAGAAATTATTTTTTATCATTTTTCTTAGAAGCTTATATTATGATTGTTTTCGTAAAAGTTCTCGAAATCAATTATTTTTGCAAAGCGTTAAATTCGATTCGATCGTTTTATTGGGTTGTTCGGAAAGTAATTTCGTTTATTTTTCTTTTTGTGAAAATGAAACACGATTTTTCATTTTATTAAATTGTATATTCTCCATTTTGGAAAAGGAAATGACTTTCCGGACAATCCGATACTTTCGCTTCCATCTTTTGTCGCGTGCGATAGAATCGGTTTATCTACGCTTTAAACAAAAGTTTATAGCAATTTGAATAACGTATACAGACTTTACGAAGGTATATCAAACCGAAGGGCCGTATTATCGCCCTTTAACTACGCATTGGATCGTGGACGATTGAAAAGAAGTACACTGTAACTGTGTTTCGAGTAGTCCCTGGAGTTCAACGAACGCAAAAAGCTGCTTTTTTCAAAATACGAGTTAGAAATGTTGTTACATATTCTCGATCCACGAGAGAAACGTAATCTCTGTGTTTCCCGCTGACGAAGAACACTGAACAACCGCGATGGTACACGAAACGATAAAAACCCTTTCGTGCCGTGCTAATCAACGCTCTTTCCACACGGAATTTCTTTTTCTCGCGGAAAGAACGCTAGCTCGTAACTAGCTATCGCGCGATGCAAATCGACCCATTAATTTCAAACAATTTACAGTTGGAGAAGCTAAAAAAAAACGACCTTCCGCATCCCGAGGAACGTACTATCGCGCGTAAGAGGAATGTGGACAATGTTGAGCAATTTTTGCTCACTAAGTGACTCTGGTCGATTACGATCGAATTTGACAAAGCGATAGATCCGTATCTACCTCAAGCGTAAAAACAAAATGGAATACGTGATTTTAGATGTAAATGATTGCTCAATTTTGAGAAAAGTATATACAAAAATTAGGGAAATACAGACAGACGAGTACGTCTGTGCTGGCTTTCGGAAATCTTTCAATTGTCCATTTTCTTTTGACAAGTTTTGTCACTATTGGTAAAAGATTCTCTCATCGGAGCAAAGATACACATTATACACAATTTACAATACAAGTGTTACGATACAACATTTTTAATAATATACAAACTAGCCGCTATGCCATCGCGGCGACCTCTGGTGTCCATTGTTTTATCTCATGGGCATATCCGACTGGTTCTTTCCAAATTTTTATTGGCTTGTTTGGAAAGTGATTTCGTTTTTCAAAATGGAGAATACATAATTCAATAAAACGTTTATACACTCTAACAAAAAAAAAACGAAATTACTTTCCGAACAACCTATTAAATTCCGAAAAACAATGTTACGAATACGTTCTATTGACATTCTTTAATTTTCAAGTCAAGAATTAAAGAAAATGTTCTACGCGTTGAAATTAAGTATTGGATTATTCGGAAAGTCATTTCATTTTCCAAAGTGGAGAATATATAATTCAATAAAACATTTATACGCTCTAAAAAAATCGTGTTTCATTTTCCTCCAAAAAAAAAATGAAACGACTTTTCGAACAACCCAATATATTCACTCTACGCGACCACCTACGTCTAAAATTACATCCACGTTTATCCAAGATACGGATCCATCGATCTGCTAAATTTCATCGCGATCGGTGAGGATCACTCCCGAAGCTCCCTTCGCGGTTCTTTCGAAGGTCGATAAAAACGTCCGATTCGCAATCTCTTCCAGAGACGAAGTTCTCGGTTCCGTTCGCTACATGGAACGAACCAATCCCTTGAACAACGTCGTTCTCGTTACCCACAAGCTCCGCGTTGGTAGCGAATTTTAATCTTTCATCGTGTCGACTATCGCGCGCCATCGAAACGATCCTTTCCGGCCGAAAAAAGCTTTTCGAGGAGGAACGGTCGGCTCGATGGAGTCGCTACTTGGCCGGCAGCGACGTCGCGCGAGACCGTCCATATTAGGTGGACGAGGACACGAACGCGACAGAGACGACAAAGACAGGGGTACGAGGGGGCTGGAAAAGGGTCGAGAAGCGAGAATTTGGCACGGAGAATGGTAAAAATGGCAGAAGAGCGGCAACCAGCGGAACGCTGGACCGCTCGAGACTATCCGTAGCTAGCGAGAGATGTTACGTAAGTTGGGTCGCGGTGTTCGTAACTTGTGTTCGTAACTATGTTCGTAACTAGTGTATGTAACTATGTTCGACCATCACTTCTCTCGTTCGATGGAAACGAACGTTACGCGTTTACACGATTCGAAAACAATTGAAAGGACGATTGACTCGCCAACTCGAAACGATCCGTAGCTAGCGAGAGATGTTACGTAAGTTGGGTCGCGGTGTTCGTAACTTGTGTTCGAAACTAGTGTTCGTAACTCTGTTCAACCATCACATTTTTCGTTCGATGGAAACGAATGTTACGAGCTTAGACGATTCGAAAACAATCGAAGGGACGATTGACTCGTCAGCCCGAGACGATCCATAGCTAGCGAGAGTCGTTACGTCAATCGGGTCGCGGTGTTCGTAACTTGTGTTCGTAACTAGTATTCGTAACTAGTGTTCGTAACTATGTTCGACTATCACTTCTCTCGTTTGATGGAAACGAACGTTACGAGCTTACACGATTCGAAAACAATCGAAAGGACGATTGACTCGAGACGATCCATAGCTAGCGAGAACCGTTACGTGAGTCGGGTCGCGGTGTTCGTAACTATGTTCGTAACTAGTGTTGGTAACTATGTTCGACTATCACTTCTCTCGTTTGATGGAAACGAACGTTACGAACTTACACGATTCGAAAACAATCGAAGGGATGATTGACTCGTCAGCTCGAGACGATCCGTAGCAAGAAAGAGTCGTTACGTGAGTCGGGTCGCGATGTTCGTAACTTGTGTTCGTAACTAGTGTTCGTAACTATGTTCGACTATGACTTTTCTCGTTCGATGGAAACGAACGTTACTCGCTTACACGATTCGAAAACAATCGAAAGGACGATTGACTCGAGACGATCCATAGCTAGCGAGAACCGTTACGTGAGTCGGGTCGCGGTGTTCGTAACTATGTTCGTAACTAGTGTTGGTAACTATGTTCGACTATCACTTCTCTCGTTTGATGGAAACGAACGTTACGAGCTTACACGATTCGAAAACAATCGAAGGGACGATTGACTCGTCAGCTCGAGACGATCCGTAGCAAGAAAGAGTCGTTACGTGAGTCGGGTCGCGATGTTCGTAACTTGTGTTCGTAACTAGTGTTCGTAACTATGTTCGACTATGACTTTTCTCGTTCGATGGAAACGAACGTTACTCGCTTACACGATTCGAAAACAATCGAAAGGACGATTGACTCGAGACGATCCATAGCTAGCGAGAACCGTTACGTGAGTCGGGTCGCGGTGTTCGTAACTATGTTCGTAACTAGTGTTGGTAACTATGTTCGACTATCACTTCTCTCGTTTGATGGAAACGAACGTTACGAGCTTACACGATTCGAAAACAATCGAAGGGACGATTGACTCGTCAGCTCGAGACGATCCGTAGCAAGAAAGAGTCGTTACGTGAGTCGGGTCGCGATGTTCGTAACTTGTGTTCGTAACTAGTGTTCGTAACTATGTTCGACCATCACTTTTCTCGTTCGATGGAAACGAACGTTACGCATTTATACGATTCGAAAACAATCGAAGGGACGATTGACTCGAGACGATCCATAACTAGCGAGAGCCGTTACGTGAGTCGGGTCGCGGTGTTCGTAACTATGTTCGAGCATCACTTTTCTCGTTCGATGGAAACGAACGTTACTCGCTTACACGATTCGAAAACAATCGAAGGGAGAAGATCGATCGCGTAACCTCGCCCGTGTACGGTCGTTGTCGCGCGAAAATTAACCAACGAGGAAGCGAGTAACTCGTCCGAGCGACGCATTCGCAACGTACGAGTTTACGCGTCGGCTCTATCGATCTAGCTTCCGTGTACAGGGTGTTCGAGAGAGAGAGAGAGAGAGAGAGAGAGAGAGAGCTACTTCCGCGTCGCCTCTTCCCAGAAACCGAAACTCCGTTGAAACGGTGCGCTTCTCGGTGGATGCGCGTTCTTTCTTTTCACGGCGTTATTTATCCAACGAAGAACTGGAAACACGGAGAGCGAGTCGGACAAGAACGACGGGGACGCGCGACGGTTAACGAGGCGGAAACCGCGACAGTTAGCGAGGGATTACCGTACTTTGTCCGATTTTCCTCGTTCCCTCGAGGAAGAGAAATGCGCGTCGCGGGTAGAATTTAACGGGTCCATTCGGTGAAACGAATAGAGCCCGATGGTTCTTCGTCGGTGACCGATTAAGAAGAACGATCCACGCGACGTAGAACGATCGTTCTCGGTAAGGATACGTTCTAAATGGAACGCGACGAAATCTGTTTCTACTCGAACAGATATTGTTTGTACACTTACGATTAATCAGTATTCTTTCTTTCTATTCTAAAAAGTTTACCACCGTTGGTAAATACTATGATAAAACCGTTGGTTGCTGAAAAACGTCGAGTGGAATAAATGTACAAAGATTGAAATTCATCCGTTACTAGAAAATAACATTTTACTCCTTCTCCCGTTTCTCGTCCCCATCAAACTCCTTTTCCCGTTTCTCGTCCATCGATACACGATTTTGGTATCTTTCCATCCGTTCGTTTCGCAAAATCGATCGATCGTGCGATTCGAGAATCGGTAATTCTGCGAAATTACTCGTTTAGTTTACGCCGGTCTGAACGCGAGCTGGATTACCCCCTGTTTCGTTCTCGTTGCGTTGTATTCGTCGCTGCGCGAGACTGGGCCGTAACGCGGCGGCCCGAAGAAGGACGAGGGGACGTTCTCGATCTCCCGAACGTCTCCGACCGATCGGCCGACCGTGCATCGTCCTTTACTACTCGCGACGGTTCACGAGCGCCGCGAGACAACGACGAGCGGTCCATCGTCGAAAAACCGTGCGCAGCGCGACACGACGATCGACGAGAACGCCTCGAGAACAATCGACGCGGAGAGTTGGCGCGTCTCGAGCACCGCGAGGCTCGCCACGACCTATCGTTCGAGGCGAAACGAAACGACCGTGACACTTATTCCACGGCGAACGGGCGAGGACAAGAAACAAGGACGTCGAAACGCTCCTACGAGGAACAAGAGAGAGAGGGTGGACGAAAGAGGCGGAGAAGGACGGATCGAAAAAGGAAAGGAAAAAGAAAAAAAAGAGAAAAATACGAAAGAACGCGCGCGCGTAGATACGCGCGACCGCTCGGCTCGATGTCGGATAATCCTCCCCGTCTTTCTCGCAGCGAGCAGCAAGCGGGCGGAGGTGTAAAAGGTACGGAGCCCCACCTTCTTCGTTTTCGCGTCTTCTTCGTGCCGCTCGCAACCCCTAGGCGTTGTTCTCTTTCCACCCTCGTGCGCCGAGCACGGACTCTCTAACCCCTTCTATTCCAACCCACTTCCCCCACCCGCGCCGGTTACACGGAAACCGTAACGCGCAGGCGCGACACCCACACCGTCGCGCAGTCTCCTCGCACACGCCGCCAACGGCCTAGCCTATTTCCGCGTAGGAGCGTGTCCGTGCGCGAGCTCGAGCACGAGGCAACGATTTCCCCCTCCCGCTTACCCGCTGCGTCGCTCTGTTTCCGTCTAGCTGGAGGCACGCTAGAAAATCAATATAGGCAAACCAGGAAGCAGCGGCAGGGCGTCGACAGCAACCTCCGTGCAGGCTCCATCGCGGTATCAAACCCCCTACTCTGCCCACCTACCTAGTATCGTCGTTTATATTTCTATTTCGTCTCGGATCGCTTTAACAATTCTACGCCATCGCGGGTTTATCCCGTCGCGCCCTCGACTCGCGAGATATCGTTTCGCGCGGGTCTCGAGAAACGAGCGACTACCCGTTCACCCCCCTCCCCTGCACCGTCCCCAGTCATCGGTTCCGTGGGTCCCTGCGATCTTATTCTCGGTTCGCTCGCGTTCGTTCCGTTTCCCTCGCGTCGCGTTCGTTTCGTTCGGAACAACGAGGAGCCGGATTATCGCATTTTCGAGCCGCGACAGCTTCGTCGACTCGCCTCACCGACACCTTCGGCCAAGCGGTTGCCACTCCTCCCGGAGGAGGTCACTGCGCAAATTTCACCCGAGGTGGGGGTGCACCGAGGGGATCTCGGAAAAGTGGAAGGGTGTGCACGTACATCGGGTGATGCGGAAGAAGCGGCGAAGGAAACGCTCGCACTTGCACGAGCACAGACGCGCTCGCTCGCACGCGCGCGCGCGTGCACCGACGGTGTACGGTATCCGAGCCGCGAAAATAAATCATTTCGCGTCGTTAACGGAAAAAATCAATGTTACCGCGAAACGCGTAATCGGAGTTGCGTGGTGATTTCGATCGATGGGATCGTACGACTCGGACTTTTCTTTTTCCTTTTTCTCCTTATCTCGACCATCGAGACGAGAAAACCGAAAGAGAAAAAAAGAAAGAAACGAATATCGTCCTAGAGAATCCTTCGCGCGGTCATGCGGGAATTTCTCGCGTACGAGTAGGATACGCGGCGACGGTTGTCGGCCGCGGTGACCCCAGGATTCTGCGCTATACGCTCGCAAAGCATGTGCCCGCAACGGGATTGGCCCAGTTCCAAAGTTTGCAGCTCGTAAAAAGCAACGGCATCCTTCGAGCGAGCGTGCAACGGCACGGTTCCTTTGACCGAATTCGATAACCGTGTTCGAATTACGGATAGAACGGGACGTCGCGCGTACGCGCGTTTTTCGAGAAACGCTGTATACTTTATTTTTCCAGAGAGAGAGAGAGGGGGAAAAAAGACACGCGAGGGAGGACGGGTACGATCTCCGAGGCGGAAGTTTCCCCGAAACGGAAGAAAAGGGACGAGACAAGACGAGGGTCCGTGAAAGGGGTTCTCGAGCCGCTCTACCGGGCATCTTTCGGCTCCTCCGTTTTCGCGGATCGGTCTAGACCGTTTCTCGCAACACCGTGCGTTGTTCTACGCGTGTTTTTGTCCTCCTCGAGTCCCTTTATCACGCGACGCGACGCGTCGCGACGCGCCAGACACGCACAATCCACCTCGCACCCCATTTACCTCGGGCGAAGTGCGTCGTCTACCCGTTTTCCTTCGAGCGCGAAAACCCGGCCAAGACGCGATTCTTCTCCACCGTTCTCGAACACGAGCTACCGTGTATCCTTTCTTTCGTTTCGGCTCGGGGCCCGGTCGAGCGAACACATCCACGCGGTCCAGACGCGATTCTCCTCTCCCGGTTTCGAAAAACACGCTCGCGTTTCGCTTTATTCCCTTTACGTCCGCGTACCTTCGCGGGATCGAGCGAGTACGTTCCGAGCGCGGTCGAGACGCGATTTTCTTTCCCCGTTTCGAAAAAAACGCTCGTGCCTTTCTTTGTGCGTTGCACGCGCTCTCGAGCGGTAGTCGAGCGAAAATTTCCACGCGATTCTCCTACCTCGGTTTCGAAAAAACGTTCGCGCTTCTCTCTCTCTCGATGCAATTGAAAATTTACACGCGGTCGAGACTCAATTTTCTTTCTTTCATATTTCGTGAGAAGAATTGTCCCGTACTTCTTTTTCCGACAAAGTTTGAACGTTTCGAGCGGTTACGACGCGATTCTTCCCCGATTTCGAAAAGATTCTCGTATATTTCTTTTTCGATGGTGTGTAAAATTTTCACGCGCGGTCGATGGTGCAATTCTCCACCCAATTTCCAAAAGAAAGAGCTTCTATTTCGTCTTTTCTCTTTTAGTCCAAGCGATTGAGACGCAATTCTCTACCCAATTTCCAAAAAAAAAGCTTCTACCCTGTCTTCCCTCTTCTGGTCCACGCTCTCGAAAATTTCCAAGCGATTGAGACGCAATTCTCTGCCCAATTTCCAAAAAAAGCTTCCATTTCGTCTTCCCTCGCGAAAAACCCACTTTCTTTCTCTCCCTTGGTCCGAGCTCTCGAGGGATCGAACGGGAGCATTCCACGCGAACGAGACCCTCTTCTTTCCCAGTCTCGAAAAAAAACTTATTACCCCCGTTGTCCACGCTCTCGAGCGTTCGTAAGAAAGTTTCTACGCAGCTCGTTCGCTGATCTTTTCTATCCGTGTTGTCGGTGACGGTTCCCGAACGACGAGCGTCGAGTGAACGTTTCCACGCGCTGGTTCGTGCCCGATGTTGCACGGCGAGGCCGTATCGTCGCAAGATCGGGAATTCGGGGCGCAGCGCGTAGCGAGGATTCCCAGTCAGCTGGAAACGCCACGGCGGTCTCCTCCGCAACGGGTGAATTCGGCGTGGCGAACCCCCGGCGGAGGTTCGTTCGCGGAATCGAAAGGCGGTCGAGGCGGAACGGACGCGGTTTCGAGCGGACGAATCGTCGCGCGGGGCGAACCCGCGAGGGTGTGGAGAGAGCCGGGACGATGCGGCGCGGAGTAACCTGGATCCCGAGGCGTGTGCGGAAGAAACGATTCCAGCCGGCTAGCGTCGAACTGGGTCACCGTCGGTGGAGGCACGGTGCCGGGGCCGAGGGCGACGGCGAGGGCGAGGGCGAGGGCGAGGGCGAGGGCGAGGGCGAGGGCGAGGGCGAGGGCGAGGGCGAGAGCGAGAGCTAGGGCGAGAGCGAGGGAGGAGTGGAGTGGGGGGAACGCGGAGGGTCGAAGCGGCGCAGAGAGCGGCGAGGGGTGGGGGTAGCGGCGCTGCCGGCGAAACGGGAGGGGAGGGGGAACCGCTCCCGTCGCCCCGCGCAACCGTCCTCCTCCCTTTTTCGCCCCCGTTTTTCCCGCTATCGTCGTAAAATATCGTATCCTCGGGAATATTTCCAGTAACTGCGAGTAGGCGAGCGTGAACCGTCAACGACGGTGCTCGCGTTTCGTCCAAGGTTACGACGAGGGACGCGCAAACGTTTCGATCGCACCGTGCACGGTGGCCACCGTGTGTTGGTTCGCGCGCGAACGAGCTTACGAAAAACAAAGATCGATGCCGGCGATGTCCACTGTCCAACGTCGGAGAGCGGAAGAACCGTCGTGTTCGTTCGTTCGTTCGTTCGTTCGTTCGTTGGTCGAGTCACGCGCGGCTCGACGTGCTCTCGCCCGTTTCGCCGGAAGCGCGTCGCGCTCGATAACGGAGCGGTCCGCGCGACTCGAAATTCGTTCTCTCTCCTATCTCGGAAGCTTCGTAGCTTCTAGGAGCGACGAGTTATCGACTTTCCCCCGTTACGAAAAACGCTCGCTCGGGGAAACGGTGAATCGCGTTAGCCCGGATTAACCGGGCCGGATCGGTGCGCATGCCATTGATCTTGTTACGAGTTTTAAGCGAATTACGGCCGACCCTACGCGCTCTCCTCGCGTTCCACGACAGGTTACGAAAGGCAACCGTCTTTGGTTTTTCACCGCCAAACCCCTGCACGGTCCGGGACGGCTCGACCGCGGAGATTTCGCGAATCTTGGACCACGGGTGGAGAACACGGGCGCGCGTAATTGGCAGCGACGCCGCGGAGGAAAAATCTATATCGCGGGGGAAACTGGACCGACCTATAAACCTCGCACACCGGGTCACTCCGCACCGGGAGCGCCGCGGCGCAGACCCCGATTCGACGTAGGAATTCGTTGAAAAATGTTTCTCCCCCCCTCCCTTCTACTCCACCTCGTTCACCCCCCACCACCGACTCGCGAGAATCGCCTAGCTCCGTGACGCAACGAGATCCACGCTCGGATCGCGGAGGCACGCGCCTCGCGACGCCTATTCTCTCGGATCGGTGCCTGTTTCAAGGACGAATTATACACGCGGTGCAATTAACGCTTCGGACCTCGCGCCTCGAACGCGTCGTTTTTCGTACGCGCGAGCACTCGATCGCGATCACAACCCCGCGCGTTCGTCGAAGCGGTACGATTATCGGTACGCGTTCTTATTATTTTTAACGCCTACTACTTTTTTTTTCTTCTTTTTTTTTTTACCACGCAGCGCCCCTCGTATACGTTACGCGGCTATCGTTAATCGTCTTTTATCAATTTTCTCGCGCCTGGTATCGCACGCTTTCGAACGCCAGATGCCGCTCCGCCTACATTTTTCGATACACGGGAACGACTATCGCCTCGTATCGGGACCGTTTCCGATCGTCTAGGGTCGAATTTACAATACGCGGATCTCGCGCGGCCTCGTACGAGATCCGCTGGAAAGTGGAAATAGAGAGAGAGATAGCGATTGATAGATAGATAGATAGACAGATATATAGA